>NC_052050.1:90758209-91092720 GCF_903992535.2 Arvicola amphibius
CCAGCCTGGTCTACAGAGCTACTTCTAGAACAGTCAAAGCTATACAAAGAAATCCTGTCTCAAGAAACCAAAGAGAGAGAGAGAAAGAAAAAGAAAATATTCTTAGCATTACTGCTATCTCTGCATTACTTCTAAGAACAGGAAAGTGAGATTCCCTGGCAGATGCCACTAGCCAAAGCCTTCCATGAACCAACCAAGGTAATTTCACAATGCTAGAAGTAAACAGATCTCTAAAGGCAGCAAACCAAAGGAGTCCAGCTGGACACTGCTCACCAACAGCTGGCATTGCTGGAGTGTGGGGGAACACTCCATGCGCCCTCTGACCCTTTCAGGGGTTTCCAAGTCTAGACAATAAGAAGCATCCCCTTCCCTCCACTTAGGAAGGAACCCCCAAAACTAGAACTAGTAAGGAGGAGGAAAACTTCCTAACATTGTGGACAGCCAAGCACCTGGGAATCAAGTTCTGGCATCACCTCAACTCTACAAATGGAAACGCCGTCTCAGGAGCTAAGGGTCACCGGTGAGGACCAGAAGCCCGACTATTCTGGAAATGTCCAGTTTAATCCTTTTTTTACAGAACAGTCAGCTTCCAGGATAGACAGTCCCTGGAGATTCCCCTGGCTGTCTCCTCCACCTCAATGACGATCCCGAAAACATGAACACTCACAGACCAATAGAGCTCTCGACCTGACCCTGCCCTTCCCGCGGAGGGTCACAGGCTTCGAGTTCCCACAGGCATCGCTTCTCCTTCCCCGGCCCAGACGCCTCTGGCTTCCCCAGTCCCTGGAGGCCCGTGTGCCGCTCGGACCGACCACCGGGCCTCCGGCGGGAGCGGGCGCGGCCAGGCCGCGGCCGAACACCGAGCAGGCAAAGCCATCAGGAGCCCGCCCTCTCCGCTCCGCTCCCCGTCGCGTGCCCCGCTGGCGCACCTGGCGCAGCTCCTCGCGGCACACGGCGCAGTAGCGCTGCTCGCACAGCACCCGCATCTTGGTAGAGCACCGGTAACACACCGGATGATCGCAGCGGCCCAGCGCCGTAGCCTCCAGGTCGCCGCAGCACAGCACGCAGCTCCCGCCGCCCCGCTCGGGCGCTGCCACCGCCTCCAGAGCCGCGCGCTGCCCCTCGGCGCCCGCCGCCGCCGCCGCCGCCGCCGCCATGGCCGGGCTCCGGCCCCCTCCCGGCCGGCGCGGCACGGCGCGGCCTGGCTCCCGACAGACCCGCCCCTTCCGTCAACGTCACTGCCCCTCCAGGCAACCGCCCCGCCTGGCGGAAGTACGCACTGCGACTTCCTCCCGGGCTTGGTAAGGTGCAGAGCAGGATATACGCCAGGCGTTCTATCCTGCGACTCCTCCTAAAATCGTCCTGGTCATTCCGATGCGGGGTCTCTTCTCTTTCTCCCGGCCCTAGTTCTAGAGATGCTGAAGGAAGCTCAGAGAATCCAGTATTTCCGATAAACCACGAACAGACGCTAAGTATCACACAAACACTGATGGGACGTACTTGGACGTGTTATATTCTTATCTGAAATTCAAATTTAACTGGAGACTTACTATGCATGAGGCTCTGGGTTCCATTCCTAGCACACACACACACACACACACACACACAAAACTATATATATTTGTATATATATATATATATATATATATATATATAATTAAGCTAGTAGTGAATAGCTCCAACAACCCTTTCAGAACCCTATTTTCTATAGCCTGGAACATAAGCTTCTGACAATGCTCTAATAAGCTGCAAATCCTTATCAGGAAAGATGTCATCCAGGAATTCTCACCCAGTCCTGCTAGAGAAGGGACCTCGTGTTCTTTTGGTGTAGGACACACCCAGCCTGGCATAGTACCTGGAACAGGGAAGCACCAAGACTGTCATGAATGGCTAGTGGTGAACGTTAGGCTTCAAGTCTCTGCAACTGGTGTGAGGTTTCTTTTTGATGAAATAAAATGGGTGCAAATCTGTGCCCTTCTAGAAAGAGGCAGCATATTGTAGCAGCAAATTGTGTGGGAGGTGGTATGTATATACGTGTGTGTGTGTGTTTGCCCATAGCTAGAATCAGAGCTATGAGGCTGGTATGAGGCTGTGTGATGGTGGCGCACGCCTTTAGTCCCAGCCTTTGGGAGGCAGAGGCAGGTGGATATCTATGAGTTCAAGGCCAGCCTGGTCTACAAGAGCTGGTTCCAGGACTGTTACACAGAGAAACCTTGTTTTGAAAAATTTTAAAAAAAAAATCAGAGATGGACTGGAAACCCCAATTCTGGTACTTACTTGTAAACTTGGTTGGTCTACTGAAGCCTATAACTTCCTGGGGTCACAATTTTAAAAATGGTGCTCAGAGAGAAATGTCATGCGACAGAGCTCAGATGGAGGGTTTTTTTATTGGGGGAAAGCGAATGGGAAAGGGAGGAAGAAAGGAGAGTGACCAACTTCTGGGGACAGGAGTAGCAGAAGAGAGAGGCAAAGAAAGAGAGACAGATTGACGGGCGGGAAGTGGGCAAGGCCCACCTTTTAAAAGGGAATGTAGTGAATGTGTGCAGGATGTGCTCTCAGTGACTGCAGCTGAGGCTTATCCTGTCAGGACCCTGTGAGTTCGAGGCCAGCCTGGTCTACAAGAGCTTGTTCCAGGACAGGCTCCAAAGTTACAAAGAAACCCTGTCTAAAAAAAAAATCTGTTAAAATGGGGGGCTGTTCTTATAGAGGTCCTAAGTTCGATTCCCAGCACCCACGTGAAGGTTTACAACTATCTGTAACTTCAATTCCAGGGGATTTACTATCCTCTTCTGGTTCCTGCTCTTTGAGGGCACCAGACACACATGTGGTACACAGGCATAGATGAAGACAAAACACCCATCCATGTAAAATAAAAATAAATTCATTTTATTTATTTTATATTTTATTTTATTTTTCTGAGACAGAATTTCTCTGTGAAGCCCTGGCTGTCCTGGAACTTACTCTGCAGACCAGGCTGGCCTCAAATTCAGAGATCTGCCTGCCTCTGCCTCCTAAGACTTGCGCCACCACTGACTGACTATAAAAATAAATTTTAAAAGATGAAAAAATTCTGTTAAAATAACAATTGAATGTTAATGGGAAGCTCTTTAGATTCTGATAATAAGTATTATGTTGTTCCTATTTCTGAAAATAAGTGAAGACTGAAGGATGGGACAATGTGACTCCTTAATTGGCAGCTTTTGATACTTTCAACAAAGGGACTGATAGTAAAACATCCAGCCACACTACCCACCTGCCACCATTTTGAACCTTAGACCTCCCTGGAGAAGACAATGCAGTGTCAAAGTTGGTTATCCCTCCTCCTAAAAGCACAACCTCAAGCAAGCCCCAGATTTTTTTTTTTTTTTTTAATCACAAACCTTGAATTCTAGATGACCCTGTAATCATCTCAGCCAGAATGGGGGAATTTCCCATGATGGTCCAGCAGGGGGACTACTGTGACTGAAGAGGCAAGGCTGTGATGGGTGCAAACGTTGTTCTCTGGCATGTAAACAGGCTGGCTGTCCCAGCTCTGTTGGTGGGACACTGGATGCTTTCCTTTACTGCCCCTCCTGGTGTTGCCTCTAGATTCAGTAAAAGACTTCTCTACAGGGGTCTTTTCTTCCCTGCTTTTAGTAGGGCTGACTGAGTCGCTAGTACAAAGAAGCAGTGGATCGATAGCTGTGGCCCTGTGACAGCAGAAGAGTCAGCACGCGCAGGCCTCGACGGTCATGCAGCCTGCTGTGTGACAGGTAAGACGGGAGCTACATGTGGATGTTTAGCCTCACAGATTCATGAGGTGAGAATAAAAGACAAATGAATGCCAGGCAGTAGTGGCACATGCCTTTAATTCCAGCCCTTGGGAGGGAAGGTAAGAGGCAGGTGGGTCTTTGAGTTGGAGGCGCTGGTTTACAGAGTGAGTTTCAGGACAGGTAGGGCTCCATAGAGAAACTCTGTCTCAAAAAACAAACAACAACAATAAAAAGAGACAAATGAGCCAGGCATTGTAGCATATGACTTTAATCCCAGTACTTAGGAGCAGAGGCAAGATCAAGGTAAGCCTCGGCTACATAGTAAGCTCCAGGACAACCAGGGCTATACAGAGAAATCTGCTTCAAAAGAAAAGCCAAACTAACAAACAGACAAACTGAGAGAGTCAAAGGAAGCAGGAAGAACTCCATTGGATGTTCACAGGAAAGACACTAGGCCTGCGACATGAGACTAGAATACCACAGACAACAACTGTCAAACAAGAAAGCTCTCGTGGAGGGTCAGGAACTAGACCAGTCCCAGAGTGTTTGCTGTGTGATGCTCCCCACCATGATGACAATGGAATAGCCTCTTAAATGCGAAATAATAACCAATTAAATGCTTTCCTTTGCAAGAGTTGCCATGGTCATGGTGTCTCTTCACAGCAGTAGAACAGTGCCTAAGACACTGTGCAAGTATGAGAACCCGAGTTCGATCTCTAGATCCATGTAAAACACTGGATGTGGGACTGGTGCAATGGCCAACTAGGTAAAAGCATTTGCAGGACAAGCCTAAAGAGCTGAATTCACTCCCTGAATCCTGTAAAGAATCTAATCTACTTCTAGGTGTACACATGCTCTTTTCTCCATTGAGGGCAGAGGCAGTGAGGCCAGTCAGGGTCAACAGACTGTCTGTCTGTCTGTCTACCTATTTTTCTTTCTTTCTTTTTTTCTTTCTTTTTTCTCGAGAACAGGACTTCTCTGTGTAACAGCCCTAGCATCCTGGAACTTGTTCTGTAGACCAGGCCAGCCTTGAACTCAGAGATCTGGCTGCCTCTGCCTCCCAAGTACTGGGTTTAAAGGTGTGCGCCACCACAGCCCAGCATTTTGTTTTGTTTTGTTTTGAGACAGGTTTCTTTGTATGTAGCCTTGGTTGTTGTGGAACTCGCTTTATAGACCAGATTAGCCTTGAACTCACAGAGGTCCACCTGCCTCTGTCTTCCGTACCCTCTAGTGCCAGTGGATCTGACCTCTGCTTCTGGCTTCTGACCTCTGACATGGACATAGTGCACACACATACATGCAGGGAAAACACTCACATAAAATAAAGTAAAAATAAATATTTTTTAAAAGACAAGGAAGAAGTGTTACTGGATGTCTTGTGAAGTGCCAGCACCGCTATCATATGATACTGGAGAGAACAACTCCTGCAAGCTATCCTCTAAACAGACACACCTGGACATAGACGTAGACATAAGTTTCTGTTCCGCCCGGTCCTGCAGCTGTTCAGTCCCAAAGAAACACACAGAGGCTTATATTAGTTATAAACTGTTTGGCCTCTTAGCTCAAGTTTATTTATTAACTAGCTCTTACAACTTAAATTAACCCATAAATTCTTGTCTATGTTTAGCCACATGACTTGGTACCTTTTCACAGTGAGGCATTCTCATCTTGCTTCCTCTTCATCTGGCCTGTGACTGACTCTGCCTTTCCTCCTCCCAGAATTCTCTTAGTCTGGTCTCCCTGCCTATATTTCCTGCCAGCTACTAGCCAATTAGCGTTTTATTAAACTAATACAAGCAATGATTCTTTACAGTCAGTGTACAAGAGCATTATCCCACAGCACTTCCCCCTTTTTCATATTAAAATAAGAACTCTGAATTTGTAGGTGGAAGTTTCTGTCCTGTCTGGTCCTGCAGCTGTTGAATCCCAAATCAACACACAGGCTTATTGCCCTGCCTATACTTCCTGTCCTGCCTATACTTCCTGCCTAGTTGCTGGCCAGTCAGCATTTTATTAAACTAATATAAGTGACAGTTCTTTACAGTGTACAATACCAGTATCCCACAGTACATATGTATACAAATCAATGTGGAGCTGGAAAGATGATGGTTCAATAGTTAAAAACACCTGCTGTGGCCGGGTGGTGGTGGTGCACGCTTTTAATGCCAGCACTCAGGAGGCAAAGGCAAGTGGATCTTTGTGAGTTCGAGGCCAGCCTGATCTACAGAGGTAGTTCCAAGACAGGCTCCAAAGCTACAGCGAAACCCTGTCTTCAAAAACAAAAACCAAAAGCAAACACTTGCTGCTCATGCAGAGGACCTGCATTGGCTTCCCAGCACACATGTGGCACTCATAGCCACCTGTAAGTCCAGTTTCAGGGGATCTGACACCTTCTTCTGGCCTCTGTGGGCACCAGGCATGCACATAGGGCACATGTGTGCAGGCAAAACACTCAACACATAAATAAAAGTGTTTTAAGAAGGGGCTAGAATCAGAATGGGAGTCTCTGATAGCCGAGTAGGTGAATGTACTATCTATCACCAAGCCTAGCAGCCTGGGACCTGCGTGGCAGAGGAAAAGAACTGATTCCTGCAAGTTGTCTTCTGGCTTCCACTTGCATATCGTGGCATGCACGTCATACACACAACGTGTGCACACAAAATAAAGTAACACAAATCTAAATAATCAAAATGACAGATTTGGGAGTAGATCTTGTAGTAGAATGCCTGCGTGCTTACGGCCAAAGACACTGCCTTCAAACCCCAGAACCACCAAGAAAAAGTAAAAATGACACGAAAAAATGTTAATTAAATAAAAGAATGAAGTATAAAAATAAAAATTACAGTGGACTTATGAACCTAGAACACTGGCAGATAGAATCCCCTGAGATCCTGAAGGAGTTGCTTCTCCAAACTTAGGAAACGCATCATGGAAGACCCAGAGTTCAGAAAACCGTATTCCAACCTGAGTTGAAGCTGCAAACACTGTAGAGGCTTTTTGAGTGGAGGCTCAGACTGGAGCCAGCAGCTACAGCTCTCTGAGGAACGCTCCAGAGTCTCTCGAGTAGAGCTGCTGCAATTGTCTGCTTCAGGTGCCTGGAGACTGGGAAAGAAACTGCAAGAAAATTTATCAGCTATTGGAATATCTAGGAAAAATATCAAAGTAGGGTATAGAAAAACAAAGGAAAATAACATAGCTTTCAGGAAGAAAGGAAATGTAAATATTATCCTGCATGGGGACTGGAGAGATGGCTCAGCAGTTAAGAGCACTTGATCTTCCAAGGACCTGAGTTTGGTCCCAGCATCCATGTCAGGCCCCTCACAATTGCTCACACTCCACCTCAAGGGGATCTGACGCCCTCTTCTGGCATGCACACAAACATACATGCAGACAAAACACCCACATAAACACAATAAAACAAACAAGGGGCAGCGGCGTGCACACCTTTAATCCAGCACTCAGGAGGCAGAGGCAGGAGGAGCTCTGTGAGTTCAAGGTCAGCCTAGTCCACAAAGTGAGTTCCAGGACAACCAGAGCTGTTAAACAGAGAAACTGAAACCCTGTCTTGAAAAACCACAAACCAAACCAAACCAAACCAAAATGAAAAACTAAAAACTGCAGGCTAGCTAAATGGCTCAGTAGGCAAAAGTGATGGTCACATGGCTTAATGAGCTCGGTTTGGTCCACAGGTCCCATATAATGAAAGGAGAGACTAAACTACGCTGTCTGACCTCCAAGTGAGCACAATGACTCCAGCCTTGCCCCTACTAAATAAATAAATGTATTTTTTTTTTTTTTACATTTTAACACATCCCAAAAAACAGCATTTAGAGGCCCGAAGGCTGGGAATATGGTTTAATTGGTAAAAAATGATTTCCTAGCACACACAAACTCCTGGATTCAGTCACTGGTATCACACACACTTGCAGTCTCAGAACTTGGAAGATGGAGGCAGGAAGATCAGAACTTCGAGGTCACACTGGGTGTACTGGCTCAGCTTTTAATACTAACTTGGGAAGCATAGGCAGGTGTATCTCTGTAAGTTTAAGGCCAGATTGGCCTATAATACGAATTCCAGGCTAGCCAAGGCTACATAGTAAGACCCTGTCTCAAAAAAAAAAAAAAAAAAAAAAGGAACGGGATGGGTGCAGTCACTAGACATATGTTAGGTGTGTTCTGCCTCTTCAGAAAGATTGTCCAGGCATGGTGGTGCGTGCCTGTGATCCCAGCACTCAGGAGACTGAGACAGGAGGGTTACAGTGATTTTTAACCCAACCTGAGCTCCACAGCAGGATCCTATCTCAAAACAAAAACAAAGAACGAAAAGCAAAAGATGGAAAGGCAAGAATTTGCCTCAGAGAGTCAAAATGCTAGCTAGCCCCCGTGCCAGGAGTCATATGTCCCACGACCTGAATTCAACCTCCAGGACCCACATGAGTGGGAGAGCCGATTCTTGGCAAGTTGTCCTCTACCCTCCACATGCACACTGTGGTGCGCGTGTGTACATATGTTAAATACTTGCAAGTAGATTTACAATCTGAAAACTTTAAAATCAATACTGGCTGAAAGAGATGGAAGCAGATTAGAAACCAAGCCCCTTGCTTTCTAATCGAATGGCATTTTGTTTCCTGACCTCTGATGAGCAACAGAATCCTATGTTGTTAGGCCCTGGGCAGAAAGAGGGGGCAGGACACAGAGACCCCCTCTGTACCCTAATCTTCAGGAGAATCCTATGTCCTGATCCTCTAACCCCACCTTAGGTTGCTTCTATCTGCCTTTGAACAGCTCAGCTTCTGTGCACCCCCCTGGGCCCATGTCTTTTATCTTCCCCTTGTACCCTGACTTGTATCTTTTCCCTCCCTTGGAACACAGCCGCAGACTGAGGTGGCTGGCGTTTAGGCTCCAGGAAGCAGCAGCACATTGAGTCAGGCATGTAAACAGTATTTTTGTGCCCCACTCACTTTTGTTATTTATCCACGCCCTGTTTCAATTTTTTCTTTTTTCCTTCATGTTCTATCTATTTATTTCTGTGGGTAGGTGCATGCTTACGGTGTGTGCCATGATACAAGTGTGGAAGTCAGAGGACAGCTTGCAGGCGTTGGCTCCCTCCTTTCACCGTGTGGGTCTCAGGAATTGAACTGGAGTCGGTAGACTTGGTGGCAATCACCTTACCTGCTGAGTCGTCTGTCTGGATCCTCCCTTCTTTCTTTGGAATTGAACCTGTTAAGAAGGGCTCTATCTCAGAGCCCTATAGTCAGTTCCTGCCCCTTCCCCCAGCCTTTTGTTTGTTTGCTTGCTTGTCTGCTTGTTTTTCATGACAGGGTTTCTTTGTGTAGCCCTGGCTGTCCTGGAACTTGCTCTTTAGACCAAGCGGGCCTCGAACTCTCAGAGATCAGCCTGAGTGTTTGACTGCATGTATACATATGCAGCACATGCATATCTGGTGCCCATGGAGGCTAGAACAGGGTGCTGCATTCCCTGGAAGCAGAGTTACAAATGGTTGTAAACTGCCGTGTAGGTGCTGAGAACCAAACCTGGATACTCTGCAAGATCAACAAATGCCCTTAACCACTGAGCCATCTCTCCAGCCTCCTACCCCCTTTTAAGTTTTTAATTGCAGACAAGGTCTTCCCCTAAGTTGTTCACACTAGCAACTTTCTATCCTCCTAACGCAGACTGCCTAGTACTTGGGGGTCAGTCTCAGGATGGACCACACAATTGATATGGTCATATGGAGCTGCATTTCCCAGGCTACCTCCAGGGGGCGCCCCACACTTTCCCTGCTCCATTGCTTTTCCCTGAGGTCCCTGATTTGGAAGTGAGCAACAGCGCCTGGGGACCTTAACGGCCTGTGTCGTGCCTAGCCGCCGCCCACAACACTCTCCAGACCGCTCTCTCCAAGACTAGGGCTCCCATAGGAACACGCTGGTTGACGGGGGCGGCTTCCATTGACGCTTGTCTGGTCCCGAAGGTCCTCACGCCAAACAGCCCGCCCCCTCTGTATCCTCTGCCCACCCCATAGAAGTGTTCATTTATGCGTTCACTTTGATAGACCCGGAGCTGTTGAAGCAGCAACAGTAAAATCTCCCCTACAAGCGCTGGGTGCCTACTGGGTGTCAGATATGGCACCAAGACCCTCACCTTGCAGATGTGTGTGTATTTTTTGTATTTGTTTGTTTAGATACGGAGTCTTACTAGCCTGGAATTGGCTGTGTAGGACCTGGCCAGCCTCTGATAGAAATCAGGTCCTCACTGATCTTCGCACCATCTTCCTGCCCCAGCTTCCCAAGTGTCTGGGTAGCAGAGATGTACTGTTCACACCCAGCATTATTTGTTTATAAATACATGAAGTGACCACCACCAGTCCATTTTATGTTTCTCTTTATTTTTTCAAGTCAGGGTTTCTCAGTATAACAGCTCTGAATTTCCTGGAACTTCCTCTGTAGACCAGGATGGTCTTGGACTCGTGGAGATCCACCTGCCTCTGACTACAGAGTGCTTGGGTTAAGGCGTGAGCCACCACCGCCCAACAACCATTCCCTCATTTAAAGGGGGGAACTAGGCAGAGGCAGGCGGATCGTTGTGAATTCGAGGCCAGTCTGGTCAACAAAGTGAGTTCCAGGACAGCCAGTGCTGTTGCACAGAGAAACCTGTCTCAAAAAAAAAAAAAAAAAAAAAAAAAAAAAAAAAAAAAAAACAAAACAAAACAAAAGGAAACTGAGGCAGAGGAGACTGTGGCCTCTTTCCACCCTCATAAGCCACTTAAACCCAGAGTCAAGTTCTCCAAGTGAGGGAGGCCTAGAGAACCTGCTAGGACCCCTGGGACTCTTCTGTCTCTAGAGTAGGTTCCTCCTCCACTCTCTTTTTAAAACTCAATCTTTAAAATTTTTATCATTTTGTATGTATGGGTGTTTGTATGTATGTACGGTGTTGGTATATATGTATGGGTGTTTGTATGTATGTATGGTGTTGGTATATATGTATGGGTGTTTGTATGTATGTATGGTGTTGGTATGTATGTATGGGTGTTTGTATGTATGTATGGTGTTGGTATGTATGTATGGGTGTTTGTATGTATGTATGGTGTTTGAATATATGTATGGTGTTTGCATGTATGTATGGTATTTGTATGTATGTATGTATGGGTGTATGTATGTATGTATGGGTGTTTGTCCTGAATGTGCGTCTCTGTGCTGCATTCATGCCTGGTGCTCAAAGAGGCCAGAAGAAGCACTAGAATTACTGACTGTTGTGAGCCACTATGTAGGTCCTGAGAATCAAACCTAGGTGCTCAGGAAGAGCAGCCAGTTCTCTTAACTGCTGAACCATCTCTCCAGCCTCCACCCCTACTCCTTTTGTTTGGAGATCAAAATAAGGTATTTCAAGATGGGAATTGTGGCATGCATCTGTAATATTAGCACTGGAGGTAGAAACAAGAGGATCAGTAGTTCAAAGTCATTCTAAGCTACATAGCACATTTTGAGGCTAGCTTGGGCTACATGAGACCCTCTCAAGAAACCAAAACCAGGGGTCTGGAGAGATGGCTCTGGCTCTGTAGTTAAGGTCTCAGATTGACTTCAAAATATTTGAAACTCTTCTGCCTCTGTTTGTTTTTCCAGACAAGGTTCTCTGTATAACAGTATAACAAACAGTCTTGGCTGTCACTTTGTAGCCCAGGCTGGCCTCGAACTTACTGAGATCTGCCTGCCTCTGCCTCCCCAGGTGCACCACCACCTCCCAGATTTATTTACTTTGTATACAGTGTTCTGCCCACATGTATGAGCACCAGATCTCATTACAGATGGTTGGGAGCCATCATATGTTGCTGGGAATTGAACTCAGGACCTTTGAAAGAGCAGCTAGTACTCTTAACCTCTGAGCCATCTCTCTAGCCCCACAACAGCTATATTTTTAATGGGTGACCTTTCTGAAGAGGTATAGCATACTTCTAGTTACTGTGCCCACCTCACTCCAAGAATATCCAACTCCTATGGCACCTGCTCTGAAGTACACACACAATTTAAAAAAATACAAAAATAAAAACTTAAAGGGTAAGCAGGGATATCCCAACCTGGAGCCTCAAGAGCTGTCCAGCTGGCGACCTACTCAGTGAGATGCTTCTAGTTGCCTGGGTTCCCTCTTCTCCCTCCCTCCCTCTCACACTCCATCCTCCTCTCCCTTGGGTGAGCGTGGCAGGTGCCGCGGGGGCGAGCCGGGGCGTGGCCACTGAGAGACTGTGGTCGCACCGACTGACTAGTCTCCTCCAGTCTTCTGAGCTCCGACGTCCTAATTCCACTGCAGCTGGCATAAACCCTGTTCTTGGCCTACCCGCCAAGGGGCCATAGACGTGAGCGCGCTGGCGCCGAACGGAGAAGTGTGGTGCCCCGGGCCGGGGGCTCCTGGGAACCGGCCCCTGCTGCCGCTGCTGCTGCTTCTGCTCCTGCTGCCGCTGCCCGCCGGAGCCTGGTACAAGCACGTGGCGAGTCCCCGCTATCACACCGTGGGGCGCGCCTCAGGTCTGCTCATGGGGTTGCGCCGCTCGCCCTACCTGTGGCGCCGTGCCCTGGGTGGGGCCGCTGGACCGCTCTCCCCGGACTCTCTGGTCCCCGGGCGGGTCTCCGGCAGCGCTCTCCTCCTGCTTCCTTCACCGGTGAAGGAGCTGTGGGAGGCACGACGCAGGAGCTGGCGGGCTGACCCTCCCGTCTATGCGCCCCGGATTCCGGGGGACCTGGAGCGAGCCCGCCAACTGGAGCAGTCGCTGAGCCGCCGTTCCTGGTTCTCAGAGGAGTCCGCTAGGTAAGCGGGGGGGTGGGGGGGTTGGGGGGGGTGAGGGAGGGTAGGGAGGGAAGAGGAGGCAGGGGTGGCAGCCGCCAAGGGAGTTTCCAGGGGTCTGTGACCATTAGTTCCTGCGTACTGTTTTTTTTTGTTTGTTTGTTTGTTTTGTTTTTTTGCTTTGTAGCTCCTTCTGATCCTCCTCTCACCTACCAAATGGTCGGATTACAGGTGTGCACCACCACACTGGTTTATATGGTTCTAGGAATGGAACTTAGGACCTAAGCAAGCACTCTGCTCACAGACCTTATCTCCAGCCCCTTGTTTGTTTTGTTTTGTTAGGGATTATTCTTCCCCATCCTCCTGGGTACTGATTTTGCAGGTGTGGCCACCACGCCCCCACACTCCCGTTTTGTTAGAATTTCCCAGAGTCCTTTCCCTGTCATCCTGAGGACAGAATGGCAGAATGGAGAGTTTTGCTCTTTTCTCAAGAGTCCTGCTCTGTGTTTTTTTTTGTTTTTGTTTTTTTTTCTAGAGCCCTTGGAGAGACGCTTCGCGCCCAGCCATGGTTCCTGCAGCACATCTTCATTGCCCACCGTGTCAGGCTCCAGGACCGGTCCAAGAATGTATGGCGCCCCCATGCCTGACCTGGGCTGGCGCAGTCACGCCTGTTTCCAGGGAGGGCAGCTTATAGCTTCAGCCAGGCCTCGTGGTCTGGTCTGGTCAATAAAACCAACCTGATTTCTGCGCCCCCGCCTGTGACCCTTTTTCTCCGTTGTGTACTTTGCGTCTAGCTTCAGGGCGCACATAGCCGCGCGCCCACGCCCTGGCAAATGTCAAGAACCCCCTCCCTGACCAGACCAGCTCATCAATCAGTCCTTAGGGGCCCAGTTGGGCGGGGGGAGCAAGATGCTTCTGAGGCTTGGGTTGCTTCCTGCATAGTGATTCCTACCCTCATGCGAACTGATGCATACATCAGTTCAGGGACCAGAATGTGGCGACCCATCCTACAGACTCCTACAATCCTCGGGGGTCCTGACTGTCCACTCACGCACAGTGGAGGGAGAACCTAGTGAGTGGATCTCCAGGTGGCCCTCACTCTGCCCTCTGTCCAGACTGAAGAGATTTCTCTACACCGTGAGCTTTCCTCTAGTCCAGGAAATCCACCAGGACCTTTGTCCTCTTCCTGGTATTAGTTTTAAGCCTGACTTTTCTCGAACCCCTCCAGTCCCCTCAGCATCTGGAGGGTAAGCAGAAGGTGTCAGCTTCCTGTATAGTTATGCTTCCACTCTGGAGGGAAGCCCGCACTTCTCCTCCTCCTCCTCTGCATTTCCAGCCATTTGCTCTGGTCCCACACAAATACGCTTTGTCAAGCTGTGCATTGTGGCCCAGGACTATAATCCTAGCCCTTTGCTGACTGAGACAGGATGATTGCTCTGAGTGTGAGACCAACCTGAGTTACATAGCAATTTCCAGGCTAGCTTGGAACAAAACACACACGCACAGACACACACACACACAGACACACACACAGAGACACACACACACACAGACACACAGACACAGACACACACACAGACACACATAGACACACACACACACACACACACACACACAATCTTCGGGCTCCCTTCAGCTTCACACCCTGGGACCCTTTACCCTTTGCTGCCTCTATAAACTTCTTCAGTCTGTCTTTTCTGAGATCTGAGTGCTGGGATTACCTGTGGGATCTCAAACCTCCCTGTCACCTGCTGTTAAAACTCTCCTGAAAACATGTTGCAGGGTATTCCCTTGGTCCACTTAGCAAACACTAAGAGCAGGTAGATCTTGCCTGATGCCCACTGTGGCCATACCTTCTGACCTACTGGGTATGTCCTCTCCCCAATTTGGCCCCTATATGTCAGTGCTCCCCACCTTTAAAAGGTTAAAAACATGAATGAGTGTTATGCCTGCTTGTATGCAAGTGTACCACACACAGGTAGTGCTCTTGGATGCTAGAATTTTTAAATTATGTTTTATTGCTTTATTTCTGTTCTTGTGCACATGCCTCTGGAGGTAAGAAGACAACATGCTAGAATTAATCCTCTCCTTCTGCGATGCAGGTCCCAGGGAACAAATCTAGGTCATCAGACTTGGCACCCCCGAGCTATATCACCAGTTCTATGATTTTTTTTATTTATTTCATCTATTTATTCATTTATTTGTGTGGCTGTACATCTTCCAAGGCACACATGTACCTGCCAAAGGACAACTTGGTTCTCTTTTTCCACCAAGATCCAGGTATCAGGTATCAGACTCAGGTTATCAGGTTTGATAGCAACTACCTTTTTGTTGGCTCAGGAATACTGCCTTATCCTAACTCTTGTGGGGCTCTAAATCTATTTACTTTGGTGTCACATACCCTTTTTTGGTGCAGGAGAACTGGAGGTGACTGACTCCTCAAATAAACCACTTTTCCCTACTTTTTATTTATTTTGTTTTATTTTATTTTTGAGACAGGGTTTCTCTACATAGTCCTGGCTGTCCTTGAACTCACTCTGTAGACCAGGCTGACCTCGAACTCACAGAGCTCTGCCTGCCTCTGCCTCCTGAGTGCTGGGACTAAAGGTGTGCACCATCACACCTGACCCAGTTTTCTCCATTTTTGACTGTGATCCGCCACAACGTTAACCTTCCAAACCATCTGTGACCTGACCTCGTCATCCTACAAGACTCCACGGGTTCCCCACAGCCCGTGGGATAAGCTCAATGCTCTCAGCTTTCATGCCCTATACTCAGCTGCCTTTGTTCCCTGCCGCCCCTACCTCCTACGGAAGCTTGTAAGCTAGTAAGATCCATATGCAGATTCCAGAGCAGTCTGGGCAGCCTCGGGTGTACACTCCAAAAGACTCTTCAGGGCTTCAGGCTTCTTTGGGGGCTTCTCCAGCTCTGGGCCTCCCAAGCTTAGGCCAAAGCACACAAACCTGTTTCCTTGGGTTTGAGTAATGTTTACCCAGTACTTGCCAGTGCTGGTGCTGAACGCCAAGTAGTTAGCAAATGTTTTGTCACAAGGGCTGGGGCACTTGGCTAGGAATGGCCTAGAGCTATCCCATTCTAGAGAAGTAGGTGCTAGGTCTAGGGGGAAGGGCAAAGGCCCGGCTTCTCCGCCGTTACTCCCCAAGGCTCGCATTCCTATGCTTGGGAGCTGTAACCAACCCCAGGGCCTCAACTAAATTCCAGCTCTGTGGAACTGGAATTTATCTAAACCGGGGAAGTGAGGTCTAAGATGGACTTTTGGGTTACCTCACCCCGTGCCCCAGCACCCGCCCCCCAACCACTCCGTTCCTCCCCGTGATGGCTCAGTCACACTTATTTCCGCCAGGTGGCGCTATGCAACTGCTATTGGCGGTCCGCAGCCAGGGAAGGGCGCTAGACCCGGGCGGGGGAAGTGGGCGGGGCGAGGTCTCGGAATCCTTGAAGGTGGTCAGTTTCCTGTCCTTCCTTTCCACTCTTTCTCTTCCTGCCCTGTCTCATTTTCTCTGAGTTTCTGTTCTTTCTCCTTTCGTTACGCTGATCCTGTCTGCTCCAAAGAGAGGCGCCATGTAGTCTGAGGGAGAAGGTCCTAGCGAGACCTTGTGGATGCGTGCAGGGCCATTACTGCCCATTAGGGTATTAGCGCTTTCCCAGGACGTCCCAGCCTTTACACAGTGTCAGGATTATGGCTCAACCCCTGGGACAGCGTTTCCCAGGCCCCGCCCACACCCAGCTTTTTTTTTTTTTTTTTTTTTTTTTTTTTTTAAGAGGGATGCATATACATTTTTCAATGTTTAGTGAAAAACCTTCTGTTCCATCAGGGGTTCAGGGCAGTCCCAGTCTGGGGTGCCTTTATTTATTTATTTTTTTTCGAGACAGGGTTTCCCTGTAGTTTCTACAGCCTGTCCTTGGGGTGCCTTTACATGATCCAAAAAAGGGAGACTGAGAGATCAGAAATGTGAGCTCTTCGTCACTCAGGTAACCCACTTGGATAATAAGTTGTCAGAGAGGGAGAGGCGGAGTGGGGGACGTTCCTCAAAATTTCTGATGACCTTCTTGAATGTTTCTTGCCTCAGTCTCCCCATCCTTAAGGGATGAAAAATGCTGGGCAGTGGTGGTGCACACCTTTAAGCCCAGCACTCAGGAGGCAGAGGCAAGGCCAGCTTGGTCTACAGAGCAAGTTCCAGGACAGCCAAGACGACACAGAGAAACCCTCTCTAGAAAAACCAAACCCCCCAAAAAAAACATAACAAAACAAAACAACTCTAGAAAAATAAAGCCACTGACTCATACGCCACTTTCCTATCCCATTCTCTGAGGCTCTAACCCCAAGAGAGGATACACCTTCAAGACTCATTGGCTTGTTTCTACTTGCTACTCTGCCTGCCTCTCAGGTCCGTGGGTATCCTGTCTGCCTTAAGCCTCTGGGAGGATTTGAGAAGAAGGGGTGTGGTCTTAGAGCTGTGGGGGATCCCTCTTACCCCCCGGGCACCAGGGCTCCACTCTTCCACTATGCCTGACGCTCATTCCTGCTCCCCTTGAAAAACAGTAACAGGGCTGGAGAGGTGGCTCAGTAGTTAAGAGCACTGGCTGCTCTTCTAGAGGACCTGGGTTCAATTCCCGACAACCACACTGTGGCTCACGACCATCTGTAATGAGATCTGGCGCCCTCTTCTGGTCTGCAAGCACAACACTGCATAAATGATAGATCAATCTTCAAAAAAAGAAAAGAAAGACACTCACTCTTGGTCTGTCCTCACTGTTTTCTTTTTATTTTGAGGCGGGATTTCACTGTGTAGTCCTGCCTGGCCTGGAACTCACAGAGATCCAGTTGCCTCTGCTTCTCTAGTGCTGGGATTAAAGGCGTGAACCACTACACCTGGTTCTATTTTATTGTTTAAAGAGGCGTTTTCTTGTCCAGTTTGATTTGCAGGGTGTGTGTTTTGATTAGGCATATGTATCTGTGTGGGAGTGCAAAGGCCAGGAGAGGGCGTTGAATCCCGTAGAGCTGGAGCTACATTGTGGGCTACATGTAGGGGCCGGGAACCAAACCGGGTCCTCCGCGACAACAGTGGTCTTAATCACCGAGTCACCTCTTCAGCTCCTGTTTTATTTTTTTTTTCCCACAAATCAGGTTCTCATGTAGCCTAAGCTGGCCTCAAAGTCACTATGGAGTTGAAAATGGTCTTGAACTTCTCATCCTCCTGACTTCATCTCCCAGAGTCACACTAGGTTTGTGGAGTGGTAGAGATCCAACTTAGGGCTTCCTCCATGACAAGCAAGCCCTCTCCAGCAGAGCTACATTCCTGTGTTTGTTTTTGAGACAGGGTCCTCCTCTAGCTTAGGCTGGCCTCTAACCCATGACAACCCTACCTCAGTGTCTCGGCTTCCTACCTCAGTACCTCAGTACCTCAGTACCTCAGCGTCCTACCTCAATACCTTAGTACCTCAGCTTCCTACCTCAGTACCTCAGCTTTCTACCTCAGTACCTCAGCTTCCTACCTCAGTACCTCAGCGTCCTACCTGAGTACCTCAGCTTCCTACCTCAGTACCTCAGCTTCCTACCTCAGTACCTCAGCGTCCTACCTGAGTACCTCAGCTTCCTACCTCAATACCTTAGTACCTCATCTTCCTACCTCAGTATCTCAGCATCCTACCTCAGTACCTCGGCGTCCTACCTCAGTACCTCGGCGTCCTACCTCAGTACCTCGGCGTCCTACCTCAGTACCTTGGCTTCCATTCAGCCTAATTTTAAAATCTTTAAGTTTTTTTTAGAATTATTTATTTTTATGTGTGTGAGTGTTTGTCCTCCATGTATATTTATGTTCCACTTGCTGGGAGGGGATGGGACCCAAAGACTGAAATTATGAATGATTGTGAGTTGACATTTGGGTCCTGGAAGTCAAACCCAGGTCCCTCGTAAGAACAATAAATGCTCTAAGGGCTCTTAACTGCCAAGACATCTTTCTAGCCCTAAAGTTCCATTTTTTAAAAAAAATGATAGCTTTCAAAACATTTTGTTTGTTCATTTTAAAAGATTTGTTGTTGGGCAGTGGTGGCGCACGCCTTTAATCCCAGCACTGGGGAGGCAGAGGCAGGCGGATGTCTGTGAGTTTGAGGCCAGCCTGGCCTTCAGAGCTAGTTCCAGGGCTACATAAAGAAACACTGTCTTAGGGCTGGAGAGATGGCTCAGAGGTTAAGAGCATTGCCTATTCTTCCAAAAGTCCTGAGTTCAATTCCCAGTCAACCACATGGTGGCTCACAACCATCTGTAATGGGGTCTGGTGCCCTCTTCTGGCCTGCAGGCATACACACAGACAGAATACTGTATACATAATAAATAAATAAATATTAAAAAAGAAACACTGTCTCCAAAGACTGATATATAATTTGTTGCCAAGTGGTGGTGGTGGCATGCACTTTTTTTTAATGTTTGCGCATCAGAGGATGGCACTGGATCCTTATAGATGGTTATAAACTGCTATGTGGGTGCTGGGAATCAAATCCTGGTCCTCTTAAAGGCTGAGCCATCTCTCCAGGCCCATCGTTTGTCCTTGTTTTGGACACGTGATATCCAGGCTGGCTACAAACTTGTTATCTTCTTGCCTCAGTCTCTGGAGTGTTGGGATTGCAGAGGTGCTGCCTCTTTCCCCTTCTTGTTCCTCCCTGCTGGCCCAGGCTTCCTCTGCGGCTCAAGCACACATCACATCTAAGCTGCTGGCTTGTTACTGTCACCTTCCTTGGGACTTTTCAGCCCTTTGGCGTTGGGAGCTTCTTTGGTACTTCTCTGTGACTACAGTGTGGTGTCCTCTCCAGGACCGCATGTTCCTGGTCTGGTTTTGTTCTCCTCCCGTCTTCACTCATGGGCTGAGTCCTTGGCAGAAAGCCAGTGAGGGTTCAAGGTTGAGGTGAGAAGAAGTCTTCCTCAGCTCCTGGCCTGGAGAGTTCCCATCTTGCCAGTCTCTTTAGTGTGACCACAAAGCTTCAGTCAGAAGTCAGGGATGTTCCTGGTTGTTGCGAGATAACTTCCAACTTCCACAGAGGCGGGAAATACAGTGAGCACACGGTTTCTACACATTACCTAACAATCTCCATGGGTAGCAGCATTAGGCTGTGCCCACAGAGACCAGTCCTAAAACAGACGGGCGAATCCGGATAGGCAGGCAGATGGAGATGGCCAGCCAGGCCAGAGCCTATGGCAGCATCCGCTAGAATCTGCAGAGAGGGTGGGGGCGGGGAGCAACATTGCATCCTCGGCCTAAGTGCCTTTCAGGGGCAGACACTAGGGTGTGGGTACCCAAGGGGCTGCTGCCTAGGATGCTACTCAGAGGCGGGTCCTGGTGTTCGGGTGGAAGTGGAGAGCCAAAGGCTCTCCCCAGCTGAGGACTCTGGAGAGAGGAGAGGGAGAAGGGAACCCTGAGCTAGGGCTGTGTCTTCTACCCACATGGGGAATTGTCTGAGCTGGCTGTACCTGACCCAGGAGCACCAGGTAAGTGAGGAGCAGTGGGCTGTGGGTGAGCCTGGATCTCAGCTGTCTTCTGTGCCTGAGGAGATACTTCAAGGTCAAAGTGCAGTCTCACAGTACTGAGCCCGGCAGAGGTGCAGAATCTCTCTTCTTCAGGCCTCAGTTTCCTGATCTGTGAAATGGCCCGTTTCCTCTAGGGTTGCTTTGGGGAAACTATATAAGAACGCATAAGCGATTCTCTGAGGGACTATCGTCTGCAGGGGTAGCTGGGAACTTATGCCATCGTCAAAGAGTGTCTGGGAGACTCTAGGCCTGGGGACAGGGGATGGGAGACCTACAAGGCTTAACATGGGGCAGCTGATCACCACCTAGAGCTCAGAGGCCAAAGTCCATCCTCAGCACAGTTCACGCTGGGTCAAGAGGAAGGCAGCAAATACCCTCCCATCTCTGCCAGATAAACTCATGTTCCCGAAAAGCAGGGACTATGGAGACAGGATGTTTAGTGGACAAACACTTCCTGGGAGGGGCAAGGGGGGGGTCACCTAGTCACTGGCCCTAAGGGCCTAGGTTACTCTCAGGTCTCTTTAAAGTCTTATTTCTGCCTGTTGCACTCTGAGTTGGGCTGGGACAACTTCGGGGATCTAGAATCAGAGGGCAAAGAAGGAGCAGGCAGAAGTCCGGGAGGGTAGAGGGTGCATTCCGAGGGAGGCGCGGCGGCCCCTGCTCTTTCCGTCTGGTCTCTGTGTAGATGTCTCTGACTAGAACCTTTCTCTACGCTCCCCATTTCAGGAACCTCTCTCAGAGTAGGGTACGCAGGTGTCTGAAAGAGTGATTCCTGGAACAGAAGGCAGAGGTGCTGGCGCTACGGAGCGTGGCTGGAATGGGATGAAACAGGAGTCCCAGGGACTCCGGGGGATTGCCTGACCATGCAATCCTGACTCCGTGGTCCTCCAGGGTTTCTGGGCGCCGAGGCAGGGGCCTAGCTAGCGGGGCTTGGGCTAGGGCGGGGGCAGCCAGGAGGGCGGGGAAGGGGCGGGCGCGGGGGCGGCGCTGCAGCAGGAGCAGGGGCCAGGGCCAGAGCCGAAGCCGGAGCCCGAGGCGACGCGAGCTGAGCGGGAGCCACCGAGGCCGCTGCCCGCTCTCCCACCCTCGCCTCCGCCGCCTCCGCGCTCCATCCTGTGGGTGGTTGGGAGCCGTGGCCAGTCGCGGCCAGCCAGGGGGCAGCGGGTGCCATGGCCGCGCCGGAGTCGCTGCGGCCCCGCCTGTGTCGCCTGGTACGCGGCGAGCAAGGCTACGGCTTCCACCTGCATGGCGAGAAGGGCCGCCGCGGCCAGTTCATCCGGCGCGTGGAGCCAGGCTCCCCAGCCGAGGCCGCCGCGCTGCGCGCCGGGGACCGCCTGGTTGAGGTCAACGGCGTCAACGTAGAGGGCGAGACGCATCACCAGGTGGGTCCCCGCGCTGCGCCCCGCCTCCGGCTCCCTCCTGGGGGCGCGTCCCTGCAGCGCCGGCTAAGATGCCAACGACCCCCCCTTCTGTGTGCTACATGGTGGGACCCGGCAAGGGTCGCACAGGGGCCTGCTTGGGCTCGGTGTCGAGGTGTGGGACGTGGCCCGCCAGCTGGCCTCCTGGTGAGGAAGCTCGGTCCTGCACTAGCGGGGGAGGGAGGACATCCTGGTAGGGAGGGGCCGCACTGCGGCTACTCTGGCCAGGGCCCTGGCTGCTTCTGCTAGTTTTGGCCTCTGTGTGCCATGGAGGGGGAGGAGGTGGCTAAGGCACCTTGTGGCCTTGTGGTACAGATGCTTTTCTGTCAATGTGTGAGTGCGTGTGTGTGCTTGCAGGTCTTTCTGGGGTCATCCATATGAGCACACTACCCAACTGTTTCAGGAGAGGGTGAAAGCATACTTGTGTCAGCGCTGGAATGTGTGTCTCACTTCAAACATGTGTGCCGGCTGTGTGTGTGTGTGTGTGTGTGTGTGTCTGCGTGCCTGGTTATACTAGTACTTCTCAGGGACCAGCATGTCTGGGTCTGGCGGAGTCAGCTCTAGGGGCAGCATATTCTTTGGTCTCAGAAAGAGCCTCCTCCTGAGAGGCTGCCTGGCTCTGTAGAGGTCACTGTCCAGCTCTTGCCTCCTGGAGCTAAAAGAAGGCTGTTTTCTCTGCAGGTTTTACCCCTGGGGTGTCTGTATCCCACTGAGGGGTAGACGCACCTCAGACCTTGGCAAGGGTCCAGCTTCCCTCCACCGTTTCTGTTTTGGACTCCCCATCCCCAGTACCAAGCATGTCCATGACTTACTTGTGGGCCTGGAGAAAGCAGGGTGGTTCTTGCTGGGCCACGAATTGAATTCCTGTCTCCTCCACCGGGCCCACTTTCTACCTACTGTGACCACTGGATTTGGTTGTGTGCTAAAGAGATGGGAATAGAGCCCAAAGGTTGGCGCACAAGGCAAGGGAGAGGCCGGCAGAGTTGGTGTCACCTGCCTCTAGCAGTTCCTGGAATCCACCTGTTTACCCCAGGTTTCTGGGGTGCTAGTCTCTAAAGACTGTCACACGGAGCCACGTTAGACACCTTCTACCGCTCAGGAAGATAGGAAGTAAAACCACGACTCCATTTTACTGACAGATAGTGGGTGACTGGCTTGGTTCCCATTCCAGAAGCGTCAGGTGTTGGGATGCTTCTGCTCTGTTTGTCCTGGGAGAGAGAATGATCCCTGACAGAGCAGGTGAAGATGGTCTTGGATCTGGCCTTCCTATCCACCATAGCAGATACTAAGTAAAATAATGATGGGGATCCTGTCTTTTCACCCCCCCCCCAGGCTGCGGGGGTGCTGGTTGCTAACACTTCCTGCCCTTCAGATGTCCAGTGGGCATGTCCCCCTTTGAACTCATGTTAACATCCTGCATGACCCATGGTGGCCCACACGCTCTCCGCACTTCACAGGCACCCATCCAGACACACAGATGGCTGTAAAGTCACACCTCTTCCCTTGTTGTACCTGCTCCTGTTCGCCTCACCTGCTGGAGCCGAATCCCACTTCCCTGAAGCTATCAGCACCCTAGTAGAAGCCCGGGGTCTTCACCTCTTTGCAAGTCCAGCAGGAATGGTTTTCTGGTCCTGGTCTGGAGGCAAATTGGAGTTCAAGATCTTGCTGGGTGCTAGAGTCACACTGCACCTCAGAGAAAGAAATCGGCCCAAATACTCACATTGGGGCCAACTCTCTCCTACACCTAGACCAGAAGACCTTAAAATACACACACACACACACACACACACACACACACACACACACCCAAAAGCACACACATACAGATAAGCACACACATTCAGATAAGCATGCACACACATATGCATAGACTAGACTTAAACCCTGAAGCTCAGCTGAACAATTTCTGACTCTCCTGTCTGGCTGCTCCTGGCTGCTCCTTCCTGTCCTTACCTGAGCTGAATGCAAGGCCACAGAGGATCCTGAAGTACTTGCAGCCTGGGCCCTAGCTCCAGGGAGAAGAGGGGAGGGAGCTACTGGAAACTGGGGGTGGGGGGTGGAGCTCGCAGGCCTCTCAGTCCAGCTACCCACCCCTGGCCTGCTGTCTGTGAGCCGTGCCTAGCCGGGACTGGTGCCCTTTCATCCCTGTGCTGCCCTGGGTGTTGACGGCTAAGCTGGTCCCGCTACCCACCCATTCCAGGTGGTACAGAGGATCAAGGCTGTGGAGGGGCAGACTCGGCTGCTCGTGGTGGACAAGGAGACAGATGAGGAGCTCAGCAGGCGGCAGCTGACCTGCACTGAGGAGATGGCCCATCGAGGCCTTCCACCAGTCCACAACCCCTGGGAACCAAAGCATGACTGGGCACGCGCGGGCAGCCTTGGCTCGGACACTGGCCAGAAGGTATGGTGGGCTATGTGTGTGGGGACAATAAACCTTTTCCAGAACTGCTATCACTGCCTTCGATAAAATCACTTTGATCACCTTTGATCATCCCAGGGCCCTTTCCTTACCGCAATAACCACACTCTATGCCCTTGGTGACCGCTGTGGCTACTCTTTCTGTCTTTGTTCCCTCTACTTCAGCTTCTATTGACTGAGGAGCCTTGGGCGGAGCTGCTGGGATACTAAGGCACTGAGTGTCTGTTAGATATCTGTTGTTCTGGGCTCTGTCCATGTATCTGTCTAAGCCATCCATGTGCTCCGAAGGCCTTGGGCAGATTAGATCATGCTATAGTGGGACAGAGGGTTCCAGGGAAATGGGAACGAGGACAGGGGCTGGCACCCAGGTGAGCTGTATGTGGGTTCATATAAGGGGTTTCTGGGATGAGTCTTTCCCTTGACTTCCCTACCCTAGGGAACCCCTGTGTGCTGTCCTGGGTAGCACCTCCCCCTTGTCTCCTTCCAGGATAGTGACCTGGAAGAAACAAGGGAAGGTCTGTTCCCCCTTCCCAGCAGCTACCTAGGCAGGACCTGGGGCAGGAGGAAGGGCCAGAGGCTGTTTGTTCTGCTTCTTGGAGGGCCTGGTGTTTTTGTCTCTTAAGTCTTTTAATCCCCACATCCAGCTCTGAGGAGAGCCATTGGCTGAGGGTGGCTGGAGGCCTCCCCCAGTGTCTCCTTAGCTGGTTGGGTCTGTGCTGATCCCTGTGGGACCAGAGATGACTTTCCCAGTGGTGAGGCAACCTTGGTTTTTCTTTCTGAGCGACCTGAGGGCCAAGCCATGGGATCTAGATTCTGCCCTCTGGCTGTTTAAGTTCAGGAGTCTTTAGAAGGAATTTTGAGGGAACAAGATGGTGCCAGGCCCACCTTCCTCTGTCAAGGATGAAGAGCCTCCCTTTTTCCCCAAGCACCCATTTCTCCTTCTTAGGAAGAAGATCCCTCCTCCCCCATGTCCATTCATTTAGATGCAAACAGCCTTGTTCACCTTCCTGTGGAAAAATCCACCCTGGGACCTTATCTGGAGATGGGGTGGCCCAGGCCCCTTGACTGTGGGTGGGTCCTTCCCTGCCATTGCTATTTCAGGCTTGGAGGGGCTGCAGGAAGCCTTAGGAGGGGGCTTCCTCTGGGCGTATTTTTAGAGGAACAAAAGGGGGTACAATGGGCCTGTCCCATTGTAGATGGGTCAGATCTAGGGACTAGGCCTCTAGGAGGTATAGGAGCCCAAGGGACAGTCTACCTGTGGGCGAGAAAGGGGAGCCTCTATGGCTTCTACAAACCAGGCTTGAGATAGCCTGCCTCAGGCTGGGTGTGGGAGCCTCAGATGATGGGGGGATTGGGGACTGGACAAACTGATGAGGCCTGTGTACCTCTGCTCTGAGGTGGCGGTGGTGGGGTGTCCTCTAGGGGCTCCCATTGGAGGTTAGGGCTTTCTCATCCACCCTGAACTTGTGTCTCTTGTCCCAGCCTGCAGGATAGGGGAGGTGAGACAGGAGAACAGTGACATGGTCTGCCCCTCCCTTTGGGGGCGGGAAGGCCTAGTCAGTGGTGACTCAGCCCAGGCCATTCAGGGCTGGGGGTGGCTGCAGCTGCAGTGAGCTGATTCTAGCAGTGATGACAGGGACAGCCCCCAAACAGACCCAGCAGCTAGCAGTGCCAGGGATAGGGAGGTGGTGATAGACCACCCCTTTCCACCCCTTCGGTCCTACAGTGTCTCTACCTCCTGGAGGACTTGGGGACCGAGTCGGGGATGGTGTAACTCTACAGGTGGTGGGTTCGCAGTATAAGATGCTATGGAGCAAAATGACAGCAGCCAAGCTTTTGGGACTCCCCTGGTGCCTTCTGTCCTTTTTTCCCTCCCCCCAGCTACTGTCTTCTGTTCTCTAGCCAAGGTCCCCTCCCTTGACTCCCTTTCTCCACTGCCCTGGGTCCTGAAGCAGGGCAGGGCCTCCCAGCAGCTTCCTTCCTTCCTTTCTTAGGACGGAAACCTAGCTGGGTGTGGGGGGCGCTGGACAGGGGAAGGGGTTCAGTCACCACCCTGCTACCAAAAGTGAGTCAGCCCCTATGTCCCCACCCATCCCCAGGGAACCTGAGCCACAGCGGGAGGTAGATAAATGGGGTGGCAGTCTCGGCTGGCCCAAGAGCTCGGGCCACTCCAGGCTGGGTCACCCGCTGCTTGCCATTCCTAGCTCACTGCTCATGGCTCGCTCCAGGAATACCATGCTGCCTGCCTCGGCCCCAGGAGCTCCTCCACAGAACTTCCATCGGGGGCTTGTTCAGGTCAGGTCAGGTGGAGTGGGGGCAGAGCCGGACTGTCAGGACCCCAGCCTTAGCTCAGTCTCTGGGAATGGACAGGGAACTTGGGGATGTTTGTGCCTGCAAGATGGACCCCAAGCAACAATGGGGGCCTTTCTCTACTGGGGCTGGTGAGTCATTATCTGGTGGGGGGGCAGAGCCTGGCTCCTAGGGCACCCCCATATCAGCCTTTGTTTGGCTATAGGCTCACCAGGGGTACTGGGGCTTGCCCAGCTCTATGGCACTGTGTCTCAGAGCCCGTGGGAGCCAGAGGGCCTGTCTGAAGAAGGCAGGAAGTGTGCTCACAGCTAGGGCTGGGAGGAAGAATTCCAGCAATGCACCCCTCCCACTGCTCGTGGGGGCACCCTACCCCCACTTGCTTGCCCCCCTCTACCCCACGGGCTTGAGGGTGTGTTGCAGTTCTTATACTTGAGGGTCTTCTGCCAGGCCTGGCACTGCTTGGACTCTGCTTGTGGCCAGAGATGGTTTAGGGATCTTTCAGCCCGTGCTGAGAGGGGACTGGTCTGACTTGCAGCTGGGGGTTGGTCAGAACAGCCCCTAGTTTCATGGTCACAATAGCTTGCCAAGACCTACTTCCCATTGGGGAGCCCCAAGAAACCCTGCCTTGTAGGCTACCACAGAGGCCGTGGGAAGAGGCCACAGGGACCAGTGCCATGGGCATAAACTTGCATGTGTGGGTGGCTGTGTGTGTCCGTGTTGCTTGTTTATGAGTGTAAGCTTGGATGTCTTGTCTCTCTGGCCACATGATGTGGGCCTGCCTCCTAGGATGTGATTTCGTGCCAGGAGTGGCCACACAGTCCCTCACACTGTGTTGACACTCTCCGCTCCAGGCTCTCTCCCCTGTGAACTAGTCTCTGGCTGTCCCAGGGTGCTTTGACAGGTCCCTCTGTACCTTCAGCTGTGTCCGCTGACAGGTCTATGCAGTGGGGCTCTGAAGATCTCGGAGGCCTTATAACCCTGAATTTAGTCAACACTGTCCTGCTGAGCCCCCGGGGGACTAGAGAACATTTAACCTCTATAATTCTTGGGTGTAGTGAGGCAGATGGTGGCTGTGCAGCAAGGGGTCCCAGGAGACTCTAGCTGGGCTTTGGGGTCAAGAAAGGGGTCCTGAGTGCAGGCTAGACAAAAAGGGGGTATCCAGGTTGAGGGGACATCCCAGAATCCTAAAGCCAGGAGCATGGAAGGATGTACTTACTCCTGCGGCTGGCTGCTACTCATGGACATGGCTAACACCACATTTAGGGTTTGGAGCTAGGCATGGTGGCATATGCCTGTAATTCTGGAACTCAGAAGTTAAAACAAAAGATGACTTTGAGTTTGAGGCTAGCCTGGGTCACAACGTGGGACCTTCTCACCAAAACACTAAAAAGGGAGGTATAGTGGGCAGCTGGAATAGTCAGAGGTATTCTGGGGGGGAGAGGGGGAGACAGGTGCCTGAGATTTATAGCTCTGTCTTGAAGCTCTGTGGTCTCTTAGACAGCAGGGGCAGGGGTAGTAGTGGACGGGGAGGGAAGTACCCCCAGCCAGCACATTGTCACCTGCACACACACCCAGAAACCTGATCTGCCACCTGCCTGCCCACCCCGGCCACTGGCCCTGTGTAATTGGGCACCGGCAGACGCTGGCCATTCAACAACTGTCTCTGGCTTGGCCCCTGGCTGGGGTAGGGGGTCAAAAGGCTGGCCCCTGCCTGATAGCTTCCTGGCCCAGAGATCTACTGCAGGATGCCAGAGGTAAATCAAGGCAGTCTGGGGCCGTGGTGGGGTTCTCTCTGTGGGTACCACGAGCCCTTCCGTGTTGTGGGCTAGGAGTGGCCGTCATGGCATCTACTTAAAGCCTCTTCTTCCTGGGCCCATGAGGTGGGGGCAGTGGTTCCAGTTAGTGCTGGAATTCAAAAGCAAGCAGCTGCCACACAGCCCAGGGAGCCTCTTGGAGGCCTTCGGGAGAAAACAAAGCTGCTCAGGCCTCCAAGGCACCAGCCCTAGGGAAGGGAGGCAGAGGAGGAGTGGGAGGTGAAGCCCGAAGGCACAGTCTTGCTCCAACCTGTGATGGGGGCCGTTAGCCCATCTGGTTCCCCAAGCTGTGCAGTGACCCCTGTGAATTCTTCCGTGGTTTCTGCCAGCAGCTATCTCATTAGAGGTTTACATGTTTGGGAACAGGCTTTGTCACTAAACCCCCACACAACTAAAGCTATGTTACAGGCTGCTTTACTAAGCTCCTCAGTCATGGGGCACATAGAGTATCTATCAGTGAAACCCAGGGTTGGTTCCTGAGAGCACAGGGCTGGGAGGCTGGGGGCAGAGCCTGATGTCATCTCCTATGTGTCTACAGGATGTCAATGGGCCCCCAAGGGAGCTGCGTCCCCGGCTCTGCCACTTGCGAAAGGGACCCCAGGGCTATGGGTTCAACCTGCATAGTGACAAGTCCCGCCCTGGTCAATACATCCGCTCTGTGGACCCGGGCTCGCCTGCTTCCCACTCTGGCCTCCGTGCCCAGGACCGGCTCATTGAGGTACCCTGGGTTGCTGTGTATTTGTATGTCCCCGAGTGTCCACGTCTGGGCTCTGGGTCCCTGCAGGAGGAGGGGAGATACTGGGAACTTGAGCTGGCACCTCCTCTCGCTGCCTCGGCTGGTGGTGGCTTCGATGAATATTTGATGGCACACCTGGCTGGGTGGCATTGGGCCGACTGGGCCCCTCAGGCCTTTCTGACCCTGTGTGGGTGGTGGCAGGTGAATGGGCAGAATGTGGAGGGGCTGCGTCATGCTGAAGTTGTTGCCAGAATCAAGGCCCGGGAGGATGAGGCCCAGTTGCTGGTGGTAGATCCAGAGACTGATGAACACTTCAAGCGGTTGCGGGTCATACCCACTGAGGAACATGTGGAAGGTAGGCTACTACCTTAGGGGCACAGGGTAGGCTCAGTGCAGTCACTAACGTGCTGTCCCCACAGGTCCGCTGCCATCACCAGTCACAAATGGGACCAGTCCTGCCCAGGTGAGAGGGTGGGCCCATGCAACCCTAAGCATGCCTCTACCTCCGTGTCCCCAGACATGACAGAGGATGCCTCTCCTGGAGATCTCTGCCCTTGAGGATGTACAGTTGTGAAACCTATCTGACTGTTCACCTCAAAAATACCCACTGTGCTAGCCAGGCATGATGGTATATACCATTAATCCTCGCACTTTTTGAGGTCAGCCTGCTCTACATGGCAAGTTCCAGGACAGCCAGGGCTACATAGAGACAAACAAACACCCAGGGTGGATCCTATATGGGGTCAGCACTGGGGCTCACACAGGGTGGGAGAGCACCTGGGGCCCTAGGCCACCCTTCCATGCTTCGTTCCTACGTGACTACTGAGTCGTCTTCAGTTCTGACATCAGGTGACACTCACGCAGCTAATTTCCATTGCCGCAGCTGCTCTTCCCTATTAGGACTGGCCAGATCGGGCTCTCTGTTCACTGCAGGCGCCAGTTACGCTCTGGCCCAGGCAGCGGGAGACGTGTGATGCTCACTGCTGAACAAGGGACAGATGAGATGTAGCTGTGCTCTGTGTGTGCTCAAAAGTGAACCCGTACATGTGTGTGCATGAGCGCGTGTGCATGTGAGCGCGTGTGAAGATCTAGGTGCACCAGGATGGGGACGCCGAAACCACAACCTACCCTTGGTTTCCTACCCAGCTCAACGGTGGCTCCGTGTGCTCATCCCGAAGTGACCTGCCAGGCTCAGAGAAGGACAATGAGGTAACTCTGCTGTGGTGTTCACACGTGGGGTTTCAGAGGCTTAGGAGTTAATCTCCGTGGAAATACTTACCAGGACGGTGGAACTACTGGTTCCAAGAATCTGTCCTAGGCCTTGAGGTGGCTTCTGGTGTAAGTTCCTTGGGGAGGCAGCTGCCAGGGATATGGCTCACTGTCTGCACCTTGCCTGTACCCAGGATGGCAATGCCTGGAAGCGAGACCCCTTCCAGGAGAGTGGCCTCCACCTGAGTCCCACAGCAGCTGAAGCCAAGGAGAAGGCTCGAGCTACCCGAGTCAACAAGCGGGCACCACAAATGGACTGGAACCGGAAGCGAGAGATCTTCAGCAACTTCTGAGCCCCTCTCTGCCTATTCAGGGGCCCCAGAGTCTCTTCCTGCACGGACCTTGGGCCTTTCCAGAGCTCCCCAAGCCTCAGCAGACTGGAGGGTGGTTATCATGCCGCCCAGAAAACACCCATGACCCCATGACCCCTTGTCTTGTCCACTGGGTGCTGCGGCTGTCATAGCGAGATGAGGGAAGAGAGAAACCCAGAGATGTGTGAGAGAGACAGAGACAGAGAGACAGGCAGAAAGGCTGACAGAGAGACAGAGACATAGTGCGAGAGGGAGGAGCTATGAATGGTGGTTTGCCAAGGGCCTTTGCTGTTTGCCTCGGGCCTGCTGACTGAAAGGAATTCATGTTTTCGCTTTTTTTCCTAAAAGGTCTCCAGCTCCACATATGTTTCTAGTTAATAGTGGAGCCCCCTCCCCCACTCCCTTGGGACTCACTCTCTAAATAATTGCAATAAAACGAACCTTTCTCTGCAAACCCTTTCTTTCCCACCCTGTCAGCAGCGCCATCCTGAGCAGAGACCAGGGACTCCAGGGGACAGATAGCCAGGGGCCGGCCTGCAGGGCCAGCTGTGTCTCTAGGAGCTTCCCGCTTCCCTAGTGAGGGATGGTCCCTGGGCCAGGCCTCTCTCCTCCGCCTGGCTACCCCTGCGCTGCCTCCCACGTGCTGGGTTCTGGAATGCAAAGCCTCAGTTCTCTGAGGGACCAGGGGATGGCGGTTCCCTGTCTGCAAGAGGGGAGCTCTGGACCACCCACCCCTGTCCTGCTTTGCAGCTCGGACCCCGGAGATGGTGGGCCTGGCCCCTGCCTTCTGCCCACCTGACACCCACCTTCTGCCCTTCCCTCAGTGCTTTCAACGCCCAGACTCACGTGTTGGCACCGCAGTCTGCCTCAGAAGCCATAGCGCACGTGCGCCCTCAATTAAACAGGCCTTGCCTCGGACTCTGGCGCCTGAGTCTTTTCTGAGTCTTCAGTTGAGGGGCAGGGCGCGTTCCAAAAGACCCTTGTGAGGAATGACACCATCCTCTCTCCTCCTGCTTCTTCAAGACCAGTCCTGTTAAGCCTGCATCCAGCAGCCCAGAGTCTAGGTCTCTAGAGTTCTCCTGTTAACATGGGGGTGGGTTCCTGGCACAGGCTGAGCACAAGTTCAGAAGCTAAAAGGTTCAGGGAAGTGCTGGGGCTGCAGGACAGAGTGTGAGAGTTCACAAGGACACCCCCCACCCCCTGCAGGCTTCCCAGCAGCTGGCTACAGCTGGCTCTGTTTCCTCCCTCCTGGGTTTATACTCCCAGCTCGCTCTTCCTCCCTCCCCCACTCCCTAGGATACACTATGTCCCCACACAGTCTCCCAGGCAGTCCTGCCCCTGACATGTGAATGCCGTGCACACACTGCCTTCACACACGTGCTTCTTGGCCCGATCCTAAATCAACTGGGCTAGAGGTCAAGTGTGAATAACCTCCCAGCTTTATTACACGCCCTGCGGACCCCCAAACTTCATTACCCCTCCCACAAAGGCACTTCACAGACACTGGCCAGAGGAAGCCCTCTGACTCTTAAAGGTTCTGGGCAGCAGGACACAGGGCCCGGTTGAGGCAGGCCTGGCATTGAGGATGGACAGGAAGACAAATCTGTTGGCCGAAGCCCACCAGCAGTCCATTGATCTCACTCCACAGCCCCCTGTGAGGGTTAGAGGCAGGTCAGTGAGGAAGACAGCAGGGCCGCTCCCTCCTCCAGCTTCATCCAGCTACACTGTACCTGGGCAGCCACTCCTCCAAGGCTGTGCGAGTTGCCTCTGGGGTCTTGGTCACCTTCTTGGTCCACCTTAGTCGGTTGGCAATTCTGTGTACATGGGTGTCCACTGCTGCTGGGGACAGGGCAGGGTGAACAAGGGCATTCTGCCAGCTGTACCCCACCCCGTCCCTATCTCCAGTCCTAAGCAAGAGCCCAGGGCCTCTCTCACCTGGACCTCGAAACAAGATGGGAACCATGGAGCCTGAAAGAAGGAAGTGCATCGGCAGGGCTGGCCGAGTCGGAGCCCTCAACCTGGGGTGCAGGCAGCTTTTTTTTTTTTTTTTTATTGAGACAGGGTCTCTTCATGGCCCCAACTATCCTGGAACTATGTAGACCCGGGTTGCCTCAAACTCTGAGATATACACTTGCCTCTGCCTCCTGAGGGCTGGGATTAAAGGCTTGCAGGTGGATCTCTCTGTTCAAAGCCCAGCCTGTTCTACATAGGCCAGGGCTACACAGAGAAACCCTGTTTCAAAACAAAACAGAGTGTGAGGCAGCGGGTAGGTGACACACGGCTTTAATCCCAGGACTCTGTGAGTTTGAGGTCAGCCTGGTCTACAGAGCAAGTTTCAGGCAGCCAGAGCTACACAGAGAAGCCCTGTTTCAAAACAAAAAACAAAAAACAAAAAACAAAACAAAACAAAAACCAAACCACACCAAACCAACAGCAACTAAATCAACAGTGTGAGGCAGGCACAGTGGTTCCTATCTGTAACCCAGCACTTGAAAGTTTGAAGTAGAATTGCTCCGAGTTTAAGGGTAGCTTGGGCTACAGAGAAGACTCTCTCACAAAAAATGTAACTCCCTATCCTGGGAAAAACAAAAAACCCAACCCCTAAAGTGTGCACTCTTGATCCAAAGCCCCCTCAAGAATGGGGCCTGGATCAGGGAGGGCCTTGCTTGGCTTCCTCTGCCGTCTTCTGGGGTCCTAAGCACCCCCACCAGCCCATCCACTAGATGTGAGCACCGGGCTGGGTGGCAGCAGCTCGGCCCAGGGGCCTGGCCTGAGGTCACTGTGACAGAGCTGCCTAAAGCTCTAGGGGTCAGAGTGGAGAGCAGGGTCGGGCTGGCTCTAGTGCGCTCCGATCAGCTGCCCACTGCAGAGATTCAGCCTTATCCCTTCACTGGGGCTGCCTGCCAAGCCACCCAGTCAACTGCAGTGCCTGCCCTGCCTTTCCCAAGGTTTGTCAAACATTAGCCAGTCTCCAAGCCCTGACTTGCTTACTGCCCGGGAAAAGGCTTGGGTGCAGGCTGTGGGGGGTGGGGGGTGTCACATGATGGAAGCTTTAAGCCTCAGTTTCCTTCTCTGTAACACAGAGGTGATCATATTACTCAGAACCCCAGAGGCCCAATCCAGAACCACATCATGTTATGAGCCTCCTACGCTGGGCAGAGGGGCTTCCTACACATTTGTGTTGTTAAGGAGGGCAATTAGGTCACTGGCTGTGAACTCAAGTTCAGAAAGGTCAAGTGTGTGACCTAAGGTCACCCAGCTGCAAGGGTCAGAGCTCCACAGTTCTAGCTTTTCGGTGGAGGGGGTATCTTTTCTGCCTGGTAGGCAACCCTGGGGTCTCACTGAAGGTAACCAGGCCCTCAGACTACAGAGAAGCGGGTGGCATTCAGATACTGCCCTGTCCACTGAAAGCACAGTTCCCTGAAGGGCCCTTCCCCCACACAGCTCCCAGGACACAGGCTGCCGAGGACAGAGGAGAGGTAAGCTCAAGTGTCCACTAAGAGGCTGCTGCCTAGGTGGGGAGGCCTCGCCCACTTCCTCCAGTCAGGCTCTTCCAAGGTTTGCTGTTCTCCAGGCTCAACAGGTGGTCACCAGCTCCCAGTCAAAGTCCTGGGCCCCTAGCTGCCCTCTACCCAGTGGGCAGGGCTACCACGCTACAGGTTTAGAGACCTGCTGAAAGAACCCATCCACCAGGCACATGCAGGAGCCAAGGGTTGGGGGCCCAGAGAGAAGTCAGGGCTAAATCTTGGTTTCTGTGTGACCACAGGAACCCCAAACACTCTGGGCAAAGTTCTGAGAAGGCAGCATGTCTGTCCCTGCCCCAGGGAGTGTGTCTTCAACCGAGCTACGCAGAGGTGCTTCAAATACTAGACAATGACGCCCAGAAAAGGGAATCCAGAAATGACCCTCCTCCTTCCCCATCCCAGCAATCACCCTCCTCCTCCTCCTCCACCACCACCTCAGCCTCTGCCTCGATGTGCCGCCCCCATTCTAGAGTTTCCTGTTTTGTTTCTCAGCTCTGTGTCTGCTATTCCTTCTGCCTCGGACACACTTGTGCCTCCTGGTCTGGCTAACCACCAGGAGCTCCAAACTGAAGCATGACTTCAGAAAGACGTCCTGGAGTTCGGCACAGTGGTGCATGGTTATTATCCCAGGATTTAAGAAACTGAGGCAGGAGCTGAGAGTGGTGGCACACGCCTTCAATCCCAGCACTCAGGAGGCAGAGGCAGGAGGATCTCTGTGAGTTTGAGGCCAGCCTGGTCTACAGAGCGAGAGCGAGTTCCAGGACAGCCAGGGCCACACAGAAAGACCCTGCCTAGAGAAACCAAAACAAAAAACCAAACCAAAATTCAAACAAACAAAAATAAAAAACCAAACCAAAATGGACAGTAACAACAGCAATGAATACAAAAGGCTCCCCAGGGCTGTCACACTACCCACCCACCGAGAAGCCTCCTCCCCACAGGTGACACACCCTCCACTGACTCTGCAGTATGTGGCGACCACATGGCTTCCAGGTCCCTCACAGAGACCAGCAAGTGTGAGTTCTTGTCATCAGTGCCCTGCTGAGAGCAGGTTGGTTTGCTTGGCACTGAGAACACCCTTTTGATACTCTGGTTTAACTTCACAAAAAAAAAAAAAAAAAAAAAAAAATTGGGGAACCCCTAACAGAGGCAAGCAAGCTCAGCGTTAACGTCTCCCTCCGTGATTCACAAGCCACTCACCTATGCCTGATACGGTCCCCCAGGCCACAGCCATAGTCAAGTGTGCCATCTTGGGTCCAACACCTGGCAAGGCTACCAGCTCCGCCACAGAAGCAGGGATGTCCCCTTCATAGCGCTGCTGCAGGATGGCGGTTGTCTGCTTGATGAACTTGACCTTGTTCTGAAAGATGGTGTGGGTCAGCCTTGGGGTGAGGTATAGCTTAATCGGGGAGGACCCACGGGTACCCAGAGTTGCCCAACACCTGCCCTTGTCCCATGCAGAGGTATCCATCTGCCCCACCTCTCCAGGAGGTGAGGAACCAAAAGCAGCAAAGAGGGCCTAGAACTTCCTCCCATTCATGTGAGCCAATGACATGTGTGGGAACCAGCTTGGGTCTCCTGCCTCAGCATTCTCTCCCTAGGACCTAGATTCAGTAGCACCTGGACCTTCAGGAAGGAAGGCTGGAGTCTGGGGCTCCCCCAAGCAACTACCAGACCAGCTGGGTGGTTCCCATCCTGTGCTTGAGTGGAGAGGGCTATTTAAAACCAATCTGATAGACGTGGCCCATGCGGTGCCAAGGGGAAGCAGCCCCACCCACGGAGCTGCTTTCAACAGATCCACCCACCACCCAGGGTTCTGTGAAGTAGGGGGGGGGCAGCCTCTTTGGAGTGGTGTACTCCAGGGAGCCCAGGAGGGGAAGGGGAGAAGGGCAAGGGCAGGCAGCTAGGTGGGAGGATAGAGGAATGTAGAGATGTAAACAGGAAAATCCCGAAAGCCTCAGGGACAGGGAACTAGCCCCATGGTGTAGACTCCTGGAGGGTCAGAAGCACGAAAGGCCTCTGTAGTCAGAAATGGCCTGTCTGCCATCTCTGGACCACTGCCCCCTCGTGGCTCTGCTGCCAAGCATACATAAGGCTTACCCTCCAGAAGCCCACAGGGTAGATGAGCCTGCCCAGCATGTCATCATCCGTCTGCAGGATGTTTTCCACGGTCAAGCCCCGGGCCCGTAGGCGCTGCATGGCACCTGCTGTCACCTGGTCTTTGGTTTGGCTGGACAGCATCAGCGACAGGAGCACCTGGTACCTCCGCACCTGCATGTGCAACAACAGGGGCCAGGATGGTGACAGATCTGAGTCAAGTTCCTTACCCATCTTTACTTGGTATCTTGGACCTCTTACCCATCAGGTCTTGTCACACCTAACGTGGACTAATTACCTGCCTCTAAAGAGTAGTGTGAAGTCCCAGTGAAAGACTTGGAATCATCCCTAGTATAGAGTCGATACCAGACAACCACTGGCTACTGTTGTTACTATTATTACTCGGTCAACGTTAACACTATTCATTTTAGAGACAAGAAGGCCCAGAGATAGAAGTACTCAAGTCATCCATCAGAGAAGGTGATTAGAGCTAATGCTAGTCTGTGGAACCAGTGCAATGTGAGGGGCTCTCCTTCTCTCATGTTCCTGAATGGTGCCAAATGTCGCCACTGTGCACGAGGCCTCAAGTCACAGGCACTCCTGACATGCACAGTGGTCACGGTGAATGACAGGGGATGCATGGTATCCAGAGCTTTACGGTACACTGTACCATGCAGTCTGCAGGGGATGGTGTCAGTTGTGGGAGCTGGCAGGTCTTGGTCTGTTTTCTTGGTAGAGATCAGAGAGGAAGCAAGTGTCTTGCTCCCATGGAAGAACAAGGAATTCCCTGGGCAGGTGGAGGTTCTGCCTACCTTTGGGGGGGGCACTGGCATCATAGCAGTGCTCGGCACCCAGCTGGTCCACAGGTGCATCCTTCTTGCTTCTCATGATTTGGATGTTGGCCAGTTGCTGCTGCCAGTTCTGGGGCTCCCACATTGGCACTTTGAGGGGCTCAGCATCCTCATCCTTCTCGCCACTGGAAGCCTCATAGGCCACACGTAGCTTCCGCGTCTTCCTTGGCAGGTGGCTTTTTCTTCCTTCTGCTAAAAGTGCCATTCAGTCTTTGGAGCATGAGCTTTATATGAGGACAGGGTAAGGGTGCTGCTTTCCTGACAATTGACTTCTCTCTCTCACTTATTCGTACAACTGTTCATTATCAACCATGGCGTGTGTAAAAGTGCTCTGTCCCTGTCACAACATGACATGGTAGTCTGACAAAGTAGTGGCACACCGAGACACTAGTAATGTCTAATCAGCCTCTAGGGTGATGCAACTTTTCCCGTCCCATGCCCTTTAACCTTTTTATAAAAGATTGATTTACTTATTATGCATATAATGTTCTGCTGGCCTGTACAGGCCAGAAGAGGGCACCAGATCTCATTATAGACGGCTGTGAGCCACCATGTGGTTGCTGGGAATTGAACTCAGGACCTCGGGAAGAGCAGCCAGTGCTCTTAACCTGAGTCATCTTTCCAGTCCTTAAGAGAACTTCTTAACACCCAGACTGCACTGTGCACTCCCTCCCCTCTCGGAACTCCTTGTCCTGGGGGATGAGCTCCAGCTCTCCCCACATCAGAGCATTTGCTGCCCTGACAGTGTCAACCCTTGTCTTCCTTTCACGGCACTTGACTCTTGCTGAGTCTCGGCCTGGGTTCCCGTAGTCTCCATGCCTGAGCCGCTTTGGGGCCATTGGTGTCTATGCACATTCTTGCTGTAATCACAAGCTTAAGTCAAAGCTGGAGCCGTGCAGGGGCTTTGATGACTGCCCCCCCCCCCCCTCCACGTACCACTACCTGGAGCACAGTAGGTCCTTAATGGCTACAGAACAAATGAGTGCCATGCCCTTTCCTGTTTTTGCTAGGGGCCTGTTTTCCTTCAGAACCACCGTCCAGCTAGGGGAGAAAACTTCTGGCTGGTTGTGTTCTTGGCACACAGCCAGGCCCTACAAGAAAGAGGCAGCTCTGAGGTTGAGCTGCTGTGCCCCAGCCAGGCTGGAACAAGTGAATGTCCCAAGCAAGGTGAAAAGACTGAAACTTTTCGCTGGTAACAAGGGTGGATGAATGGACACGTCCAGAACCCAGTCTTTTTTTTTTTTTTTCGAGACAGGGTTTCTCTGTAGTTTTTGGTGCCTGTCCTGGAACGAGCTCTTGTAGACCAGGCTGGCCTCGAACTCACAGAGATCCGCCTGCCTCTGCCTCCCGAGTGCTGGGATTAAAGGCGTGCGCCACCACCACCAGGCTCAGAACCCAGTCTTATGGACCTCTGCAGATCTTGTGGGTCCCAGTCCCTAAGAAAAAGCTTGAATGGGGGCATGGGCACGTGAGACTCAAGAGTTTGTGGCCAACTGCCTACTACGCGCCACCTAGGGTTTAAGGTCAGAAGCAGCGCCCCGGGACCTCAGCTTGGAGCCAAAGTTCCACGTCCCGCCTTTTCTCCAAAACCCCTCCAGGCGCAGTGCTACCTGCAGGAGCTTCTCGCGGCGTGAGCTCCTCCCCACACCCTTCTGCCGTGATCCTAGGCGCGCGGCTCCGACTGCGAGTCACCATCCGAATCCCCGTGTTCATGCCTGGGGCTGTAAACTACACATCCCGGTGGTCCCCGCGGTCCCGCGACTTGTTCAACGGCGCACGCGGAACTACAATTCCCAGAAAACTCAACGCAGATAGTCAGCAAAGCCTCGCCCCCGGAAGTGCAGGTTGCGCTTCCGGCAGCAGCTGTGGGCCGGGGGTGTGCGCCCTTCCTGGCTGCAGGAGGGTCCTGCGCGCCGCGGGTGCGCGGGGTGAGTATCCTGCAAGGCTCTGGCCGCTGGTGTGGGTCGGGATGATTGTGTGGCCGAGTCGCGATGAAGGGGACTTGACCCTTCGCTATCCAAGCCTGGGCCGCGCCCACCGCTGTCAAGTCCCAGTGCTCCAAGCCTTCCATTGCTTGTATGTGCTATCCTCTGCTCTGTTGTCCTCGCGACAGCTCCTCCTCCTCCACATAAAAAGAAAACTAATGGCAAATAGCATCGCTCTGTGCACCCCCGCGACGGCAGGCGGCTCGCTAGGTCAGGCCGATACCTCCTGGGCTGATCCTGGTTGGGATTGAGTTGCCCCAGGGGTTGTAGGGAAGATAGCCTATCCTAGACCTAGGATCCTGACAACTGGAGGTTCTTCTCAAGGGCAGGAGGTCATAGCCCTTCCTCGGGTGTATCAAGTACTGTTTCTTCTGCACAGAACACTTCCCTAGTGCTGCTCCGCTCACCATGGCCAAACCAGCAAGCAAAGATTCAGGCTTGAAGGAGAAGTTCAAGATACTGTTGGGACTGGGAACATCAAGGCCAAATCCCAGGTGTGCAGAAGGCAAACAGACGGAGTTTATCATCACAGCGGAGATCTTGAGAGTGAGTGAGCCGCCTCTGCTTTGGCTAGCCCAGCGTGAAGTACAAGGAAGGCTGGGTTTGTCTGTCACTGGGTTCTGTGGGAGGTGGATTGCTGGGGACTGTGTGTATAGGCTTGCTGTCCCCAGTACTGCGCAGATGTATGTACATATCTTTTCTCAGGATCTTGGTGACCTGTCCTAGCACACTTGCTTTAGGGTTTAGATAATGCATGAAATCTTACTTTGTCTAATGTCATGGTGGATGTCCTGTACTCAGCACATGGGAGGCTGAGGAGATAGGATTATGGAGTTGGAGGACAGCACGGGGCAATAGTGAGACCTAGTCTTAAAAAAAAATAAAAGCTGGGTGGCGGTGGTGCATGCCTTTAATCCCAACACTCAGGAGGCAGACACAGGTGGATCTTTGAGTTTGAGGCTAGCCTGGTCTACAGAGTTTCAGGACAGCCAAGGCTATACAGCTATACAGAGAAACCTTGTCTCAAAAAAAGACAAAAAAGCAAAACACAGAAAAGAAAGCCCACTCTTTTAGATGTCACCTGAAAGCCATCCTTTCACGGGGTTAGGGACATGATGAGGTGTTAACTGATAATTCCTGACAGCTTTTCCTCATAGTGAAGATATAGCCCAGTTCTCACATATGGTACATATAACATATATGGACAAATGCCCGTATGTTGGGGCATCACATGTCATATGTAACTCACGTTTGTCCACTTGTTTATTTATTTTCAATTTTTATTTTATGTGTATGGGTTTCTTTCTTTTTTTGGTTTTTTGAGACAGGGTTTTCTCTGTGTTTCCCTACGTGTCCTGGAACTCATTCTGTAGACCTGGCTGGACTTGAACTCAGAGATCTAACCGCCTCTGCCTCTGTAGTGTTAAGATTAAAGGCGTATGCCACAATGGCCCGACTGTGTATGGGTTTCTTACCTGCATGTATGTCTTACCCATAAATAATTTTGAACTTTTATACTTGGAACATTTTCCACTCGGATACAAACCAAATAACTCATCATTTGATGATGGCTATAAATAAATATGATACATCTGCATACAGTGGGGTATTAATTAAAAGAAGAAAGCACCAAATAGTAACACATGCCCCAACGTGAAGCATGCATAGATATGAAGAACATAGACAGTCTCCATAATGCATGAGTTTAGTGTATGAAATGTTCAGAACAGGCGAATCCATGGAGGTGGCTGTAGGAGCTGGAAGGAAGAAGGAATTGGTATGGTATGTAGTTTCTTTCTATTAAAACATTCTTGAAGCAGTGGAGATGATTGTAAGCTTTGTGCTAATGCTGAAGTTTGCAGTTTAAAGTTATTACAGTGGACTGGTTGTTGTTCATGCCCATAATCCCAGCACTTGGGAGTCTGAGGCAGAAAGACTACCTTGAGTCTTGGCCTGAGTTCTAAGCTAGCCAGGGTCACATTGGAAGCTTCTATGAATAAATAAAGTTATTATAATGGTATATTTTATGTTATGAGTTTTATCTAACAAAACCTTCTGTTAGGGAAATAAAGTTACTGCCTGTCAGTCCAAGAGCTGGAGAAGTAAGCTCTTCTGTGAATTCTGGTTTACAGCTTGCCAGTTTTGGTGGTGCATGCCTTGAATCCCAGCACAGAGGCAAGCAGATCTCTGTGAGTTTGAAGCCAGACTTGTCCTCACTGTGAGTTCTAGGCCACCTAGGGCTACATACACAAAAAATAAAAATGAGAAAAGGTCTACAGTTGAACATGGTGGCTTTCCTTTGTAGTCCCAGTACTTGTGAAGCTGAGGCAGAAGAATCTCCAGGTGTTTAAGGTTGCCCTGGGCTGTAATGTGAGTTCAAGGACAGCCTGGGATGTATAGTAACATCAGTTTACAGGTGAAATGCAGAACAAGTTGTAGGTGGTTTGTGACTGGCAGTTAAGGAGGTCTCTTTTCTAACCATTGCATTTTCCTTTTCCCCTTTTCTAGGAACTGAGTGGTGAGTGTGGCCTCAACAATCGCATCCGTATGATAGGACAGATATGTGATGTGGCAAAAACGAAGAAATTTGAAGAGGTAGGCTTGCCTCGGTTATACTGCTGGAGTTGTGTATGCAGCTACAGACTGGTTAGAAGCCTTCAATTTTCTGTTGCTCTCTTGAGCTCTCTTTCGTTTTTGAGACTTGCTGTGTAGTCCTAGCTGGACTGATATTCACTGTGTAGTAGTCCAGACTGACTGTGAACTTGATATGGTCCTCTTTCCTCAGCCTCTTCAGTATGATATGGGATTACAAGTATATGCCAGACTGCTAGATTTGGTGTTTTTTGTTTTTTTTTTTCCTTTTTCTTTTTTTCAAGACACGGTTTCTCTATATAGGCCTGGCTGTCCTAGAACTTACTTTGTAAACCAGGCTGGCATGGAACTCAGAGATCCACTTGCTTTTGCCTCCTGAGTTCTGGGATTAAAGTCATGTGCCACCACTGCCTGGCATAATAGCTAGTTTTGTAATGATTCAATTTTTACCATTCTAGAGACATTTATTGTTCATCTTAGTGATGTGGAAGCTTCTGAAAATGACCTGAGCACAACCCTGAGAGACTTGTCTTGGTGACAGCAAGAGGAATGGGTTTTCCCTGAATTCCTGGAAAGGGTTATGGATATGCATGTATGCTCATCCACTTTTTTGGTGTGTCTGGGTTGGAGGTTGAGACAGGTACTCACAGTACCCCATGACAGTGGCTCATTCCTTTAATCCCAGCACTTGGGAGGCAAAGGCAGGTAGATCTGAGTTCGAGGCCAGCTTGGTCTACAGAGTTCAAGGACAGCCAGGGTTACACAGGGAAACACTGAGAGAAACAAGAAAAGAAAAGAGACAGAGACTCACTGTGTAGTCCTGGCTCACCTAGCACTCACTATGTAGACCAGGCTGGCCTTGAACTTATGCCCACATTCTCACTTCTTTTATAGCACACTGGATAAGGATTACCAGGTTAGGGTATGGCTTCAGAGAACAAATCAAGGCACCCCAGTCTTGTTTACTGTTTGAGAAAGACAGCTGATTGATGGCATCAGGCAACAAAAGACATATAGCTGGTTTATTTATTTATTTTTCAATCTTGAAACAAGAATGCCAATTTTATTGTGTTCCAGGCAGTTTATTTAGGGCTCTCTTTGACTAATGGCCATGCCATAGCTCTCGGGACTTTTCAGCTGCAAGCCCACCAGAAACCACTCCCCTGCCATCAGGAACTCATGAGGGTCTTGTGCCCAGAGCAGCTGCAAGCACAGGAAAACAAATAGCTGGTTTATTTTGGTTAAATATTTTCAGATTTTTTTTTAATGTTATGTGTCCAGTGAGCAGTTTCTTTCTGGAAATCAGGTGCCAAGCAACACCTGAGAGTTCCAACGTCCATGCTTAGTGTTTGTATGTGAGATTCAGGGGAAGATGCAGATCCATCAAGGAAATTGACTTGCTACAGATTCAGCAGTTTTCCAAGATGTACATGCTGTAGCTGAGACACCCCCACAACACACGCACACACTGGCTCTCTCAAAGAAGACTTCTAACATTTAGTAGGGCCTAACTCACACGGGAACATAGAATGCTGTTTCTGTGGCAGGTGCGTGTTTAGGGCTCATCTGTGCTTATTCTGAGCCCAAAGAGATCTTCTAGAAACTTGGTGGCAGTCTTGGGGAAGCTGGCACTGCTTCCCTCTCCTGCCTGTTCTCCTTTGCCCAGCCTGTTGACCTGGGCCCAGTAAAGAGACTTGGCTAGATGCCAGGCATGATAGTGCATGTCTTGGGAGGAAGAGGCAGATGGATCTCTGTAAATTCAACACCAACCTGGTCTACAGAGCAAGTTCTAGGACAGCCAGGGCTACACAGAGAAACCCTGTCTCAAAACACCAGAAAAGAGAGAGAGTGGGTTGAGATGGTCTGAAAGTCTGGTCCCCAGTGCTGCCCTTGATTGAGGGGCTGAGGTTCTTGGAGATCAGCCTTATCACTGGCCTCTTTCTGTTGCGGCAGCATGCAGTGGAGGCACTTTGGAAATCTGTCTCAGACTTGCTACAGCCAGAGCGACCACCAGAGGCCCGACATGCAGTTCTTGCCTTGTTGAAGGCCATTGTGCAGGGACAGGTAAGGGGCAGATCTGGATGAATCTATGGGATGAAGGCAGGCCGTCCCTGTTTGGACTCCTGTCTTTGGTGGTCTGCCACAGGTGGGGTCTAGTGGTTCACAGAGGCTGTAGAGCCTAAGAGTGAGGACATCCTGGTGTCACTACTCGAGTCTGGTGACCTTGGCCAGTCACTGTAGCTCCCTGAGCCTCCACCCTACTGAGAATAGAGACTGAGCTGTGTCCTTCTAGGGATGGCACACGGAAGCTTATGCAGAATGTCTGGAATATGGCCATTGTTAGCTTGCAGTTATTGACCAATTTTCTAGTTATGGCCACTCCCCTGCTTCTCCTTCTCTAGCTACTTAGGTCTCAGCTGACCCTTGTATGCCCTTGGCCCCTCTCTGTTCATTCTTGAAGGGTCTTCCTCTAGGCCACTCTCCTTCTTAATAGTCTGGCCTCTAGTCTCCTTTGTCTTGCTGTACTCAGGCCGTGGCACCTCTTCTGGGGCTCGATCATTGTCTCCACAAGAGGAGGACACAATTCCTATCCAGAGCAGGTGCTCTATTGTTACTGCTGTCCACCTGCACCTGACCATGTCCAGAGCTTGATGCATTAGGTGACTTATGCATGCCAGTCAGCTGTTGGCCAGTGCCTCTGGCCCCTATTTGAGCCCTATGATATTGCTGACATATCATATGTTGTAAGGTGCTTCTAGAGGAAAAACAGGGCGTGCCTGGGGTCTTGGGATACGATGTACTTTTTGACAACTGTATGGGTGATGCTGGCAGGGTTCCATTGACCTCGTGGTTTTGTCTTTAGGGTGATCGTTTGGGGGTCCTCAGAGCTCTTTTCTTCAAAGTGATCAAGGATTATCCCTCCAATGAAGACCTCCATGAAAGGCTAGAAGTTTTTAAGGCCCTCACAGACAATGGAAGGCACATTACCTACTTGGAAGAAGAACTGGGTAGGTGCCATACAGAGAATAGGGCTCCTCTGGCCTTGGGATTCAGAGGTCTCTGGGATGAGAAAGGCCCCCTGAACCTGAAGGAGCACTGCAGTTCATGAGATGCTCTGTGGGGAGCACAGGACTCCATTGCCCTGCTCATCTGGAGTCCTTTGTCTTGGGCGCTAATTACAGAAGCACTCGTAGGATTCACTCAAGACCTGAAGCCTTTGACTGGCAGAGCCGGAAGGTGCCTTTGAAGTGGAGAGGGTGCTGCCGACTGGTCTCATTCTAAGTGCTTGGGTCCTGCCTTTCTTGTCACTACTGGGTCTGTTGTCACGGCTGCACTAGTGCTGTTTGACATCCCACCCTGGTTGCTGCCCTTCCACCTGTCATATGACAGGGGTTTCAGTAAGGTTTAAGACTTTGTTTCCTGTTGGTGAGGGAAAAAGGAAAGATTTGGGGAGTGATTCAACTTGGGCCCATTCTGATGCCCAGAGTTGGGCTTCAGCAGTTGATCCGACTCTGGGACACGGACCGTCACAGATTTTCTTTCTTTCTTTTTCCTTTTCTTTTCTTTTGGTTTTTCGAGACAGGGTTTTTCTGTATAGCTTTGGAGCCTGTCCTGGAATTTGCTCTGTAGACCAGGCTGGCCTTGAACTCATAGAAATCCACCTGCCTCTGCCTCTGCCTCGAGAGTGCTGGGACTAAGGGTGTGCACCAGCACCGTGTGGCGCCATCAGATTCCCTAAGGCTATATGGCCTGCAGCCTTGCCTATGTCTTTCCAGAGATTCTTGGCGGGTAGGAATTTCCTAAGAACCTGCCTCCTGAGCAAGCTTTGTAGTGTCTGTGCCCCTGTCATGGAGGAGTCAAGCCTCAGATGGAATGCTTGCTTCTGCTGGGTGGTGGTGGCGTTCACCTTTCATCTCAGCACTTGGGAGGCAGAGGCAGGTGGATCTCTGAGTTTGAGGTTAGCCTGGTCTACAGAGCAAATTTCAGTATAGCCAGGGCTATAACATAAACAACAGGAACCCTATCTCAAGAACCTCCCCCCCCCGAAAAAAAAAACCCAGAAAGAAAGAAAAGGAGAAAAGGAGTACTTGCTCAGTTCCCAGGCAGAGCCAGGATCTGTGCAAGGCTTGCTCAGACTCCTGTTGAGCATCTTGGATCCATTATGTTGCAGTTATAGGATGCAGGATCATTTTCCTGGGGAGGAGGAATATAGCCTTAGCTTTTCTCTTACAGCGGAGTTCGTCCTGCAGTGGATGGATGTCGGCTTATCCTCAGAATTCCTTTTAGTACTCGTGAATCTGGTCAAATTCAACAGCTGTTACCTTGACGAATACATTGCATCAATGGTTCAGTAAGTAAAAAAACTAAGGACTGAGGTGCAGCTGAGTGTAAGAGCTATTGCTAGCATGCCAGAGACCCCGGATCCCACCCCTAGCTCCAGAAGAAAGAAAAGAGCTTTAATGTTATTTGGTGACAGTTAAGCTTAGCTCTTCAGGGTGAACAGAGTGGGTGATACTGCCAGATATGAGGTTGGCAGTAGACATAACTGTATCTCTCTCTCTCTCTCTCTCTCTCTCTCTCTCTCTCTCTCTATCATCTATCTATCTATCTATCTCTATCTATCTATCATCTATCTATCTCTCTCTCTATCATCTATCTGTCTGTCTGTCTGTCTGTCTATCTATCTATCAGATTTATTTATTTATTATATATACAGTGTTCTGTCTGCATGTATGCCTGCAGGCCAGAAGAGAGCACCAGATCTTATTACATATGGTTGTGAGACACCGTGTGGTTGCTGGGAATTAAACTCAGGATCCTTGGAAGAGCAGGCAGTGTTCTTAACCACTGAGTCATCTCTCCAGGCCAAAATTAGTTTCAAGTTTTGTCTTTTTGTTTTTGGTTTTTCAAGACAAGGTTTCTTTGTGTTGCTTGGGAATCTGTCCTGGAACTCACTCTGTAGACCAGGCTGGCCTTGAACTCGCAGGGATCCGCCTGCCTCTGCCTCCTGAGTGCTGGGGTTAAAGACGTGTGCCACCACCGTCCTATCTCTGTCTTACTCTTTTACTGTGTTTGCACATGTGCCATGGCACTTGTGGAGGTCAGAGGACACCTGTGTGAAGTCTGTTTTCTCCTCCCTATCTCTTTATGTGTTCAGAGGATAAGACTCAAGTTTCTAAGCTTGTGCACTAAGTACCCACTAGGCCATCCTGCCAGTTCCCTTTTTGTCAGTTTTTCTTTTGTGGCTTTTAGACAGGGTCTCACTATATAGTCCTGGCCTCCGACTCAGACCGACCCGCCCGCCTCTGCCTGCCGAGGGCTGGGATTAAAGTGTGTGCCACTGTGCCCAGCTCCTTTTTGTCATTATTTTTTATATAATTTTAATTAATTTATTCATGTACACGGGTATTTTGCTTGCATGTATGTCTGTGCACTGTGTAAATGCAGTGCCTGTGGAGGCCAGAAGAAGACATCAGACACCCTGGCCCTCGAGTTGAAGATGTTTAAAAGCCACTGTTAAGAGTATTGGCAATCAAACCTGGGGCCTTCATAAGAACAGACTGTGCTCTTAACCACTGAGCTGTCTCTCCACCCCCAATTTTTTTTTAAATGAAATTTTTTTTAGATTTATTTATTTATTAACTATACAGTGGTTTGCCTGCCTGTGGGCCAGAAGAGGGAACCAGATCTCATTACAGATGGTTGTGAGTCACCATGTGGTTGCTGGGAATTGAACTCAGGACCTTTGGAAGAGCAAGCAGTGCTCTTAACCTCTGAGCCATCTCTCCAGCCCCCTGCACCCCCAATTTTTAAAAACTATTTTATATGTGTTCATGATATTAGAGGCTTTCACTTATTTACGCCAGACATTCAACTCTAGGCATGTGGTTGGCACAGAGGCACACTATGGACAAGCCATTCAAATAGCTGATGCTATGCATTGAACAAAAAATCAGAGTCTTCTGGGACATACTGTCTGAACCGACATGCTGTGTTCTGTTTTCCCTGTAGCATGATTTGTCTGCTGTGCATCCAGACAGTGTCTTCTGTGGACATTGAGGTCTGTAACTCTCAGCTTTATTTTTGGGAGGCTGGCATGTGAGGTCAAGCCCTATTTGCCATTCTCTGGTTGTATGTGGATTCTGGAGGCTGCTCAGCTCCTCTGAGCTGTAGGAGTATACAGTTGGGTTGTTTGCATTGTGGAGCAAGAGCCTGGGATGGGAAGTAGCACTTATAGTACAGTGTGGTGGTGTACAAGTGTCTCCCAAGTGCACACTCAACGCTTGCTCACTTGACTATGGTTCCTACAGAGGCCGCTTGGGCAGTAGGAAGGTAAGAGTTGGAAGCACAAGCAAGATGCTCTCCCTTCTGCAGGTGTCCTTGCAAGTACTGGATGCTGTGGTCTGCTACAACTGCCTGCCAGCTGAGAGCCTGCCCCTGTTCATTGTCACCCTCTGCCGCACCATCAATGTCAAGGAGCTGTGCGAGCCTTGCTGGAAGGTGCGTGTCTTCTGGGAGCTCCTTCCCCAGGAAATGTCTGCTGCCAGCACCTGACAGGACAGGGCTGTGTTGTCTTCAGTGAATGCTGCTAGATTTTCGAGATCACCAGTTAGTGACCCATTGAGGGTGTCCCGCTGGCCATTTCAGGTGGTTTAGCTGAAGCCCAAGTTTGGGGGATGTTTTGAGGGCTCTGAAGTTTTTTTTGCATTTGGAAGGAGGACACAGTGAGCTAGTTTAATGGTGGGACTGCAGAGGAGTGTTCATTGCAAGGTAGGCAGAGGCCAGGCTCCCCTTGAGCCTGGGGCATGTAAGAGTTAACCCTTATGGTGTATGTGTGTGTTCTGTCTCCCAGCTGATGCGGAACCTTCTAGGCACCCACCTGGGCCACAGTGCCATCTACAACATGTGCCGCATCATGGAAGACAAGTGAGTGTGAACGTGCCTGGTGAGGCGCCTGGTGAGGGTGGTGGGCAGGATAGGAGGAGGAGGCTTTGGACACTTGGCTGGCATCGATGAGGTTGGGGTTTCCCTGTTGCTTTGGGAGGGGGCTGTTCTTTATGACCACTATCTCCTGCTTCTACTAGTCCAATCAGGATGTTCACATGTAGTGTCTGAGCTTCCCTTCCAACCCTCATGGCCATAGTGTGGCCTCCTTCCTACCCTGCTACAAATCTAGACTTATGGCCTTGACTTGATGCTGCCCTCACCTTCACTCCTAGTAGCCAAGCCATTACAAGTCTTGATGTCTTTGTCCTGAGGGGTGGCCCAGATTTGCCCGCTGTCTGATGGACACCAACAGCAGAGCTCCCCCTTGTGCTGCTCTCCGACCCTTCATCACTACCTCCTGAAGCTTACTGTTGTACAGCAGCCAAATGAGGCTTCTCTTACATAGATCTGACCATATTGCCCTTTGTCTGAAATCATAGTCTTTCCTATGAAACAGACCCAGAGGATGTCTTAACCCTGTCTTATTTCCATAAACCTCTTGCCTTTTCTTTCGGCATTCTCCCCCCCTGCTGAGGGTCTTTATACACGCTTTACTCCCTGTAGGATGCTCTCTTCCTCCCTGATGACTCCTGGGTGTTCTGTGAGGTCCTGATACGGGGGTTGCTGCCTGACTTCTTGAAGTAGTTTTCACTACGTCCATGGTTTCTCAGCTGTGGTTTTAGGTGTAGCCTTGTGGGATTCTTTGCTTGTTTGTTTATTTTTAAGATTTACTTATTTATGATGTTAACAGCATTTTCCTGAGTAGCATTCTGTCTGCCTGTGTGTCTGTCCGCCAGGAGAGGGCTCCAGATCTCATTACAAATGGTTGTGAGCCACCATGTGGATGCTGGGAATTGAACTCAGGACCTCTGGAAGACCAGCCAATGCTCTTAACCTCTGAACCATCTCTCTAGCCCTGCCTTGTGGGATTCTTGAGTCTCTGGCTTCACCAGGGTGCTAGCACCATGAGGCTCAGGACTGTGTTAGTCACATCAGAGTTCCGTTGTCTAATGTCAACCATAGCCCATGGTGATCTACAGTCACTGAAGAGGTCGTGGAGGGATCACAGTGGCTACTGGCCTCCACCTTCCTCCGTGTTCCACCAGCTGTGCTTCTGGACTAGAAGTAAAAGGTGTCTCCTGGGGACACTGTCAGCCCAGCTACCCCACACCGACCTGGGACTCTGCTCACATCTGTTTTCCTGGGAACACTTTTAGATCATACAGGGAAGATGCCCCATTGCTGAGAGGAGCCGTGTTCTTCGTGGGGATGGCACTCTGGGGAGCTCACCGACTCTATTCTCTCAAGAACTCCCCCACATCTGTGTTGCCATCTTTTTATGAGGTAAAGGGTTTTCCATACCACAGTGGGTTGGGAGAAGTGGGAGAGCTTACGTCAGGCTTGCCTACCTGTCTGGCTTGCTGTTCCAGCTGTGTCTGAGTTGCGTGTTTTTAACTGTGGGTAAGATTAGGGCTATGGGAGGGTTATTCTTAGGACAGTGTTTTATCTTATGAGTTTCATCTCCTGCCTGTCAGTGCCGAACTACTCGGTGTTGCCTCTGGGTCAGCGTTCCTCCTCTCAGAGCTGCTTCCAGTTTGTCAAGTAGTAATCTTGCCATCTCTTTAGATGGCGTTCACAGCATGGCTTTTGTTCTGTGGTACCGTGTGGTGTCCAGAGAACTCTGCATGCTTGTATTTAGACTCATGGCTCCCTGGTGAGCTGGGATCCTCATCTTACAGCAGAACTGTTCAGACAAACTTCCTTTCATCTGGCCTGCAGGGGTCTTGGGGGGGCTGTGCAGGGTGTAGTCTTTGCACTTGGATTATTGGCACCAGAATTTAGCACCCACCACTTTGTGCCGTGGCAGCACTCCAGGTCTAGATTTTGAAGTGACTGACTCCTCCAAGGGTGGCCTTTTGGAGGTAGGGGCTTTGGGCCTTGGGTCTTACATAACAGATTCCTTTCCAGGCTGCATGTATGCATTGCGGGCATGTGTGGTAAGTGCTGCCCATCCATGCATTTTTATACTCAATGCTAAGACAGGATGGGAGGGGGCATCCTCCAAGTGAGCAAAAAGCAGCTGATCTCTGTGCTCTGTGCACTGTGTTTCAGGCTATGACCTGTCCTAATGAGGTGGTGTCATATGAGATTGTTCTGTCCATAACAAGACTCATCAAGAAGTATAGAAAGGAGCTCCAGGCTGTCACATGGGATATTCTGCTGGACATTATTGAACGACTGCTTCAGCAACTCCAGGTAAGGCAGGCTTGCCAGAAAGGGCTAAGACCCCAGATAGGTCTGTCCCTGATGGGGCATACGTGCATCCCTTCCGTGCATTTGGGCCTTTCTTGGGGTCTGAAAGCTTAGCGTGACTGTTTGCTGGTGGTTTGGGTGGTGCCACTCTGTCTTCCTTTGAAGAGCAGGTCTTGTTTTTCCAAGTGTGCTCCATTCTTTTGGCTCTAGACAGGAATATGTAGTAGGTGAGCAAGGGCTGAACTAGTTGTCCAAGGCAGACCAAGTGACAGCACAAGTCACCTCCGTGGCTTGAGCAGGTCCTAAGGCAATTTCCAGAGCATCTACACTGCCATTTGTGACTCTGGAGGACATTAGTGAGTGTTGACCGCAGTGCTAAAGAAAACATCAGGGTCACACGCTCCTGTGAATGCAGGGCTGTGGGTGATGAGGTTAGCGTTCAGCATGAGCTCAGCCTGGGACAGCTGAGGAAAACTGGGATGTGGCAAGGTCCAAGTTGAGTTGTAGTTGGTCAAATGGGCTGACCAGGAGGTACTTTGGGTTTAGTAGAGGAGGTCGGAGGCCATACTTCTGAAGCTGAAAGGTATCGGGACCCAGGAGAAGCAGGCAAGGGTTTGGAGCTGTAGTATCTTCACCTCCTGTTTGCTCTCATTTCCAGACCAGCTCTTATAGGCTCACCCTCCATTCCTGTGGTAGGAAATGGGTCAGAGCGAGGGTTCCCATATCTCTCTCAGATAGGCTAATTAAAGTGTGGGTGTGAGTGAGAGAAGAGGGGATGGTGTGTGTGGGGGTGTGTGTGTGTAGCTCCTCTTAGGCTGTGTTCAGAGGGTAAAGGAAATTAGTTTATGTGGTACATCTTGGTACTGTAGAACCTGGACAGCCCAGAGCTCAGGACCATCGTCCATGACCTGCTGACCACCGTGGAGGAGCTGTGTGACCAGAATGAGTTCCATGGCTCTCAGGAAAGATATTATGAACTGGTGGAGAGCTATGCAGACCAGAGACCTGTAAGGACCCTGTGCTCGTGGGGCTGTGGGGATGGTTCTGATGGTTCTGATTTTCAAGTAAAGATGGACAGGTTCCTGTGTTCCTGGATCTGTGCTCAGGCATCAGCTAGCAGGCTTGTGTGGGTTTGCTAAAGCGTTCATGCTAGCCTAACCATCAATTTCCTCCCACCTGTGCGGAGGGAGGTTCTGGGTTGGTTCTGCAGAGACCAGTTCTCCCAGGAGCAGCCGTCATTGCCAGGATTACTCTGCTTACCACAATGCTATTCCATGGGTTTGACATGAGTTCCTCACTTCCAGATCTTTGCTTTTGCTAATTCCCCACTGGGTTGAGGTAGCTGATCTCTGAGCAAACTGGGTTGTCGTAGGCCATCAGCCCAGCAGCAGGTCGGTAGTATCTGCTGGAGGAAATGGCTCACTGACCCTAGAATTGTTCTCCTTTATAGGAGTCTTCTCTCTTGAACTTGATATCCTACAGAGCCCAATCCATCCACCCAGCCAAGGACGGCTGGATCCAGAACTTGCAGTTGTTAATGGACAGGTTCTTCAGGTAGCAAAGCCTCTGTGACCCCGTCTTCACCAGGGACCTGTCCAAGACCTCGGGGAGATTCTCCAAAATCACAGTTCTTGATTAGTGGGGAGGTTGGCTTTTCAGAAGGATAGTGTCCTCTTATGCACAGGGTGGTTCCTAAAGATGGCCTCTGGCTGGGTGGTGTTGCACGCCTTTAATCCCAGCACTCAAGAGGCAGAGGCAGGTGGATCTCTGAGTTTGAGGCCAACCTGGTCTACAGAGCGAGTTCCAGGACAGGCTCCATAGCTACTGAGAAGCCCTGTCTCAGGAAAAAAAAAATGGCCTCTGAAGGCCACCCTTTTACTCGGTCTTGGTTGGTTGTTGACAGATTCCATGAGGGTAGTCCAAAGCTGGGCTTTTCTGCCCAGTGTGCACGTGCCGAGGGTGGAGTGTTCTTAGCCAGCTGAAGCACACTTGCCTCTCCTAGGAACGAGTGCCGCAGTGCCGTGCGCATCAAGGTGCTGGACGTGCTGTCCTTCGTGCTGCTCATCAACAGGCAGTTCTATGAGGTATGGGTTTGGGCTTTGTCCCTCCGAATGCACTCAGTGATTTATTTATCTGTGGTTCCTGGTCAGGTTCTACTGGGCTTAGAGGCTGCTGAGAAGCAAGGCAGGTGCTTGCACTTGTGGAGTTCCAGCCTAGGCCCCACTCAGACCAAGAGTTTCTGAGAAATCTGGTCTGACTTCCAAAATCTTCTGTCTGTGTTATTCTGGGGAAGGAACGTGTTAGGCAGTGAGCTGCCACTGACCCGTACCTGCACCCTTCCAAGCAGTCTAGTGTGTGGTGTTTGTTTCTGTAATCGCTTCTCCTTCTCCCCTCCTAGCTTTTCTGTGCCCCATATTGCCCTTCGCTTACCTCTACCACAGTCCCAGCCATTCTCCCTCAGGGTTCAGAGAGCCTCTGATCCTCTGTCCTCAGCAGCGCTGGTCCTCGTGTGCCCTTTCCTGTTGCCTTCACTGGCCCCGTGAAAGCTCTCCTCACGGTGTCCTTGTTTCAGTAGGATCTTTGATGTCAGGGTTTCCCTTTGCCCAGCACATACACACACTCATAAATGGCCCCCACTGAGGAGGGTCTTTGTATATGTGTAGGTCGGAGATGGGATCCAGGATCTTACAAACGCTAAGGGAAGTGTCCTTCAGTGTCCAGCTTTTCTGCCGTCGTTAGTGACTCCTTAACTGCTTTGGGTCTGTGCCCTGAGGGATCACAGTGTGTCCACTGTGGGACTGAAGCTCACCTTCTCCACCTTGTGCCTGATGCAGGAGGAACTGATTAACTCCGTGGTCATCTCGCAGCTCTCCCACATCCCCGAGGATAAAGACCACCAGGTCCGAAAGTTGGCCACCCAGCTGCTGGTGGACCTGGCAGAAGGCTGCCACACACACCACTTCAACAGTCTACTGGACATCATTGAAAAAGTGAGAGCCATCTAGAGGTCTGGGCTGGTATGGACAAAGCCCTGTGGACAGAGCGTCTCTTGGGCTCTGCCCTATTCTTATCATTGTGACTAGTGGCTGTCTCCATGGGCAGGGACATCCGGCAGATGTGTGGTGTCAAGAGGCTGTGTTGAGCTACCTCGCTGCTTGGCCAGTGTCCTTCCTGCAGGATCTGGGCTGGACAAGTGAAGGATAGCACAGAGCTGAGATGCAGGCTGTGGCCCTCCCCTCCCAGCCTAGTCACTTTGTCCTCTCGGTTTTGAAATGTAGCTTGTGAGCAGCCACTTGTGTAAAAGTGTATCTTCCCTCCTGAGAAGCACAAGACAAAGTATTAGATGTGTGGGTAACTGCCTGGGAACCCTGAATTGGAACTCATGTACTGGTCTCTTGGAAGGTGATGGCACGCTCACTCTCTCTTCCCCTGGATCTGGAGGAAAGGGATGTGGCAGTGTATTCAGCCTCGCTGGAGGATGTGAAGACTGCAGTCCTGGGGCTCTTGGTCATCCTTCAGGTGGGTGCTCCGGAAGGGTGAGAAGACTAGTTTCTGTCTACTCCTGCTGGAAACGTCTCTAAAGAGGTGCTTCTCCTGGAAGACCCAGCTCTGACCAGTTTACAGGGTTGCATGGTAAAGCAGGCAGCAATAGGAAGGCGTGACCAAGGTGTGAGGCCTGCAGTGTGCAGTGGGTGAGCCCCTTGCTGTTTACACTGTTTCGGCTGTGCTGCCCAGAGCTGTCTCGGTATTCCTCCAGTACTGGCTCCCTCTGTACTGTTGTGTCGAGGAAGCCCGTGCTTGTCCTGTAGCTGTTCTCATTTGAGACAGCTTTATTCAGATCACTTCACGTAGCACAGTTCCTCCCCTTTACAGTGAAGAGCTCATTGGTTGTAAATACGTTCCCAAGGCTGTGTAGCTATCCCCACAGTCAGCCTGGGCTGCCTAGTGAGACGCCGCATCAACATGGTACACGCGTGAGGACCCAGTGCAGGTGTGGTTTGTTTTTTTGTTGTTTAGTGTGTTCGTGTGTGTGTAGACACTTGGAGGTTAGGGAACAACTTCAGGTGTTGTCCTCATTGTCCACCTTATTTGAGACAAGTCTCCTGTTTGCCACTGACTACTCAGACTACCTCCTGCCTCGCCTGCAGTCTCCCATAGGAGCGCTGGGTACAGGCGTGCGCTACCACATCCTGTGTGTGGGTTCTGGGGACCCAAATGCTGGTCCTCACGCGTGTATGACAGGTACTTTCCCCTCCATCTCCATAGTCTCCCCCCCCCTTTTTAAAATAGGATCCATATAGGCTAGACTGGTCTTGAACTCTTGATCCTCTTCCTCCTGTCTCCAAGTGCCAGAACCGTAGGTCAGCGCTGTCATGGTCAGCCTGCTGCACTGTGTGGACTCGGGCTGCTCCGCACTGGCTACAGCATGAGTTCTAACTTCTCCATCAGAGCATATGGTTCTCCACAGCCAAGTCACTTCTGGGGTTTGCCTTTTTTTTTTTTCTTCTCTTGTTGAAAGAAACTCTCATTATCTTGCCAAGGCTGATTTTGAATTCATGATCTCCCTGCCTCCCCTTCTCTAGTTGCTGGGAATAGGTGCACTGTGTGATGCCTACCTCCTAGCACACAAATTTGTTTCTTTCTTTTTCCTTTTTTTCTTTCTTCTTCTTCTTCTTCTTTTTTTTTTTTTTTTGAGACAAAAGCTTTCTCTGTAGCTTTGGAGCCTGTCCTGGAACTCGCTCTGTAGCCCAGGCTGACCTCAAACTCACAGAGATCCGCCTGCCTCTGCCTCCTGAGTGCTGGCATTAAAGGTGTGCGCCACCATCGCCCAGCTGTTTTTTATTTTTTGAGAGACAGGATCTTTATGTATGTAACCCTGGCTGTCCTGGATCTTGCTATGCAGACCAAGCTATCTTCAAACTCAGAGATCTGCATGCCTCTGCCTCCCAAGTATTATGATTAAAGGCGTGTGCCACCATGCCTGGCTCTCTCCAGCTTTTGAAACAGGGTCTTACTGTGTAGTTCAGGCTCACCTATCATGGAGCTCCTCTGGCCGCTATCTGGAAAGGTTTGTAGGCGTGGACCACTGCATCTAACTGGCATGCAAAGAGCTCTGTGCTCTTTGCCTTCCTGCTCTGTTGGAAAGGAGTGGCTCCTGTGGGTCACGTGGTCTGGATAGGGTGGGAGAGAAACAGCTTCAGGTGTTGTGTGCCCTACCTTGGAAGTCTAACCATGAGGCAGAGTTCCTGGCTGTAGGCTGAGTTGTGTTCTGTTGGAGGCAAAGTCTTGGCCTGTTTTCATTTCCTTACAATGTAAATGGCATGGCTCCACCTGGTTCAATGTGTAGACTCTCACAGAGGGTTAGATTCTCTGCAGCTGTCTGGGGCCCCAGATGTCTTTACCCAAATTATCCTTGATGTGGTTTGTGTTGAATTTGTCACTCAGCCGGGCATGGTGGCACACTCCTTTAATCCTAGCACTCGGGAGGCAGAGGCAGGCAGATCACTGTGAGTTTGAGGCCAGCCTGGTCTACAGACAGAGTTCCAGGACAGCCAGGACTACACAGAGAAACCCTGTCTTGGAAAAAAAAAGTATCACCTCAAGTCATCTGGGGCAGGACTTTGGATGGTGTGTTCTGAGACTAGGGAAAATGGCTATATCAGTTGTCTTTAAAAGAAGAGAGTTGAGTGCACACCTTTAGTACCAACACTCTGGAGGAAGAGGCAGGCAGACCTCTGAGTTCAAGGCCAGCAAATATGGAGAATTCCAGGCAAGTCAGAAAAACAAAACAACCAAAACCCAAACCAAAGCCAAACAACCAAACATCAGCAACCAAAAATAGTGACGAGTTTACCAGTATCCAGTATGCACTGCGCACTTCCAAGGCTCAGAGACCGTGAGGCCCCTTGGGTCCCCAGGGCTGCTGTCACCCGCCAGGGAGGGCCAGAACCTTGTTGGGACAGAATGGGGTTGGGGGACCATGTTCCCAGTGCAAGTGCCAGGACCTTGTTGTGATGGGCTGGGGGGCCTGCGGTGTATTTTCCCCACCAGGCTGGCCTTGTTGACTTCACTTCATCTTGGAGGACTAAACGACTTTATGGCACATGAGGAATGGGTCAGGCCACGACTGTGTAGTACTCACTGGTTTGGTTTTGTTTAGGGTTTTTTTGTTTTGGTTTGGTTTTGGTTTTGGTTTTTTTGTTTTTGGTTTTTTTTTGTTTTTTTTCTTTGTGAAACAATCCTGGCTGTCCTGGAACTCACTATGTAGACCAGGCTGGCCTTGAACTCACAGAGATCCGCCTGCCCAGGTACAGTACTCATTGGTTGTGCTTCCTGATTTGCTACCCGACTCCCTGCTGATGAGGTGGGCACACAGAGAGATGGCGCTGTGACTGAAGCATACCGAGGAAAGCGGGGCAGGGGCTGAGCTGATGCTGTTCCGCTCACCTGGGTCAAGGGCGCCACCTCCCTGACTGCTGTTGTAGGATTGGTGCACTCTTTCTTGCAGACCAAGCTATACACCTTGCCTGCCAGCCACGCCACTCGGGTGTATGAGACCCTCATTAGCCACATCCAGCTCCACTACAAGCATGGCTACTTCCTGCCCATTGCCAGCAGCATCCGGCTGCAGGTGAGACTGCCGGGTCGGGGGTAGGGGGCCCAGCGTGCTGCCTTAGGCCAGGTGGCTGCGTTATAGCAGCCTAGAGAGGCAGTAGGTGGTCTAGGGAGGGTTCTGCACAAGGCCCTTTTCTCCTCAGCATCCGCTGGGTCTGTTTTGCCGAGAACCTACTGCCTTTTCTGTACTCCTTGTAGCTTTGTGACTCACCCCTCTGGAGTCACATGGTTGTCCAGGATAGGGCACGTTGGCTTCTAGGGTTGGCGTATAGTTCCAGTGCTAGGGAATCTCTCGGGACGCTATAGCGTGGACTCCTTGGATGGAGCTAGTAGGGAGAGGGTGAGGGGACGGCCGGTGACTGTGTGCCATGCTAACACCTCCTCTGAGTAGAGGTCAATAAGAAGGGAGCTCTGGGGACTCCCAGGCTCAGTGCGTAGCCTGTTCTGTAAGGATCCTGGCCTAGTCTGTCACTGTAGGGAAGTGATGGAACTGTGAGAACAGTTTGCCATTTGGTGTTGGTGGCTGTTTGGTGCTACCTGGGAACCAGATAGCTACTGGGGAGAAGTCTCCCTCTGTAGGACACCAGCGTAGAAGTTCAGGCTTCAGTTGTCTTCAGAGTGCTAATGGTTAGGATTTCTCTGCCTGCCCCGGAGTCAGGCCCCTGGCTTGACTGGATGACCATTCTGCTCCCTGGCAGGCTTTTGACTTCCTGCTGCTGCTGCGGGCTGATTCGTTGCATCGACTGGGACTGCCCAATAAGGATGGGGTCGTGAGATTCAGCCCTTACTGTGTCTGTGACTGCATGTATGTGTGGCGGTGCCTCTCTCGTGCTCTAGGGGTGGACTGTACACTAGCTGAAGCTGGGCCTTCTCTGCCCCAATTAGTCTATGTAAGGGGAACTGTCCAGAGGGATGATATTCACAAGCTGTGTCGGGGGGACCATGTCTGTTCTGGCTTGCACAGCGTGGTACTGTCTCAGTTGCTTGTCCACCTCCTTCCACAGGGACCTGGAGAGGGCCTCCGAGAAGAAGGCTAGTGGGCCTCTTTCACCTCCAACTGGGCCACCTAGCCCCGTGCCTACAGGCCCTGCTGTACGACTTGGCCACCTACCCTACTCCCTGCTCTTCCGCGTCTTGCTGCAGTGTTTGAAGCAGGTAAGATGGGCCCATTCTTCGGGCTCTGTTAGGGCAGACTGAGCTATCCCTGCTCTGGAGGTATCAAATTCTTGAAATAAACCCAATTTTTCACCCTTGTATGAATGAAGTTTTGCAACAACTCAGATATGTAGCCAGATAATAGTAACCCTAGATCACCATGCACTTCGTGGGGCAGCCACAAGTGGGCAGTGTAGCATGAGAGTGGGTACAGTCATGTCTTAGGGACATCCACCAGGTAAGCTGAGAGAAGGTTCTAGAGACCGGAGTCAGCAAAGGCTGGAAGCAGGTGGTATGGTTTTGTACAGTAAGAGATGCTAAAGATGCCAGGCAAGAGACCATGGCAGAGAGAGTGGGGACGCTGGGAGGAGCAGAAGACCCAGCGTCCCTAGAGATGCTGGAGCTGGCAGGTTGTTGCCTAGGAGTATCTAGGCCTCCTGTCACAGGGTGTCAGGGGTTCACGACTGCTATGATTTGGCTCTGGGAGTAGGGCTGTCCCTCATAGGCATGTGCAGGCAGGAGTCAGAGAGCTACGTTCGTGTCCTCCCTGTGGCTGTGGCCTCGGGCTGACAGGTTGGCTCTCCGCCAGCAGTCTTGGCCTATGGATGTGTGTGCTCCCTTCTACCCTCTGATGTAGCTCAGCTTTCTCTTGCCACAATGTCAGTGCTATGGAGGCGCAGCTGGCGCAGAAGGTCAGGGTGGGTATCTGTTGGGACCCACTGGCCAGGTGAGGGAGGCAGTGCTGTCTCCTTGGTCTCCACTCAGCCTGGCCTCTGGAGGGTGGCAATACTTCCGTGTCCCAGTCTCTCTTTGAGAAGTAGCTACCTGTACAATTTAGGGACACAGGTCAAGGGTCAGGGAGCAGAAATCCAGAAGCCTTGTGGCTGTGCACTAGCACACACTTCTGTCCAAGGTCTAGTGAGCCCTGCTACCTTAGCCATCTCCTCTCCTAGGAGACCGACTGGAAGGTGCTGAAGCTGGTACTCAGCAAGCTGCCAGAGTCACTGCGCTACAAAGTCCTCATTTTCACCTCCCCCTGCAATGTTGACCAACTGTCTTCTGCCCTCTGCTCCATGGTAATGCCACCACAGCCCCTGTGCCAACTCCTCTTGTGACATTTGCGGACCTTTGCAGTAAGCTGTGACCTTGGGCTATAATCTAAGCTTTCTCCTCCAAAATAGAGGCTGGTCCTCAGCGATCTACCACCACCACTAGCTGGGGTGCTGTCTTTCATATGAGCTTTGGCTCCAGACTGTGCTCCTGGTGCCAGCAGGCTACAATGCCAAAACTGCCCTGGGGTTCCCATCCCATCCCGTTCCAGACATGTGCATCGCAGGTCCCTGACCAAGGCCTTCTTACTAGTAGAGTATATATGTCCCGAGTCTCTGTGACTAGAACACTCCTGCTACATTGTCACAAGCTGAGAGTTTCTCAAGAAGGCCTCTGCCAGGAAGTAGGGGACCTTTTGGGATTCCCTAGCACCCCCTGCTCCTGAGAAATATTGCTGTGGAGCAGGGGTTTCAGGGCTCTGTCTTATGTGGTAGCTTTCAGACCCAAAGACCCTTGAGCGACTCAGAGGTACCCCAGAAGGCTTCTCAAGAACCGATCTGCACTTGGCTGTGGTCCCTGTGCTGACGGCATTAATATCGTACCACAACTATCTGGACAAGACCAAACAGGTGAGAGATGGGAAAAGGGCAGCAGGACAAAGGGGCATTCTGTAAGCTGGTTGCTGGGCCGGGGTGAGGGCAGCTGAATCCCAGGCACAGAACTTGTAAGTTTTCTGTAACTGAGGGCTTTGATATGGCCCTTGGCTGTGCCCATTGTCCTCATGTTCCCAGCAAGACCTCCCCTCCGAGGAGTTCTCCTTGGCAGGTGCCCGACAGCTGCAGGAGGTGTGGTCGACTGTCAGGACTCCCCGTGTCACTTTTTTTGTCAGAGTCACAGCAGTGCCCATTTCCTGCCACCCTCGGTGTGTCCCCCAGGTTCCGTTCTGGTCAGGAGCCTGCTCACAGACCCGGAACCGGGGAGGTACTGGAGCTCAGCGCAGGCCTGTCTTTCCCCGAGCCCAGGTCCCTGACTGCAGCACAGTTGGGAACTGACGCTGTGACTTCATCACAGGCCCAACTTGAATGAAATATCCCCGTGCATTGTGCCAGAGGACAACTGCCTAAGCTGGGTCAAAGATCATGGAGGTTCTCTGAACCCAAAATATCTCTGAGGGCTGGCTTCAGGAAAGCAGGAATATTCTGGGGCGTTAAAACCCCAGTCTGTGGCCTGAGCTGTCATTTTGCTGTTGTCTTCATAGAAGATACCAACCAGGAGGTACTTGCTACATTAGTTGGTGCTTCTCCTCAAGGCTAGTCCTTTGGGAGACTCAGAATGATGGGGGTATGACCCCCGGATATGTGGTTTCATTCTGTTGGCCATAGGGTGGCACCGTTTGTGACAATGACTGATTTAGGCATTGAAGGGCACTTCTAAGACTTGCCTCCACTCTCCTCCAAGAACCATCTCAGAGCAGGCAAAAAAAGGAAACAAAGCTTGGGGAAGGACCTGGTATATCAGAGCAGCAGGGCCCTCCTGGGCAGGGGTTAGGATACCATGCCAGTTGGTAGCAGGTAGACCCATTATATCTCATGTCTTACTTCCCTCAGCGTGAGATGGTTTACTGCTTGGAGCAAGGCCTCATCTACCGCTGTGCCAGCCAGTGCGTGGTGGCATTGGCCATCTGCAGCGTAGAGATGCCTGACATCATCATCAAGGCTCTGCCTGTCCTGGTAGTGAAACTGACGCACATTTCCGCCACAGCCAGTATGGCCATCCCCCTCCTGGAGTTCCTGTCCAGTGAGTTTGTATGGTTTGCTTGTGGACACACCTGTACATTGAGTCCATGGCCAGCTGTGTGGGAGTCGTGTAGCGCGGGCCATGGTCATATAGCTTAGGCCGTGGTCATATAGCGCAGGCCATGGGTCCTGTAGCGCAGGCCATGGGCTAGATTTGGTTAGGAACCATAGGGTGCTGTCCCTGGCCAGGATGGAGAGCTGAGGCCCGGGCTGGAAGGTTATATTTTGGTGGCTATGGACAGTTGCCCTGACTTTAGAGACGAAGCCCAGGGTGCTGGTGCCAGTCAGCTGCAGCTGTGGCCCTTGTTGACTGCCCGGGCCCCTGATGGCTGTTCTTGTACCACAGCTCTGGCCAGGCTGCCCCACCTCTACAGAAACTTCGCTGCAGAGCAATACGCAAGTGTGTTTGCAATCTCCCTGCCATACACCAATCCCTCCAAGTAAGTCTGGTTGCCCTGGGTCTCCCTTCTCAGCCATAGCCCAGAAAGTCAGTCTGGGCTCCAAGCTCAAGAGTCTCCTGATGCCCTCCCACCTCTGTTCTGAACTCTGAGCCCCGTGACGTTTTCTCACTGATCCAAGGGGGAGGCTAGAGCTGTGCCTTCTCCCCCAAGGTTCAACCAGTACATCGTGTGTCTGGCCCACCATGTCATAGCCATGTGGTTCATTAGGTGCCGACTGCCTTTCCGGAAGGATTTTGTCCCCTATATTACTAAGGTTAGCTCAGGGGTCGGTCATGGATGGCGTGGGACATTAACAATGGACAGAACCATGGTGGGGACTGGTTGGAGCTCTGTGGCACCCAGGAGCTGGCTCTGCTGAGCCACCTCATTGCACTCAACCTGAGGTTGGCATGGCTCGGAGAGAACTGATTTGCTTATGTCACAGCTTATGTCTCCACCCCACTCCAGGGTCTGCGTTCCAATGTCCTCCTGTCTTTCGATGACACCCCTGAGAAGGACAGTTTCAGAGCACGGAGCACCAGTCTCAATGAGAGGCCCAAAAGGTTCGGGGTCTGCTGGGGCCTTGCCTGGTATCAAGTTGGGGGGGACCCTAGGCTGTGACCTCTAGGCCAGTGATCACAGGACTAGGAATGGGGGGGGGTCACCATGCATGGTGACCTGGGCCTGAAATGCCCTTGCACAGGACCTGCAAAGGTTGCTAGAACCTCCCATTTCTAGGCTGGCTTGAAGTTTGCAGCCCTGTGGGTCCTGTGTGCCAGCCTCCTGGCTTCTCTGGCCCAGGCTTACATAGTGTCATGTTGGAGATCAAGATGTATAGGGCTGGTTCTCACTACACTGGAGGAGGAGGAGAAGGATGTCTGATGGGAGTTGTGACTGGGCCTGGCCAGGGGGAACCCAGAGACACCCACTGCTTGGCCCCATGGTCTCTGGTTAGCTCAGCTTTCAGCCAGAGCCACCCCTCTTCGTCTGGAGCTTGCTCACCAGGGACACGCTCTTCACCGTCACAGCAGCTTGTGCCGTATCTGAAAGCAGAGCTGTGCTAGTCCTCATTGTTCTGTTTGCACCTCATCGCCCTGCTGCCCTGCCTGCCCTGCTCCCTGCGGGCTGCCTCAGCTCTCCCGGGTGGGATACGGCACTTTCCAGTGCAGCCTGCACTCGAGCCCCACAGCCAGGGCTGAAGAACCGCAGTTTGGCTGGAGCCGCCTCCTCTCAGGGGCTCATGGGCCTTGCATTGAGAACTAGCCTCTTTCCACAGTGAGTTCCAGGCCTGGCCTCGATGGCCTCTCTGTGGGGTAGGCAGGGATATCTGGTCAGCATAGCCTGGAATCTGCCGTGCGGGGCGATCCACACACATTTAATTTGCACTAATGTCTTTTGTTTTGGTGTCACGCGTGAAACCTTACATTTTCTCAGTCACATTTACAAGCTGTATTTTTATGCATTTTTGTTTTCTGTTTCTTCCCCTGCTCACTGTCCTTTGGCATGGTTCTTTTGTTCATCTCACCCTCGGGACCTCTCCATCTTGACCCTGTGGCCTGGGACCTTTCCTCCTCACCCCTCCAATGGCTTGTTCTCCCATTCCCGGGAGCTGGGCTCTCTGGGGCTTGGGGCTTCCTTCCTCGCCCGGTAGTTTGAGGATAGCCAGAGCCCCCAAACAAGGCCTGAATAACTCTGCACCTGTGAAAGAACTCAGAGAGAGCTGTGCAGCCGAGGCCTTCCGGTGCCGCAGCGTCAGTGTGTCTGAACATGTGGTCCGCAGGTAGTGGGGCTGTGTCGGGCGGGGGGCACAGACCCTGGAGCTTGGCCCCGTGAGCACCCGGGTGGTGGTGCATGGGGCTGCATGCATGACCTCCTCGCCTGCTGGCGGCTCTCCCTGACCAGAGCTGGAGGACAACCTGGTCCCAGCCTAACAGAGCCTGGTGGTGGAGGGGAGGGAAGGTTGCATTCTGTCCAAGCCCTGCACTAGCACGGTTGGCTGTACAGCCTCCTCGGAGGTCGTCGCCAGAGCCCTGACTCAAGAGCTAGGATGCTGTTCTGAGAGGACTGGGAGGCTAGTGCCCGCCCGGTAGACCAGTCCCTCAAAGACAGGGCAAGAGCTTCGTAAGTCTGAGTTGCACTCATGCAGGTTGGCGGACGCACACTCGTCTGAGTGTGGCATCACATTCTGTAGGGCAGATTTCCTTCTCGGGCTTCATTCTAAGGAGAGCTAGAGGCTTTTGTATAGGACTCTGGTGTTGAGGCCAGACTGGGAGGGGAGGCTGTGAGCATCTTCCTGTGAATTTTGTCTGTACTAGTGATGGGCATCTTTCTCTCACCTGCAAGCCCTTTGTGGCTGTGACTTCTATCACCCTGAGATCCAGCTCCTTGCTAGTGCCTGCCTTGGGCTTCCACCTCTGTGTGGCCTCTGGTAGCTGGGGGCAGTGAGGTGCTGAGTAGAATACCCCTCTCAACTCCTCTTTTCTGGCAGATTCCTTATCAGTAAAATGTGAGTAAAGAGCTACGGCACCGAGGTTAGAATCGGCTCCCAAGGCTCCTCCGGTCCCTGGGCGGGAGTGGGCCTGGAGCAGCCGTGACGGTTCACCCAGCCCAAGTAATGCCCAGAGCCCAGCCACTCCCCGTCCATGACAGGTGGCCCTGTGGGCAGAATGCAATCTTGCTCTGTCCTCCTGTGTTCTCTGAGTCTGCATGACTAAGCTGTGTGCTGCAGCCATGGCTAACTCCCGTGTGCTTTTGGGGCAAGGGTATTTTGGTCTCGTCAGTCTCTCAGCTCTGCTCCAGCCAGAAGAGCTTCGCTGTGAGGCACCTATCTCCCTTCTTCTCTGGGATGACATGGTCCACATGGCTTGTGAGGTTGTAGCTCTACTGGCCGCTGCACCCGGGGCCTGGTGGGCTTTCTGAGCAAGGCCATCTTGGCCAAGCATGCATTGAGCTTTGACTCCTGGTGGTAGGTGACTCAGCATGGTTCTTCTCTCAGCCCTGACCCCTGACCCCTGACCCCTGACCCTGGTATGGTTTCCTTCTCCAGCAGAATCCAGACATCCCTCACCAGCGCTAGCCTGGGGTCTGCGGATGAGAACTCCATGGCCCAGGCTGATGACAGCTTGAGGAATCTCCACTTGGAGCTCACAGAAACGTGTCTGGACATGATGGCCCGATACGTGTTCTCCAACTTCACTGCGGTCCCCAAGAGGTGTGCGCTGTTCTGCAGGACTGGGGTGCTGAAGGTGGGAGGGGCAGCTGCTCTGGGTGCCTGAGGCCCTGCTAAGCCGTGGACACTTGTTCTTCCAGGTCCCCCGTGGGAGAGTTCCTCCTGGCAGGGGGTCGGACCAAGACCTGGCTGGTTGGAAATAAGCTCGTTACTGTGACAACCAGTGTGGGAACCGGCACCCGGTCGTTGCTGGGCCTGGATTCAGGGGATCTGCAGGGTGGCCCAGAGTCAAGGTGATTGTCCCTTCTTTCTGCGTACACTGTGGTCCTGGAACCCCTGGGGATCATGGTTGACTCTGTATGGGTGCTTACGTCCTTAGCTCTGATCCTGGTGTACATGTGAGGCAGACAAAGGAAGCACCAGCCAAACTGGAGTCGCAGGCTGGGCAGCAGGTATCGCGTGGGGCCCGGGACCGGGTCCGCTCCATGTCAGGTCAGTTTTTACCCCAGCCAGCTCCTGGCAGATGCCCTTTACCCCTCAGCTGCCTCTTAGCTTGGCCCAGTGTGCAGAAGGCCCCTGCAGCTGAAGGGCCTGAGTCCAGCTCCCCCAGAGCTGTCTCTGCTGGGATTGAACGAGTTGGGCTCCAGTGGGCGAGACTTGAGTCTCCTGCTGCTCTCAGCCCAGGAGGCCACCACCCTTAAAGGACCAGAACTGGGGCTGGGGCTGTCCTACTCCAGCTTTCCTTGGGCATGGGCCAGGTACTTCCAGGCTGGCTGGACTCTGTGCCTTAGGGTCTGCTCTGTGTTGGGTACTTTGTAGTGGGCAAGTGGTGGTTACCAGTTCTTCTTTTTTTAATATTTATTTATTTATTATGTATACAATATTCTGTCTGTGTATCTGCCTGCAGGCCAGCAGAGGGCACCAGACCCCATTACAGATGGTTGTGAGCCACCATGTGGTTGCTGGGAATTGAACTCAGGACCTTTGGAAGAACAGGCAATGCTCTTAACCTCTGACCCATCTCTCCAGCTCCTGGTTACCAGTTCTTAACTCCTTGTCTTTAGGAGGACATGGCCTTCGAGTTGGTGCCCTGGACACTCCAGCTCCCCACACCCCAGGTGGCCCTGCTCCCCTGGGACCACAGACTGCACCAGCGGCAAAGCCTGAGAAGGCCTCTGCAGGAACCCAGCTTCCAAAAGCAGAGAAGACGAATTTGGCAGCTTATGTGCCTTTGCTGACCCAGGGCTGGGCTGAAATCTTGGTCCGTAGGCCCACAGGTACTGAGAAGGGAGGCAGACTGTGACCCTCCCTGGGCTGTAGACCCAGAACAGGCACAGGGTATTGAGACGCTCGCTCTGGTGTTGGTCCCCAGAGGTGGGAAGTGGGAGGTGGCCGGGGCACATGCAAAGCACCAAACAGCGCAGCTCACCTTATAGAGGTATAGTCTCCCATGTAAAGCAGAGAGGAGACTAGATGTGGGCAGGGCTGATTCCTTCTGAGGCCTCTCCTGAGCCTGCAAGTGGCTGCCTTTTCTCCTTGTCCTCATGGCCTGACGTCAGTCATTAGCCTGGGGCCCAGCCGTGTGATCTCACTTGGCCCCGCTTTCCACATAGCCACTTTCTGAGGACCTGGGTTAGAGCTTAGCTTGCAACAGGGGCATGACAGTCACATGAAGGCTTAACAAAGATCCCCAAGTCCAGGAACAGTCTGTAGGGTGTGGTACAAGGAAAAGGACATAGCTCTGGGCTTCCAGGCCCTCTCAGGAGCCTCTGCCCTGATGTGTGTCTGAGCCTAGCCTGCCTGGCCTTCGTGTGTTCGTCCAGAGCAGCGGAGGGTGTGAATAGGTATCGGTTGTTGGAGATGGTGCTAGGAGTTGGTGTGGCTCTGAGAAGTATGGCCTAAGGCTTGAGGTACTGCCCGCCCTCAGGGAACACCAGCTGGCTGATGAGCTTGGAGAACCCGCTCAGCCCGTTCTCCTCAGACATCAACAACATGCCCCTGCAAGAGCTCTCCAATGCTCTTATGGCTGCTGAGCGCTTCAAGGAGCACCGGGACACAGCCCTGTACAAGTCCCTGTCAGTGCCAGCGGCTGGCACAGCCAAGCCACCTCCTCTTCCACGATCTAACACAGGTGAGCACGGGAGCATGGGCAGTGCTGGACCCCAGATGCCTTGTCCAGTGGCAGCGTGGTTCCCTCTACTGAGGCCTCCCACACATAATTTTCAGGGTCTTTTGGGGGAGATATTAGGGTTCAAGTCCCTAAAGTTTGGGAGCAGGCTCATGCTTGTTGAAGAAGCCCACTTCCTTGGAAACGGGTACCTGCTGCCACCACCAGGATGCTACTGGAGTTGGCAGTGTCTGGGTGGAGCTCTCTGGAGCCTTTGCCAGCACTTCCATGATGGGCATGGCTCTGGGTGAGGAGGCACTGCGGGCAGCTGAGCATCCCCCGGGCCTGGGGTGGGATGCTTGAGCCTGCCTGCGGTATTACCTGCCAACCCTGCCCGGCTAGGCCCTTGGATATGTGGTCATAGATGGTACTTGGAGGCTGAGGACGTCTATGTGTCTGCAGCTGACCAGCACTGACCTCCCAAAGGCTGTGCATGCTATTTGGAGAGCTGGGAGCCCTGTGTGCCGGCCCTGGCCGCCGCTGGCCCTCCCCTCTCTCCTCTCCAGGCCCGGGGCTGTGCCCATCCTCTCTGCTCGGCCTTGTGCAGTCTCTGCCGCTGACGAGGCTACTCGTGTGGTTACCTTGCAGTGGCTTCTTTCTCCTCCCTGTACCAGTCCAGCTGCCAAGGACAGCTGCACAGGAGCGTTTCCTGGGCAGGTATTGGCGCATCCCTGTGAGGAAGCCATGTGGTCTGCAGAGTGCCGCTCTGCCTCATAGATGCTGTTTTCATCCCCCTCACCTACTCACCCCTCCATAGCTGGCTGAGCCTCTCATCACCCAACATGTGTAGGACACCTGTGCTTAGCCCATGGGAACCCTTTGACATGTGTCCTGAGCTGAGCTCTGCTTCTGAGGTGTATGTGGCCTCTGGCTGACAGATTGGGTAGGTCCCCTTGATCCCTATGGGCAGCAGTTCTTGGGGTTGAGCCTGGCCCTGAGGCTCTACTGAGCTCTACTGACCTTTTCCTAGCTGATGATCTGATTGTCTGTGCATCTCCCTTTCATCAGCTAGCTAAGGACCTTGGTGACAAGGCCCTACCTCTTTGCTACTGGATCTTAAAGGTTGCCCTGCAGATTCCCTCGTGTGTAGAGGAGCCAGCTCTGGAGGGCAGTGTGTACATGGCTGCTGGAGTGTGGGCAGGAGCTAGGGGAGGGTGTCACAGGCTGCACTCACCCTTGACTGCTTCTTACCCACACCCTGCCCCACCGTTGGCCTGGGAAGTGCTGCTTGGGGACTTCATCCCTTCCTTCCCTCAAGCATAAGCCGCAAAGCCTCTGTCCACAAAGTAGGTTGCAAGTCTGCGTATAGGGACATCCTGTTAGCTTCTCCCTCAGATCCAAAGTCCTGGAGAAACTAGGCCGTTTTCCTTAGTCTCAGAGCTGGCTTTAGACATTGTACCCTCCTAAGCTGGAGCCCTTGAATGGTCCTGCTCTCCTACCTGCCTTGCTAGTGATGCAGGAGTGGGCAGAGCTGCTACCTGCATGGCCTGCAGGAGGCACTAGAGCCAGGGCTCCCCAGGCCTTCAGAGTCCATCTCCAGCCTGCTTCAGTGGCAGCCACAGGAAGAGGGTGGAAAGCTCTGCAGGGTGCTGCCCTTCCGGCAGGAAGAAGCTGGTGTTCAGAGGCCTCATGAGCGTCTGGCCCTGCCCAGCACACAGCAAGCTGCCCTGTCTGTGTCCTCCCAGACTCTGCCGTGGTTCTCGAGGAAGGGAGTCCAGGAGAGGCTCATGTACCAGTGGAGCCCCCCGAGTTGGAGGACTTTGAGGCATTAGGTACAGACAGGCACTGCCAGCGTCCTGACACCTACAGCAGGGTGAGTGCCTTGGGAAGGCATGGGGCAGGAGGCACAGCTTCCATCCAAGACTCATGCTCTGTACGAACTTGCTGTGACCTTGATAGTTCCTCTCCTTGACTAAAACATGGCTACTTCTTCCTCCATGTCCCTGCTCAGGCCATCTGGGTCTCACCCTCCCTCCCTCAGTCTGTGGGGCTCTTGGAAAACACAGCCCACCAAGGGCATAGCCAGGAGGTTGGGAGAGGAGCCTGGTCCTCGAGTGCTTGAGTTCCTAACAGCACGTCTCCCGAACTGTCTTCGCAGTCGTCCTCAGCATCTAGCCAGGAAGAAAAGTCCCAGCTGGAGGAGATGGCTACCGGAGGCATCCCCATCGAGCGGGCCATCTCCTCTGCGGGGGCGCGGCCTGCCGTGGACCTCTCCTTCCAGCCCTCACAGCCCCTGAGCAAGTCTAGCTCTTCTCCCGAGTTGCAGACCTTGCAAGACATCCTCGGAGACCTAGGGGACAAGGCTGACATTGGACGGCTGAGTCCTGAGTCTAAGGTCCGGTCCCAGTCAGGGATCCTGGATGGGGAAGTGGCTACCTGGTCAGTCCCAGGTGAAGAAGGCCGTGTCACAGTCCCACCTGAAGGTCCCCTGCCTTCCAGTTCTCCCCGCTCTCCTAGTGGTCTCCGGCCCCGAGGCTATACCATCTCTGATTCAGCCCCTTCACGAAGGGGCAAGAGGGTGGAGAGGGATACCTTCAAGAGCAGAGCTGCGGCCTCCAGTGCTGAGAAAGTGCCAGGCATTAACCCTAGGTAGGCACAAATCCCAAATTGCCACCAACTCCAAGGAGTTTTTTCTCTTGGCTGCAGCTGCCATACATTCCTGGGCAGAATAGGCATACATGGAAAATCTTATGTCTTCCACAAGGCTGGTAGGAGCCAGGAGGGTGGGTTCTTGGCCACAGCATTTAGGTCCTGACATTCCTCAGGTTCTGCCCTGCCCTGACCAGTGCCTTCTCTACAGCTTTGTGTTCCTGCAGCTCTACCACTCACCCTTTTTTGGTGATGAGTCCAATAAGCCCATCCTGCTGCCCAATGAGGTAGGCCTGCCTTCCGTCTCCACTGTAGGGTGGGTAACAAGAGGGTCTAGCCCCTGTGGCAGCAGGCTGTGTTCTGTGTGGGTGGAGTCAATCATCTTGGGAACAGGTGCTTTGTTATCTGGGTTGGTGGCTGGTGGCAGGGTAGGCTCTGCCCTGAACTCACATAGGCTGTGTGTGACTACAGTCCTTCGAGCGGTCAGTGCAGCTCCTTGACCAGATCCCGTCCTATGACACCCACAAAATTGCTGTCCTGTATGTGGGAGAAGGCCAGGTAAGGCCCTGGGCCCGCATAGAATCATCAGGTCTCAGTAGTGGGTCTAGTGTCTCCTGCCTCCAAGTTCGTTGATGCTCTGGAGCCCTGGGAGCGTGTTGAGCCCTGAGCCAGGGGTATGCAGAGCTGTGAGGACTGCAGGGTGCATGCTTGCGATAGCAGACTGCTGAGGTCCTGGGTTGAACAATTGAGTGAATGTAGTAGCTAAGTGGCAGGAGGCAGAGGGACATCATGGACAATCTCAGCCCAGTGTATGGACATGAACTGTACTTTTCTCTGCATGAGGTGGGGAACCTGTAAAGGGGTCCCCACAATGTCAGCATTTTCAAAGTATCCCTCTGGCTGCTGTTCAGTGATGATGAGGTTAGATGAAAACCAAGCGAGAGGAACAGGCTTGGGTTTGGTTGCAGGGTTGCTGAGCAGTGCCAGGGTTCTGGGGTGGAGGAGGGAGGCCAGGTGACACAGTGCACATGAACTGGACAGCTACAAGCATGAAGAACTGAGTGGGGGAGGGTTATGACCACCCTGGCTTTCCGTCAGTGACGATGGCAGGCTTGCTTGTTAAGCTGGAGCTACTCTATCTGGATTTCTCCACAGAGCAACAGCGAGCTGGCCATCCTGTCAAATGAGCACGGCTCCTACAGGTACACAGAGTTTCTGACAGGCCTGGGCCGGCTCATCGAGCTCAAGGACTGCCAGCCAGACAAGGTGTACTTGGGTGGACTAGATGTGTGTGGTGAGGATGGCCAGTTCACCTACTGCTGGCATGACGACATTATGCAAGGTGTGTACTGCTCTAGGCTGGGCCGTTTCCAGCTCTGGGAGCTGAGGCATACAGAGGTCTCAGCCTGGGCCTCAGGCCCAGCATAAGATTCTTGTCTTGGTGCTCAGCCCAGTGTCACCCATCCTACAGCTGTTTTCCACATTGCCACCCTGATGCCCACCAAGGATGTGGACAAGCACCGTTGTGACAAGAAACGGCACCTGGGCAACGATTTTGTTTCTATCATCTACAATGATTCTGGTGAGGACTTCAAGCTGGGCACCATCAAGGTAAGCAGGATCTCCATGTGCTGGATACCCAGGCAATGACCGAGTTCTGCCACCTACACCACCAGACTGAGCAGCAGCCCAGGCCATCTTTAAAAATGTTTGCTGGTGTATCTTGAATTGACCTTGAGTGCCCTAAGAGGGTGGCCTCTCTTGGGAGCTTGTTGTCAGGGACACAAGGAGACATGATCTCAAAACCTGTTTCTTCCTCTGTAGGATGAGCTGTGCCCTTCATGAGGAGTAGCTAGGTGAATGTGTACCTGGTGGGGGTGTACAGTGCTCAGTGGAGTGTCAGCTTGGAGTGGCTTCTAAGGGTCCTTGCTGTGCACATTTCAGCACCCTTGGGTCAGCACGAGCGCCACCTGTGGACTTAGGATTTGTGGGCGTCAGAATGTCAGAGAGAGCCTGGTACAGCCCAGCTGGCAAGTCTGAATGAAGCACAGACTGTACCAGAAGCCATAAAGGCTACAGCAAGGCCTCAGCAGAGGTGATCTGGGATGACTGTGGTCCTTGTGGATATCTGGAGACTGTCCATGGCAGCTGCTTTCAGGACGAGTGAGGGGAGATGAGGCAAGACTCTAAGAAAAGCCAGTACAACTCACTGAGAAGGGGCACATGGGCAGTGCCCCCTTGAGAACAGACTCAGAGTTAATATGGCAGCGTGGAAGCCAGGTCTGGAAGTTCTATGTATGGACTGTGTGTGTGTATCGGGGAGTTCTATGTGTATGGACTATGTATGTGTGTGTATGGGGAGTTCTGTGTGTATATTGCAAGGCAGGTTGTCTACTGTAAGCAAATCTGTGTTGAGGCCCACATGCAGAGTAGATTGCATTTAGCCAGAGATGAAGACAAAAGCAGATGGCCAAATGCTGCCTGCTGAGGTGATAAACCTGACACAGCAGTGAAGCAGGGTGGCCTTCAGCACAAGCTGGTGCTAGGATGACCTTCCTCTTGTCTGGCAGGGCCAATTCAACTTTGTCCATGTGATCATCACACCGCTGGACTACAAATGCAACCTGTTGACCCTGCAGTGCAGGAAAGGTGAGGCCCAGGCTGGGTAGGGTAGTAGTTGGTCTGAGTCAGGTATGAGCACTTTGTCTCCACAGACATGGAAGGCCTTGTAGACACTAGCGTGGCCAAGATCGTATCTGACCGAAACCTGTCCTTCGTGGCCCGACAGATGGCCCTACATGCAAATGTGAGTGGTAGCTGCCACCTAGGGCCAAGCAGGTGTGTGAGTGCTCCTGGACGGGAATTCACCATCCTGCTTTGGGTTCCCCAGATGGCCTCTCAGGTACACCACAGCCGCTCCAACCCGACTGACATCTATCCCTCCAAGTGGATTGCCAGGCTTCGCCACATTAAGCGTCTCCGCCACCGGGTAAAGGGAGACAGGGCTTCAGAGATGTGATGGCTGAAATCTGGTGGGGACAGAACTTCTGGGCTCACTGCCAAAGCTTTCTCTCTCTGTAGATCCGTGAAGAAGTGCACTATTCAAACCCAAGCTTGCCTCTGATGCACCCTCCAGCCCACACCAAAGCCCCAACTCAGGCCTCTGCTGAGCCCACACCCACCTACGAGACAGGCCAGCGGAAACGCCTCATCTCCTCCGTGGATGATTTCACAGAGTTTGTATGAGGCTACTAGGGGTCCTGCAGTGCCAGAGCCATGCAGCCGGCCCTTCACTGTTTGACACCACCACCATCTGACTGTACTCACACATGAAATAAACTGTGGCCATGTCCATCTGGCCCATGGAGTTCAGAGAAGCACAGATAGCAGCAGTCAGACAGCTTTTTTATTTGACTTTGTCTTGTCTGTTTGGGGTTGGGGCAGGATCAAGGCTAGAGCTGCAGCTGAGCCCACAAAAGCAGGCAGGCACTGTCACACATTCTCTTCCCCCCACCCTGGGGACCAGCCCCAGCGGGGGTCTTGTCCAATACTTCTTGGCATTTTTCAACCTACAGTAGTCCTGGCCTTGCTCAGACCTGATACCAGCAGATCTGGGTGCTGCCTGGCCCCAGACAAGGGAGGAAAATGAGGCCATGGTGGCCCCAATACCATCCAGCACCTGCCCAAAGCCAGACTCGGATCCAGTAATTGGCTGCAGCTTCCCCTGCACTTCTACCACGGGTAACTTCAGCCACTAGGCCCTTGAGCCCAAGTGAAAAATAGTGACATACAAAAATATATACATTTTAACCCCATATAAATTATTGATGGTGGACATACAAAGGGGATGGCGGCGAGAGGCAAGTATGCTGCACAAACAACAAGAGAGGTAATAATTTACGGGATGGACAGGGAAGAAGTGTAGCTTAGCCCTCCCTCAAGCTTCAATCCTTAGCAAGGGGAGATGGCCGCCTAGGAGTAGAGCTGGGCACAGCCCGCTGTACCTGAGGACTTGGGAAATAAATTAGCATCTTGGAGACTGGGTACTCACTTGGTCCAATACTGCTGCATCCTCCTGTGGGGAGGGGACCTAGGTCCTGGCTGGCTACACAGCCTTTTTTAAAGTGCTGAAGCCCATAGGCAGACAGGTAAGGCCACAATACCTGTACCCTAAGGAACTTATATGCAGCCATTCTGCCTGGCTCAACCTTGAGGGTAGCAGAAGGTAATACTGAGTGGTGTTCCACCCTGGCTCTGAGAGGCCAAGTGTGAAGCCACAGGCCTTCCCAGGATTGGGAACGACCAGGACTCCTTGGGCCTAAGTGCTGCTGGGGTGGACCTTGTTAGATCGCAGGGATGCCCTGCTGAGGCCCACTGCCTGGTCTAGCCCCTTACTGGTCCTAGCAAGGCGGCTGGGCAGAGCTGTCTGAGGGCCTGGAAAGCAGCCAGGGGAAGATGAGAGAGGAGGTCTGCTGTGTCCGTGGCCTTGAAGGCTCTGGAGTTGTTGCTCCAGCTGGTAGACATCCTCTGTGGCCTGGTTGAGTCGGTCAAATTGGACAAGCAGGGTTTCAAACACAGCATGTAGGCGTGAGGGCTCTGGTTCCAGCCTCAATGCTGAGCGGTTCAAGCCTGCACTCAGCCCATCTGGCTGGCTGGATGAGGTGGAAGGGTGTGAAGCATCTGAGCCTGCGCTGGGTGGAGGCACAACCGGGGATGACTTCGAGCCCCTAGATGAGCGAGAAGGCAGTGGCTCCATTCCTTCAAACCGGACTTTGTGGCGGAACTGGGGGCGGCACAGGGGCTCGGTCAGTCCGGCTGCACCCTGGGCTCGTGAGCCCCAGGGTGTGTCCCTCTCCCCCCCACTGGGCCGTACCCACCTCCTTGACCTTGCTGAAGCCCATCCAGAGCCGAAGCCTACGCAGAAAAAGCTCCACCATCTCATAGTCCTGGGGCTCCCAGGCTGGACGGTAGAGTTCCCCACGCAGGGCATGGTACCGCCAACGCAGGAGAACAGCCCCTAACCTTAAGGCACCCCACATCCGCAGAGCCCAGAGCCCCACACAAAGCAGAGGGGACAGGTACCAGGACTCAGAAGGGCACAGAGTAGGGACCCTGGTCCCAGGACACAGCACCAGGAAGGCTCGGGCCATGTTGTGGAGAGTGTCAGCACCAGAGGAAATAAGCTAAGGAAAAGAGACACCGGTAAAGGCGTGCCTTGGGTGAGGCCCTTCCCTGGCACACCCCAGAGCAGCAACCTACCAGAACAGCCATCTGAGCATAGGCCACACCGAGCACCACTAGACCCAAGGTGGCTCCCATGAGCTCTGGCAGAGCCCGGCACAATGTCTTGCCAAAAACGGACCACTGGCGCACAAACCGCAGCTGCTGGGCAGCCTGCAGACAGAAGGCAGTCAGTCAACTTTCACCAGGCCCTAGGTTGATCCTAGTCACCAGCCTTGCATCAGCCCTTTGGCCCTTACCTTGATCAAGAGCAGGAAGAGTAGTGAGGCCGCCAGCCCGCGGGCCACAGAGCCCAGCTGAGCCACTTGGTCGAAGCTAGTGAAGTGGCGCGGATAGTCGTGTATAAAATGGGTCCACTGGCGGTCAGCAATGCTCAGCTGGGCCAGGCGTACCAGCCCTGTGGCTGCCGTCAACATCACCAGTAGCCACCGTGCCCAGGCATCAGGCTGTGCCGTGCGTGCACACCCCTCTCTGCGCCAGGTGTGCACCTCGGCCACGGAGAAGTATAGGGCAAATAGCAGCAAGCACACCTGAGGAACGGGGTGTCTATGAGGGGCATGGTCAAGAGTAGCAGGGTATGTTCAGATTCCTGTGGGGTGTGTGATCAGGATCCTGAGGACAGATGTCAAATGGAAGGGCATACCGAGGTGAGTAGTGGCAGTGACAGGCCGGTGCTGAGTCGCCGTAATGCAAATGGGCGGACACTGAAGGCAGCCAGTGCATGGCCTGCTACAGGGAACTCCAGGCGCAGTGTGACAGCAGCGTGTAGCCCCACAGCAGGGCTGTAGCGGGTGAGTTCCACAAATACTGCACGGCTCCTGCATGGAGGGTGCTGTCAGCAGGAGGGGTCATGTGTGCAGGAGCACAGGGTGCAAAATGGGAAGTGGCTACTGTGTTTGGCCAGTTACACAGGCCTGGGAAGGAGGTCCATAGGGGCTTCAGGGCTAGGTATGGGGACAGCTGGCTAGAGTGTGGCTCAGAGGCCTGCCAAGGGGATGGGTTTCCCGCTCACTTTCTCCTTAGCACCCACCTGCTGTCAAGCCAGTTGTGCAGCTGCAGGAAGCCCAGCCGTGCACGGCTCTCCTCCAGACTCAGCCCCAGCTCCTGGACATAGCCTCCACTGTCATACACTGCACAGTAGCCCCAGTACCATGCGCTGTGGAGACAGGACAGAACTGGAAACTCCCCAGCCCTGAGAGCATCTGGTCAGCATGCCCCCAAGGGGCCAGCAGATCCTCTGAAGAACCTCCATCACCCAGGTGGGGACTTAGGCCCTTACTCTACTCACCCCAACAAGTCAGGTGCAGAGTAGGACCATGTCTCAGAGTCATTTTGAGCCACACTTTGCCAGCCAATGCCATAGTCACTGGTGCTCAAGCTCCCTGCGGTTGAACACATGTGCTCTGAGCTCAGGACATACGACACAATGGGTGACTCCCTGTGCTGTGGACTTCCCTGAATCCTCCCAGCCACACATTCTGCAGGACATCTGATTACACTGTGACCCCTGAGATTGTGCTATTTACTGGAAAAACTTGTCTCCAGTTGTGGTGTGGCTCAGCCCTAGCACACACCTTTAATCCAAAAGCTTTCTGCTTAAATATTGTAAGCAAGATTAAATAAAGTCAACCAAAGGTCAAGAGGTGGAGCAAGCAACCAGTTGACAAGAAGTGAATTTAGGATTATTAAGGGAAAAAAAACCATTGAGAGTAAGAGGGAGTCAGGAGGATGGCTAGAAAGACACATGGGAAGTAAGAGACGGGACACTTGAGTTTGAGGGGGTTTTTGAGACATTAGAGGAAGAGAGGGGTAGAATGTGAGCTGAGGAGGAAGGTCAGCTGGGTGCTTTCTCTGCTTCTCTGAGCTAGAAGGATTTTACCCCAGCATCTGGCTCCAGAGTCTTTATTGGTAAAATTAAACAATGGAGATTTTGTTAAAAACAACAACCACCCATAAAGCAAACATTATTATTACCAGTTATAGAAAGACAATGAAAAAAAACTAAAGAAGAGGGCAAAGGTCATATAGCTAAGTGGAGTTCAAATAGCTGAGCTGCAGTTGCAATGGAAGGAACGGGGTAACAAGCACAGATGGCCATCCCCAGCTTACCTTCCTGCAGTCGCACCTGCCGCAGCCGTGGGGGTCCCAGCTCAGGATTAGACTGGTTCCCGTAGACATAGGGCAATAGGACATGTGACATCCATGGCCAGAACTCATCAGACCTGCCAGAAAACGTTAAGTCACTGAGGTCAAGGCTATCAGGGCCCAAGAGGTGCCGCCTCAGCAGCCTCTGAGATGATGCTGGGCAGAGTTTCCTCTGTTGGGGCAGATAATTCTGTCCTGATATTGTGCTATGTACTACAGAAAATAAGCAGTGTCCCAATTCTCTACCCACTTGATACCCCAGCATGTACTCTGGTCCTGACAACCTAACAGGAATCTAGATCAGAGATGTCCAATCTTTCAGCTTATGTGGCCCACAGGGGTTTCTAACCCACAGCCCACAGGTTTCAAGAGCATTACACAGGTTCATTTTGTATGACACTGTGATTATGTTGTTGTCTACAAAGTTCAATTAAGTTATAAACAACACAAAAAGAAAATATCTCATGCTTTAAACAGCAAATTTTCTGTTGGGATTCATTCACAGCTACTGAGTGACAAATGGTTCATGAACTGTAGGACCCTTGATTCTAGATACTTCCAAATGTTTCCTAGAGGCTGGGCTGGACTAAAGACAAAACCAATATGGGCCTTGGTGGGCACCAGTGCCACCCTGGCCCAATGCAAGGTGGATGTGTGTGTGTGTTGAGTGTCCCTACCGGGTGATGGCCAAAAAGGCTTGGCTATCCAGCTCCTGCTTGATGGCACTCTGTAGGCGGTAGGCATGACCATGGCAAGAAGCATCCCCATAGTTGGCTAGGAGCGTCACCAGTAGAAAAAGCATGTATACCAAGAGGCTCTGCAGGACAGGGATAGATGGCTCTGATCAGCTGATCCCATCCCACAGGGCCAGGGCAAGGTTTTATTTAAGACTAGCAGGCAGTGGTGGCACACGCCTTTAATCCCGGCACTCAGGAGGCAGAGGCAGGTAGATCTCCAAGTTTGTGGCTAGCATCGTCTATGGAGTGAGTTCCAGGACAGCCAGGGATACATAGAGAAACCCAGACAGCTGTGCCCAGTGCCCTCAAGGCCAGGAGGAAGCAGGAACTTGAGATGTACAATAACAGGTGGGGGCAGCAACGATAGGAGGGCAGGGGCTACAAAGCCCCAGCGCTCGCTGGAGGTCAGGAGCAGAGCAAACCACGGAGGAGTAGAGGTTACCTGTGGCCAGAGCTCACCTTCATCATGTCATGAAGCTTTTTGACCTTGCGGGCTTCCTCCTTTGCCAAGAAGAGTGCAAAACCATGGGGAGGCCGTACACGGGGCACACGTTCACTTACAGGTGTTACAGCAGGGCTTTCTACCAGAGTGTCATCTTCATCAGGGTGTAGCCGCTTGGCTATCAGTGAGAAGTAGAGGGCTTCCAGCAGGACCTGGGGTGGTAGTGGGATCAGCTGGCAAGCATGAGACTGGCAGCCCCCTCCCCTCTAGGAGTCCTCTCACCTTAAGGGGCTCCCAGCCAAGAAATGAGGCCAGGAAGCTGGAGCTGCTTGAAAGAAGCCACATGACACTCACGCTGGGGGGGAAGCTGGCACCAATCCACCCTGAGACCGCAATAGCCACTGCTACCAAGAACAGGCTGAGCCCATGGGCCAGGGAGGCACACCAGGCAGGCAGCAGTCGCTTCCGAAGACCTTCCACCAGTCCTGGAGACACACAGACAGCTACATGGCTTCCAATCCAGGAGGACCTGGGAGGGATGTCCTGGTCTGTGTGAGCATACCTTTCCTGGAGAGCCTTGTCCCCGGGGGCTGTTCCCAGGTCAGGCCCATGCTGGGTGGTCTCTTCTCCCCCAGTGTCTGCAGCATCAGCGTTTCTGTTTTCTCCCCAGGAACACTGGACCTAAGCACAGAGCAGGGCCATGAGTTTTGTGCACTCGCCCCCCAGAAAGAAGAGGCAATGATAGCAGTCTGTATTCATCTGGGAGCAGCTCCTTCATCTTAGGAGTCCTGAACAATGCAGATGTGCTGGGTATGCATGACACCCTGGTCACTGTCCTTGCTTGCTTCCTATATATACACCCACTTCCCAGGACCCAACGAAGGGACTAGTGGGTCCTTATATGTTCTGTCCTGGTATGAACCAGTGGCCCTTCTCCAACCTCATACCAACTATACAGGACTGTAGTCTAAACTTTACATGCACACTTCCCCCCGTAGAATGTTACAGAGGTGCACATTCCCATGTGATTCTGTTTTTAAAAAGGCCAGTCTGGTCTACACAGTGAGTTCTAGGTCAGCCAGGAATATACAGTGAGACCCTGTCTCAAAAACAAGCAAGAGAACAAACAAGGAAGCAAGGCTAAGAGGGCAAAAAGAAGACATGAAACTACCATGCTGTCTGAGGGGATACGTGTTCCCACGTTTATCAGTGCTTCTTGTGACCCAAGGACTTTTAAATGCATGGTCCACACCAAGTGTGCACTGCCACTGAGCCTTGAACCTGTCTCTGATTCAGAGATGTCTCTGGATCTGTGCCACTTGATGAGCAAAAGCATGTGGATTTAGCTTATTAGGCAAGCACAGAATAGCAAATAACTGGAAACGGTTTTTCTTTGAATTAAATTTGCTGAACATAAAAATTATAAGGCATTTACCTAAGTTTAAAAATTGAGGAAATTTATTATCAGCATTTCCAATGTGATAGGCACAGTAATAGTTCTTACTCCTCATTCAATGTGAGGCTGTCTACAGGCTATGGAGACAGACACTGTTCAGATGCACAGGCTGGATGGTGATGGTGCACACTTTTAATCCCCCGCACTTGGGAGGCAGAGGCAAGCAAATCTCTGAGTTTGAGACCAGCCTGGTCTACAGAGCTAGTTCCAGGATAGGTTCCAAAGCTATACAGAGAAACCCTGTCTGGAAAAGAAAAAGGAAAAAAAAAAAAAAAGCACAGCACAGAGCACCAGGTTTTCTTCAGACTCAGCTGTATGAGCAAGCTGTGCCGGTCATTATACTATACTATCAGTTACCCAGTACTGGTTCCAACTGGATGTCAGGCACCGCTGGGCATTTTAGTGTATGTCGGTGAAAAGAACAAGTCTCTGCACTCAGTGTATGCTCACCAGCAGCAGAAATGGGTCAGTGTTTTGGAAGCAGGAAGGGCCTGGAAAGGCACAGCATGTGTGAGAGCACACTTATGTACATAGTGTGAGACTTCACTGTATCCATACCAGGTAAAGACAATTTCTGCTCAAGCCACATCAAGCCAATCCATGAAGGAAGGGACAAATGAAACACCTCTTTGTGGAAGAGGACTCTGGGCAGAGGGCGCAGCAGATGCAGGAGGCAGGAGTTTGAAGTGGTATGCTGAGTTGTGGAGCCGTAGGACCTATTTCTTAGCTCTATATGATATCAGGACTGCACCAGTGTGCGAGGCCACCTTTAAGATGGCCCTGTAGATCCCTTCTAGAGTGACTGAGAGGGTCTCTCTAGAGCCAACAGTGTGCTCCTAACAGGGCTGCTGACAAAGGAGGTGGCTTCTGCTGTGCACTGGAGACCACACACTCCTGGGGGATATTAGCTAGCAGTAGCTATCATGCTGCAGTGAGGCTGATGTGGGGATAACTGGAGTCTGCCATCAGCCTGGCCAGTGTACCTGCTGTCCTTCTAAGCACTGATACAGCAAGAAACAAGGGGCTAGGGAAGCAGGGTCGGAGAACTACAGAGAAGTAGAGGGCGTCACAGAGCAGGCCTAGCAATGGTCCAAGCAGAAAAGGCCTGAGATGGAAGGTGCGGCTGGGAACACTTGTCCCTGCATCTGGACAGCTGAGAGTACTAGTAAGAGAATGATGGGAAGAGTCCCGGCCTAGACTTCTGCCTCAGTGGACTAGAGAGGCAGTAGGGACAGAATACTTCTAGTCTTGGGCTGACTCTGAGCAGTTCAGCTGCATGAGAGATCCGGATGGTGGGCTGTGGCACTGACCAGCTATTCCCTGTGTTTCTCCCTTAAACCCTTCCTGCCAAGGTCAAGTAACCCAGAGAATTCTCCTTTTCTGCATTCTGGCTTAGTTTGCTCATACAACACTAATTTCTGGTTGTTTGAAATTTAGAATGAAAACGTGGATACTGAAATAGATGCAGATGACAAAAAGAATATATAATTCTACGTGAGCTCTAGTTACTGAATTGGGAAAAAACCAAGAAACTTGATCATTTTTTAAGCATTCAAATAATCAAAATAGTCTCAAAATAAAAATAAGATATTTAAAAACTTTAGCATGAATTTTCAGTGTTGATTCCAAGTCAAAAATCCATGCGTGGCTATGCAGTGAAACCTTGCCTCAAAACAAAAAACAAAATTTCTTTCCAGACCAAGCCCCTAAGGTACATCCTGGTTGTCTTTCCATTTGTCAAATGTCCTGTGTTTCAGTCCCTTCCCTAAAGGGATAACATGCTGGCCCCTGGGGATCCCATGAACTCCCCTCTATGGGGGGAAAGTGGAGGCTCAGAGAAGTCAATCAACACAGGCACAGTTCAACACTGGGTGACAGCACAGCCAGGAGACCCTCAGCTTCCTGAGGCAGGTACAGGGCCCCACTACACAACCACCACGAACACCCTACCTCCTTCCAACCATGCCAGGCACTCACAGGCTAGTAAGCAGGTCTGTTTCTATGAGGGCATCCTGAGTGGGAACCAGGTTGCTGGCCCCATCGGCCAGGACCTGCTGGATCAGGTTTTCATCTAGAGGGAACAAGAAGTGTTGGGGTGGCATGATACTGAATAACTTGCGCTCTCCTAGAGCTTGGAAATCATTCCTTCCCACTTCTGGCTTACCTGATGCTGACAAGTATTTAGTAGGCAAAGAAGGGCTAACCAGAGAGATGCCATCTTCCTCTGGGCCCAACATGCAACCAGGCCTATCCTGTGCCAACTGCTGCAGTGTGCTGCTCACAACAGACGGGTCACTGAGCAGGTCTGGCCAACTGAGAGTGCCCTCACTGGATGGCCAGCACACCAGACTGTGGGAAACAGACATCCTGACATGTACCTGACCCAAGTCTAGTCATACAAGTACGGGAAGCAACATACACAAGGATACACCAGCTTTGGAGCAGCCCCACTCCTCAACAGTACATAACACCACCCAGAGACAGCCAAAACAGGATGAGGATGAGCACACACAGTCCAGCACCCGAGCATGACCTGCCAGGCACTACTGCTGACTCAGGCTGAAGCTTCCAGACCCTCTAGGCAGCCTCACCTTTTAGCATCTTCCAGAAACAGGTCATTCTTCACTTGCCCAGCAAGGGCCTGCTGAGAGGGGAAAGTGCCTCAGTGTGGTCTGCAGCAGCATAAGTGACAGCCCAACCATCCCTATCCAGCTCACCCTGCCCTGAGCCCTCGGGGGAACATTCACCTCCGTTAGGCCAGAGAGTGTGAGGAGGGAGGTGTCAAGCACAGATGGGTCCAGGTAGCTGTCAACATCTAGCGCCTGCTGCCCTGGGGGTGTGGGGTTTTGGTCACCAGACACCTGTGAGGAAAGAAGAGTGACTTCAGTCTTCAGTGGCTGGTACAACGGGGCAGGAGTCACTGGCCTGGCTTTTCTGTATGATGATTCTGAATGACCCACCCGGGGCTCTTTACTGGTTCTAGGGCTACTTGGATTTTTTTTTTTCTGATTCTTTTTGAGCCAGGGATTCTCTGTGCAACGGTCCTGGTTGTCCTGGACTCACTCTGTAGTCCCGGCTGGCCTTGAACTCACAGAGACCCGCCTGCCCAAATGCTAGGATTAAAGGTGTGCGCCACCACTGCCCAGTTTGAACTCTTATAAAATTGGTTTCAGCAGTTTGTAGTTTGTGTCTTTCTAGTAATCAACTCTTTCTTCTAGGTTCCTTAACCCACCAGTGTGGAATCTGCTTCAAAGCCCCATTTATTTCTCTGGAGGGACTAAGATGTCTCCTCCAATTCATGGTCTGGTCATTTAAATCACTTCCCCTTGGTCAATCTAGCTGATGGCTTATCAGTTCTGTTTACCCATCCAAAGAATCACGTTTGGTTTCTGGATTTTCTCTCTGGCTGCTATACCAAACAACACAAACCATACTCCACCTCAGAGCTCTGTGGCCCTTGACCAGCCTACCTTACTCCGTGACATCCGGAAGAGGAACAGGACGGCCAAGTAGACAGGGTAGACAACAACACTGGACACAAGACCAACAGCAACTATGTCGACACTTGGCGGGATCAGACTGGATACAGGCCCCATGCTGAGGTGACAGAGAAGATAGGATAAGTTAGGGAGAAGACTAAAAGGAAGTCAGCCAGGGTGGTCAGCAAACCTCACAGGACCCACCTGTATGTGGTATCTCCCACGACCCCATACCACACAGCATTGGCAGCCAAGAACAGGCAGAGGAGGAGGACACAGCAGGTGACCCTCTGGACTCGAGTGAAGCGGCTGCGAGGTGGCCTGTCCCATATGGAGAGCCAGATGTGCTTGTCAAAGAAGCCTCTCTGCAGCTCGGCCACTAGGAGGCGCTGGAACTGCCACAAGGCAGCTTCATCTGGGAGGATTCAGATTTACAGCAGGAATGCAGTGGGCGCCCACGTCATTCCCCTCTCCCTTTCTCCACTACCAAGGCAGGTGGGTAGCCTTACTTGCCGCAAGCACCTCTTTCTCCACTAAGCCCCCATTGGCCTCAGTCTCCACTGACAGCCAGTCGTTGACCAGAAAGAAGGTGCTTTGGGCACTCTGCAGGTCCCGGACGATGACGTGCTGCAGGAACCAGGCGGGGCTGAGCCCTGTGGAGAAAGGGACCCAGATGAGGACTGAAGCAGGCTGGCAGGATGCAGGGGTGGCAATGGCTCTTACTCAGACCTTTGTTGTCATGCCAAACTCGAATTTTCCACACACTCCCCAGGCTGTGTGGGGTAGCAATCTGGAAGATGTCCAGACTGTTGCGATGAAAGGCTCTGTCTCCATCTAAGTGCCGGTGACCACTACGATTGTCCTCTCCATACAACATGATGCCTACATGAGCCGTGGTACCTGGAGAGCAGAGAACTATGGGTTTGCTATGCATTATGTACGAAATTCACATCAGCCATCCTGTCTGCGAACAGTACAGGTAGCCCTGAGCTTTCAACAGGTTCTGAAATGATTACTTTTATAGTAATGTAGATTGAACCCAGGGCCCTATGATAGCCAAGTACCCTATCCTGAGATCTATATCTAGCCATTTTTTAAAAAAACATTTTATTTTAGCACAGGATCTCATTAAGACACCCAAACTGGCCTGCAACTTGCCCTCATTTGCCTGAGTTTGTGATTTCCCCCACATCAGCCTCCCAGGTAGCTAGGATTATAGGCATGCACCACCAGGTCCAGTCTGCATAGTTCAAACAGACCCAAATTCCAGGTTCCTCAATTTGTTAACAAACACCAAGCCCACAATAGCATGGCTTTCAGTGGCCAGGGTATACCTGCCTCAGCTCAGGATTGTCAACCTGGTCAGCCTGTCATATGACAGGATACATGTGCACTGCAGTGACCAGGCACATCTGTAGTTCAGTCACACAGGCAACAGTTATGTGCCTAGGTTGTCTACTCTCCAGAGATGAAGTCATAGCTTTTAAAACTGAGCACTCAGAAGAGAGAACTTGCCAACAATAATAAAAGTATGGCAAAGAAATAAAGCTGGGCCAGGTGGTGGTGGTGGTCCACACCTTTAATCCCAGCACTCGGGAGGCAGAAACAGGCCTTTGAGAGATCTCTGTGAGTTTGAGGCAAGCCTGGTCTACAAGAGCTAGTTCCAGGACAGGCTCCAAAGCTACACAGAGAAACTCTGTATCAAAAAACCAAAAAACAAAACAAAACAAAAAAACAACACCTAGAAATAAAAACTGGTGGGTTTGGGTAGAGCTCAGGAGTAGAACATGTGCTCAGCAGGAGGCCCTGGGTCTATCTCAAGTGCACATAAACAAAATGAGTGAAAAATTGCAACACTGGAAGTAAGATTAGAATAATAAATAAATAAAATTGTTGAACTAAGCTTTTGCCTTGGACTCTGTCAGCAAAGAGACTTTCCATGCACACAAGGGAAACTGCCACCAGAAAGGAGGAGCCATCTCCACAGACAAGGCTGGTGAAAGCTGCCCGAGTTTTCAGGGAGTGTCCACAGTACTCGCAGCAGAGAGAAGTCAATTTGAGTGTGGACTATGACATCTGCCAGTTTACTTTGTCCCAGAAGCCGCTGGAGTGGCTGTAGTCACACTATTCTAAAGTTTCCAAAAGCTTTCACTTCCAGGGTGTGTCTGGGACAGGGTCTTGTTATGAAGCCTAGGCTTGTGAACTTTTTTTTTCTTCCCCAAGACAGGGTTTCTCTGTTTAGTTCTGGCTGTACTGAAACTCATTCTGTAGACCAGGCTGGCCTCAAACTCAAGAGATCTGCCTGCCTCTGCCTCCCAAGGGCTGGAATTAAGGGTGTGCGCCACCACTACACAGAACACCTTGGGTTTTTTCTTAAATTACATTCTGTTTATTGAGTGCAAGCTACAGTGCACATATGGATGTCAGAGGATTATCTATAGGGTGTGCTCTCTCCTTTCACCTTGTGGGGCCTAGGAATCAAATTCAGGTTTGCTGGTAAGTCCCTTTACCTGGTGAGCCATCTCTGCAGCCCCAATAGTGAGTTTTAATGTTAATAACAAACATCAGGTGGGGGTGGTGGCACACACTTTACCTTTAATCCCAGCATTCATGTGGCAGAGGGGTGGATCTCTGAGAGGCCAGTCAGGTCTACATAGGGAGTTCTAGGCCTCCCAGAGGTACATAGTGAGACTGCATCCTGCCCCAGCCAATAAATAAATAAACAAACATTAAGGGCTGCAGAACAGTTACAATAGAGTAATTTGAATTTGTGCACGTGAGGCCTGCCCTACTCTGAAGTGAGGAGCATCTTCTTGGCTCTTGGACCTGTTGTCTTTCTCTGTGTCTATGCAGTGCTGTGGCTAGAACCCAGGGCCCCCGCGTCCTAGGTAAGTGTTCTGCCACCGAGCTACACTCACAGTCTTCATATCTGTTGTCTCCTTATCTCTGAGCTAAGTCCTTATTAACACAACATTTTGAGAACTGAGCACTTGTTTTGTGATACTGCTCCCCATAAGCATCAGACAGGGTCCAGGACTGAGACTGCAGAGTCCAGGCCAGGGGAGACTCCACACCCCACCCCTAATCACCCCTTTCCTTACCTGAACCTCGGCTCCAGCCAGTCTTGACCAGGATTTCATATTTGAAACGGCCTCCCTTCCCACAGAATGGGATGACACGGACTCGGCTGACATCCAGCTGGTCCAGCTTGCGCAGGATCACAGCCATGACCACATAGGTCACCAGGCATATGGCACATGTCAACAGGACAATGTAGTTAATGCTTGCAGAAGGTTCCTGGGAAGAAAGACTCATCAGGTGCTGGTGGCTCCAGCTTATGCACTTTAGTTTCTAAGGATGGAATCAGGATGCCCCAGGCTCTCTCAGTATGGAAAAAGTCTAGGGACGGGGCATTACTCACAGGAAAGATGAACTGGACACGGCTGGGAGGCACAAAAAGGCTAGCGCCAAAGGCAGTGAGGTGGCGGGTAAGGCAGACAGCCTGGCTGGGTGAGGTCTCCTCCAGGGGTACAATCCCCTCAGTTCTCCACATCATCATGTCTTCATTGAAGTACTGGCACAGGGAGGTGTACAGGCCAACAGACACCTCCAGTGCAGACCAGTGGAAATGGCTGGTCAGGTTCAGGTAGTAACTCCTGCCCAGTGCCCCAGTCCTACAAGGGACAGAGTAGTGTCACCGCCAGACTCCGAGGCCCTGAGTGTGTCACGCCCAGCCTTCCTATTGCCCTGGCTCCATAATTAGCCCACATACCTGTGGCTAATGCAGAACAAGTTGCATTCACCCTTCTCCCACATCCTTCCCCTCTGCAACCCCCACTTCTGTGGTCCCAGTGGGAGACACTCACCCTGGGGCAATGAAAAAGGTGTAGGGCCTGTGATCAGCACCCTCAAGCACCTCCAGGCTGATCCTCCTACTGGCTGAGCAGTTGTACTCATTGGGCTGGGACACCGAGTGCAAGTAGACAGCCAGATAGGGCTCAGGTTCCTCAGACAGGTAGCGTTCTGGGGGCCACATACATAGTATCACACACCCACCAAAAAGCTCATCACACTAAGGGCACCCTGCAAGTTGTTGTCATGGGACTTGAGAGTCAGTCACCTAAGCAGAAGATTCTAAGAACCTCCACATGGAAGTCAACACACGCTTCTCTGTGACTACAGGTATATGGGCTTTATGGAACCAGGGCCACAGGAAAACTGAGTGCTGGCCAGGACCTCAGAACCAGTGACTGATTTAATGGTATCCGCATAAATAACCCCTCCCCAGGGACAAGGATGAAAGGAGGATAGGAGAGTCATGTGCCCACCCCGAACACACACCATTAAGCACTGTGTAAGTGATCCTCAGATGCAGCCCAGCTTGAGGGTTGCTGTTATCTGCGGTGACCACAGCACTGACTGAGGCCTGGGGCTGTATGACGGTAGAGCCTGCAGAGTTGTGGGAGCCCTGGGCAGCCTGGTCTGAGTTGTTTGGCACCTTCACTGTGATGGCACGCTCTGAGGCCAGTCGCTCAATAGGGATCTGGGTACCAGTCTGTGTCTGGAAGGCCATAGACGCCACTTTGGTGGAGACAGTGTAGTTGCTAATGTAGCCAAAGGGAAAGGGGTTGGAATCCACAAGGAAGATGAGTTGCACTATATCACTGAGGTTGGACAGGGCCCCACTGAAGGCCTCAGGAATGGAGAAATGGCAGCTGGGTCTCAAGGTTTTGCCATAACACAGAAGGCTGAGTGGGTCTGAGCGTTTGCCCAGGGCCACAATCTCCTCGCCCACCAGGGTCAGAGGCTCCTCATTGAGTACTCGGGAACGCATGAGGATACACATGAGGGCTGATGAGAGGTTGTAGGCCCTGGATGCCACAATCTGTGAGGGTGGTTCAGCCCCCAGCTCCAAGGGTTGTGGGCCCTGCATGTCCAAGCTGGCCAGGTGGATGAGGTCACCTGGGCAGGCAAAGAAAGTAAGGGATGTTGAGAAGTGGTGAGAGCTGGAGGGGAGGCTAGGGAGTGAGAGGGGCAGCTTGTGCACCTGTGATATTGAGGATGCTGTCAGCAATGGTAGTGGGTGTCACAGTACCCTTGGTAGTTTCAGCTTGCAAGATGCGCATCATGCCCTCCAGCTTCTGCAGCATCTTCTTCAGGCATGAACGGCACATGAGCTCCCTGCTGGACACCTTCGAGGGAGATGAGCATGGCCTCCAGACCCATCCTCAGCACACATGCTCATGGCATCTACGAGTCCCACCTCCACACCACTAAATGGCTCTGTCTCCTCACAATGCCTGGTATTCTAGGCAGCTTCCTGCCTCTAACCTGCACTGAGCACCTGCCTGGATGGAAGTCTTCAAGGCTTTCCTTGCTGAGACTTCAATGGCTCCTCCCAACCCAAGGATGCACTCAAGTTCTTTCTGGGGCCTACATACTAATCACCCCAGCTATCTGTTTCCATGGCTAAAAGCAAGGAAGATGTCAAGGCCTTGGCTAGAGTCCAAATCTAGATACATACAAGGGCACAGAAGCCACATGGTAACAGTGACTTCTACCCAGAGCTCTCTGAATCCCTGTCCTCTGTGGACTTGACTATTCTACTGGTCTCTGTACAAATCCCCACCCTGACAGAGTGCCTTTCTATCAGATACAGGTTATTTGGCTCACAGGTCTACAGCTTAGAAAATGTAACACTCATAGGCTTTGTCAGGTAAGCCTAGTTTAAGTGGGACATGGACTACAGGCCTGATGAGAGGGCACATACCTGGACTACTCCTTCCTATAGTCACCAGAAGAGCATGTGGGCACACACTGGGAGACAACAGTGAGGCTGCAGAAACTGGCAGAGGCTATAAAGAGCTCCCAGTCTGAAGCCTTTCTCATGATGCACAGGGCCTGTGCATAGTGCAGAAGGCTGCACCTGTCTTACCATGCACTGGGCCAGTGCAGCAGTGATCTGCTGGATGTCATCCACGGTGTTGACCCCGCAGGGAAATCAGGGTCTCTGTGATGTTTCTTACGCATTTGGGGCTCGCAGCTGCTGCTCATGGTTGGGCTCTGATACCATATCTGGGGCCTGCTCATACTGGAGGAGGCAGGGGACATAGAAGAACCATGAGAAGAGGACAGGCCTCCTTGTCCTCGTGATATTTAGGAAGGGTGCTACAGTACAGTTATGAGGCATGGGCAGAGATTTAAAGATCAAGGATAATTCAGGTCATATACAGGGTCCAGAGTATCAAGAGGGTACTGTGGGAAAGCTGACTTTGGGAAGGTCCTAGTATGTAGTAGGGTAGGAGTTAGCATTCAAAGGTCTTGGGGAACGTTATTGGTTTGAGGTGCATGGTTTCAGCCCACTCACAGAGCGCACCTAAGGGATCCTTTTCTGTCCATATGCACTGACCTCATTGAGCACAGTAATAAGGGCTAGAGAGTACTCGATGACATGCTGAGGGTCAGCCTGCCTCAGCAGCCCAGGCAGCACACTGGCAGTCAGGCTGTACAGCCAGGGTATGAGGTCTGCAGAATTACCACTGGGTTCTGGCAGGACAATGGTCAGAGACCTGGAGGGTGGGAGTAGACTGTAAGTAAGTGGTGGCCAGCTCATGTTCTCTCCCCAGAGTTCAGCTCACCTGTTGAGTGCAACAACAGCAGCACCAAGCTGGTCTTGTACAACCACAGCCAGGCTCACACAAAAAAGGGGCTGGAATCCAGGAGGCAGGACAGCCCCATAGGTGGAGAGACTGCCCTTATAGATGCAGAAATCCTCACAGTAGCTCTGACGACAGCGCCTCAGCAACAGGGCATATACCAGTGGAGCTCCACCATCTTCTGCATCACGCCAGCCTATGAGCACACAGCATTAGTACAGAGTCCAGGCTCACACCAGTCTCCCCAGGTAACCCACACTCACCTGTGCATTCAAAGTGCACTTTAGTGGTGAGACCACGTACAGCATCCAATGGGAATAGGTGACAGGAGCCTCCAAGTGGAGGGCGGTTAGGCGATAGGCGGATGGAGGCACAGCCCTCCTCCTCGCCCGAATGGCCCAGCACAGTGAGTGTGAAGATGTAGCCTTCCCCATCACGAAGTGCACCCGCCGCAACCACCAGGTGCATGCCAGTGCTCCCCCGTGGATGTTGTAGTCTCATCCAGCACCAGAGTCTTATTGCTGAAAGTCCGTGCTGCCCAGCGCTGCATGACGAAAGCATGGAGGATATGATGAACGGGTGCCCTGGGTACCTCAGGAGACTTGTCATCTGACTGCTACTCACCCCTTGCTTGGAGCCACTGCTGCAGTTGTGGCAGTGACCCTCCAAGTACACATAGGAACTACGGCTCACTTCATACACTGCTTGTGCCTTGCAGGATACACACTCAAGAGACACAATGGGTACTCGCCCACTTCGAATCAGCACCTGGAAGAGACAAGAGTGTCACAAGGAGGCTCTACCCTCTTGTACCCTAGAAAGCTTCCTAGCCCAGGTCACTCCTGTTTGGCCCAAATTCCAGGTTGTATTTTTGGGTGAGTGAATCAAGTTAGGTAAGCAGCAAAATCCAGAAGGCCTGCCATCTGGTATAACTCCAGGGCCCTGCTGGCCCAGCATAGGAACCACTGACAGTGCATGATGGAAACAAAGTACCCAGGAAGTCAAGGTTCTCTCTATCTCTGTCTCTGTCTCTCTCTCTCTTTCTTTTACATAGCCCTGTCCCAGACATGCTTGTGACCTGGGTAGGACCTGGGTGAGCTCAGTCAGGCAAGGCCTGCTGAGTGCCCTCTTCAGAACACTTTACTTGGTAGGACTATCTCCAGGTAGGTGACCTGAGAAGGCCTGGTGCTGAGGAGACATCCTCAATCTGAGGCACCAGAATAGCCCAGCACCCCTCCACACACACTGGCAGGATCCATCCCATAGCAACTGAAGTGGCCATCACTTGCACAGTGGTCTTTACCTTTATGGCAAGTCCAGGGCAGATGTTTGAGCAAGAACTGGCTCGCTGCCCCCAGAAGCAAGGACAGGTTTTGTGGACGGGTGTAGCTACCTAGGCAGGCAAAGGACTTAGCTTCTCATTATTTCCCTTTCATGCTGGTAGTATAAAGTTCATTTTTTGCAAACCATAGTGTTTGCACGACTTATCTTGTTCTGGACCTGGGCGGTGGTGGCACACACCTTTCATCCCAGCACTCGGGAGGTAGAGGCTGGTCTATAAGAGCTAGTTCCAGAACAGCTAGGACTGTTACACAGAGAAACCCTATCTTGAAAAACAAAACAAATATATTTGTTTGGTTTTGGATACAGATTATCATTATGTTGATTACATAATTAATGTAATGATTAGAGTAGAACTCTTTTTTTAAAAAGATTAGAACTCTTGATCTTCCTATCTCCACTCTCTCTAAATGCTAGATTACACGAGAATGTGCTACCTGCCTACCTGTCCTCTGAAAAGTCACTCTAAATTGTGTCTTGGATTTTCAGATAGAAGCAATGCTAATTTGGTAATTTTGGCAAATTAAGTTGGTAATTTACCAAAATTAGCACTAGGTTAGAGAGAACTCACAGTCCCTGGGGATACTATAGCTATGACTGACAGAAACCAGGTTGGAGCAGGTACTGTCCTGGTGTGGGGCTAAACTGAGGGATGCAGGGCACAACCCACCGTCTGGTTGGTGGCTTCCTCCTTCCGGCCTGCTTTCCACACTATAAGGTTGAAGGTATATTCCACACCAGCTTCTAGGCGCTCCAGGGGGATGGTGACCATACTGCTTCCACGGGGCCCAAAGTTCAGCATACAGCCACCTGCCTCACTCTATGAAAGCAAATAAGGGAAATGGGTATAAGAACTCTAACCAGTCTCAAAGCAGACCCTGGCTTAGAAGACCTTTTCCTGTGCTGGGGCTAAGGCCCACCCCAAGGATAATCCAAGTGCTAAGGCACTTACTGGACATGGATGCATGAGACAGAGAAGGCAGGAAGAACCTGTCACTCTAAGTCCCCATGGCTGACCTGTGTTGAAGCCACGCAGGCCCAATGAAAGTTGAGTGGCGTCTGGTCACCATCCTCCAGATTAGGGTCATAGGACTTGCTCCCGTCCAGCACCAGGTCCTGTGTGTCTGACCATACCCGGTAAGAGCCACCTTCAATGATGGGTACCAGACGTTCAGCAGCTACTGTCACGTTGGCCTGGATGCTCCGTGCCAATGGTGTGTCCCCAAATGAAACCACAAACACAAAGCAGTAGTGGCCCACAGGCAAAGCCAGCCGTGGCACCACCAGCTGGGGCCGGCTCACATCTACACCACGAAGTACCATTTGAGTCATACGTCCTGGCCGCTGACAGCTGGCAGTACGATATATCTGCCAGTGGTACTCAGTTTGGTAGGAGACACAGTTGCGGAGATCAACATGGGCCTCCAGGTAGTTGCGCTGGGAGCGCCGCATCAGCACTTGCAAAGGCAGTGCCACCTCCACCTCAGGCTCCCTGCAGGCTAGCACCTGCACAGTCACTGTGGCCTGCGCCACAAAAAAACTCACTAGGTTTGTGGCATTCACTTCTACGCGGTAGTCTCCAGGATGCAGGTAGTAGTGGTCAGTCCAGGACTCATCTGTATTCTGTACTGGAGTCCCATCCCCAAAGTCCCAGTGGTAGGCTACACGCCGGGGACTGGGGCTTGTAGCAGCCTCAAACCGGGCTGAGCGGTTGGTAAAACAGCGGCCACTCTGAAGTCTTACATACTGGATGATATCCTGTACTTCCACCATTAGTGTGAGGTTCACACCACCCAGTTCATTGAAGGCACGCACATGAATCTCCAGTAATCCTGCAGCTACAGGCGTGTAGGTGACATCACGGCCTGACAGAATGACCAACGAGTCACCCTGAACCTTTTGCAAGGAGAAGTACCAGGCATAGGCAACCCGGGAGCCCCGCTGTACCCGGGCTGTGAAGTTCTTCTCAGTGCCTGTGGCAATGCCTGGCTCACAGCAGTTGGGTACCTGCAGCCCAACAATAGCCTCCAGCACTAATATGCGAACCTGTGCTTGGGCCCGGCTCACATGGTTCTCAGCCTGCACATTTACCATATGGTCTCCAACCCGAAAAAAGCTATGGGAGAACTGAGGACCAGAGAGTACTTCAGGGATAGACCAGTCAACCTGAAGTCGGAAAGTAACAGCAGAGCCAGCAGCCAGCAAGATCTGAAAGTGGACTGGCTGCCCAGGTGCTACCACCTTGCTGCTGGCCCATAGCACCAGGCTCACAATAGGCTCCTCTACTGTGAGATTGTACATGGCTGAGACCCAACTGACTGCATTGGAAGCATTAAGCTGCACAGAGAAGTTGCCAGCAGTGGGGAGGCGCACAACAATGTTCTGGCTGTGCTTACTACCACCCGGCAAAGTCCAGCACCAACTCACATTGGTACCTGCATCCAGCTGACCCGAAAAAGGTACAGTGGAGCCAGCTGCCACAAAGATCTTATCTGGCTCACTGGTTCTGATGCTCAGGCCACCCACAGGCACCTGTATGGCCACTTCAATTGTGGCATTAACTGAACCCAACTGGTTCTCAGCTGTGACTCTGACCAAGTGCAGGCCAGCTGTAGCAAAGTTATGGGTGATGGATGGCGTCAAAGTCTCCCAACTCAGTCCTTCCTCCAGGTACCAAGTGTAAACAACACCACTGCCACCAGCCACTTCAGCACGAAAGGTGAGGCTTACATTGACAGCAGCTGGATTGGGGGATGCATATAGGAGTAGACACTCCACAGGCTCCACAAAGTCTATGGTGCGGTTGGCTGAGGCACTGCCCAACATGTTGGTGGCTCTGAGATGGATATGGTAGGTGCTAGCCTTGAGTGCAGTGAGCGAAAAGCTCTTGCTACTGCCAATGAGGGTGATGCCGCCATACTGCTGGGCTATCCAGCTGTAGGAGATGTTGGTGCCATCCCTAACCTACAGCTGCAGCTGCAGTGTGTAGTTGGTGGGGAAGCAGCAGCTGCCACCACCTCCCACTATCTGCAGCCCTCGATGAGCTGCAGAACATAGATGAAGATGCTGTCCTGGGCAGGAACCCAGCTCATTCTCAGCTGTAACAATAATATTGAAAGTACCCACTGAGCGGAAGGTGTAAGAAATAGTAGGGCCACCTGGAATGGGCGTACATCGGTCACAGAGCACCCAGGAGTAGTGAACATCACTACCCACCTCCAACAAAGTGCTAAAGCTCACACTGCCATTCAAGGGCACCACTGTGCGGCTGGCATTGATGGTGAGCCCCTGAACACGTTGCTTCACTGTGATATTGAGTTGGGCCTCACTGCGGCTCACCTCATTCCAGCCAGACACCCTGACAGTGAAGTCACCAGTGCTGCTGTAGATATGAGTGACCTCAGGGCCCTCTTGCTGGCTTCCATCTCCCAGTTCCCACAGGTAGGTGGCAGGGCTTCCACTGCCCACTGCCGAGAACAGATAAGGCTGCTGCAGCTCCAGCACATGGGAGCCATTGATCCTGATGCCAGTGACCAACACAGGTTCCTGTACCTCCACAAAAGCCGAGTCATTGGTAGCAGAGATGTTGTTGGATACAGTGACGATCACCAAGTAGGAGCCTGGTTCTTGGTAGATAAATGTCACTTCAGAGCCCCCAGTATGGGTGTGGATAATATCTTCAGTGCCAAAGTCCCAGGTGTAGTGGTAGGGGAATGGCGGCCAAGAGTAGGCAACCAGCCAGGCTTCATCCCCAAGCTTCACAAACTGCTTCTCAGGTTGCAGGGTGATGTTGCGTATCTCAGGTTCCACACAGATGCTGGTAAAGTAATGTGCCTTGTTCACATGGCTTGACAGGACCAACACGAGCGGGAATGTGCCACTCCGTGTAAAGTTATGTGTCACTACTGGATGCCCATGAACAGTCACATTGGAGGAGCCATCCCCAAAGGTCCAATCAAAGAGATAATGGGCAGGGTTCCCAGTGACATGGGCCATAAGCTGGGCACTGGGCTGCATGGGGATGCAGGTAGAGGGTTCTATGCGTAATACCTCCAGGACAAACACTTGCACATGCAAACTCTGGGACAAGTGGCCAACAGGGCTGGCTGCTACTACTGTCACGGTGCAGTTCTGGGCCCGCAGATACACATGCTGCACTGTAGCCTCAGGGCCTGTGAGTACAGTGCCATCGCCCATGTCAAATGTCCATGTAATGTTGTCACCTGACTCCACAGTGGCACTGACTATCATGGGGGCTCCCTGTTCCACAGATGGGCTCAAACACACAGTTAGGCCACGCAACTCCTGGAAGACATGGATGTCTATATGTGCTTCCACACTGCTCACTGTGTTGTTAACCTCCAAAATGATTCTGTAGGTGCCCGTCTTGGTGTAGGTATGGCTGAGTGCTGGTTGGCTCTGTACTAGGACAGGAGATCCATCCCCAAAGTCCCATGTATATAAGACACCATCAGCTGAGGGCAGTGGGTATGGGGAAAAAGTGACAGGTCGGCCGGCTACCAGAACGTTGCTGCTCATGCCAATGGTCACGTTGGGGAGCACAGTACGTACACTCACAGGCACCTGCTGCGTCAGGTTCTCATAGGTATTGGACACAACGACGGTCAAGTTGTACTCACCTGTGGAGACAGGCCCAAGTGGGACTTCCTGCTCACAGAATCCCCACCTAGCACCTGTTACTGCATGAGGACAGTCTTTCTCAAAGCTTCAACTGCTATGCTCCTGGATCAGGCCCAGAAGGTGTTCATACCCAGGCCATGTACAGGGCAGAACACCCAAAGGTCCACAATGAGCAAGAGAATGGAAAAGACGGTTTCTAACACACAACTGCACAAGGGTGAACATGGAAGAAAATACCAGCACAAGCAGGAGCAAGTACATGGCATGAATACTACATGCCAAGTGGTGGAATGGGGATATTACAGTGTTCAGCCTCAGGAGCTTTTAAAATAATTAAACAATGACCCCATCTTACTCTCCCAGGCTGAAATTGAAGACTAGAGGACCCAGTTCCTGGCAAATATATACTGAGGCCTTGGGGACCCTGTCAACCCACCCCGGTCCTCAATGTCTAGGTGCCCCTCCTTTACCCAAGTAAGGACTTTTCCCCACCACCAACCCAGGCTAGGTCAAAGTGGGAGTGATATGGGATGTTATACCCAAAGGTAGGCTGTCTAAGCTCAGGACCTGAAAGGCAATGGCCCCACCCCTCACCTGGGGTGGCGTAAATATGCGTGGTATTGTGTTCCACAAGCACCTGGGCCACTGTGGGGTCCGGGACCTGGAAGGACTCGTTGTATGGAGGCTTGAACTGGCGGAGTACCTGCTCCCCATCCCCAAAGATCCACCTGCCAGGGCAGCAGGCAGACAGTGAGCAGGCAAGATGAGTAGATAGGGTGCCCCCTGGCTCTGAATGCAAATTCTATAATCATTCTTTCCTGGTTCATGGGTTCAAGATACTATGTTGGCTCTACCATACGAGGATCTCTGCCCCCTCATGTGGTCCTACCCACCAGTACTCCCAACAGAAGAGGAAATTGTAGCTTTGAGCCAGGATTCCAGGATAAATGCTAAGGGCTGAAATGAGAACCTGATGCCAGCCCCAACCCAGGCCCTGCTCAGCTATCCACTCCCCCTCTCTAGGCCCAGAGGCACTCACAGGAAGGCCACCTCCACAGCTGAGTCCACCAGCACACTACCCGTCAGTAACAGTGTGGCATTGGGAGGCAACACAGAAGGCACTGCAGATACCCACAGCCCCCGCATCTTGTTCATCCGCTCCACAGTGACATTGTAGTTCACGGTGACGTTGCTCACGTGGTTAGAGGCTGTCAGCTGAGGAGACAGGCATCAGTGGGTATGGCCCAGAGGCAGCAAGGACAGACCAATGGGTGAAAGGCCTCGAGCCCCGACTCAGCAGCCTCCCCACACTCACCCACAGCTGCAGCAGCGTCCTCAGGAGCAAAGCAAAGCAGAACAGAAGGCAAAGTGAGCACCCAGATATCCCAGGACCCCATGCCTCCCTCCATTGGCCCCTGCCTACCGAGAGCTTGAAGATGGCAGCACTCTGGTAGATTACATTGAAGACAGTGTTGTGAAAAGTCAGGGACGGCTTATCATCAATGGTCCATCGGAAGGTCACATCCGAGCCAGCCTCCACCATGGGGCTGTACCGCTAGAGAAATGACATGACATTGGCCAAAGCTATGATTTTGCCCCAGTCTGGAGCTGACTCTGCCCCAGCCCCATCTGTCCCCCTCAGACTTACTGGAGAATTCTGTGTGTGGTGCAGAGTGGACAATGTAAGTCTACCAGCTGAGCCCTGACTGCAAGACACCCATGCTCATAGACCTGGATGTTAACCCAGGTCAGTATAGAACAGGTATATCCACAGGGGAAGCCATGTTTCCTGGACAAGTCATAGGAAACAGAAAGAAACGACCCTTCCTTCCTTCCTTCCTTCCTTCCTTCCTTCCTTCCTTCCTTCCTTCCTTCCTTCCTTTTGTTTTTTTTGAGACAAGGTAACTTTGTGTAGCCTTGGATGCCCTGGAACTCCCTCTGTAGAGTTCTGTAGATCTCAAACTCAAGAGATCTGCCTGCTTCTGCTTCTCAAGAGTTGGGGTTAAAGGTGTGTGCTACTACCACTTGGTTAGAAATGGCCCTTTCAGTGTCTGCTGGTGTTAGGGTGGGCATGTCCAAGACGAGGAGATAGCGCCATCCCCCTAAGGTACTAAGGTAGCTAGCATTTATCCTCTGAGGCTTCAGGTCCCATTTCAACAGGCACATGCATCAGGTAGCTACAAGCACAGCAGATAGCCCAGAAACACATGGGGATTCATGAAGACTCAGTGAAGGGTGGGGTCAAGTGTGATGAATGTTTCATAAAACCTAAAAAACCCAAAGAATAGCCTGGTTGTGGTGTCCCAGGCCTTTAATTCCAGAGACAGGTGGATCTCTGTGAATTCAAAGCCAGCCTAGTCTATAGAGTGAGTTCCAGGACCCAGGATACCCAAGGCTACACAGAGAAACCCTGTCTTTTTTAAAATTAATTTATTTCTTTAATTTTATGTGTATTGATGTTTCACCATGGGTGTCAGGTCTCCTGGAACTGGAGTTACAGACAGTTGTGAGCTGTCATGTGGGTGCTGGGAACTGCTCTTAACCACTGAGCTATCTCTCCAGCCCCCGAGAAACCCTGTCTTGAAAAAACAAACCAAATCAAACCAAACCAAACCAAATGGAATATAAAAAAACCTGAGAGAGTCTGCAGAGTAGCTGCTCTAGCTGGGACCTTCAGTAAAGTACACATTTCTAAATGGTGCTCAGGTGCAGCTCACAGCAACAAAACCTGCCTTCCACGTATGGGTCCCTAGGTTCCATCCCCAGTACCACTAAGAGAGATATAATCACAAGGGCTCCCCAGCAGGCCTCACATGGAAAGCATGTAATAGAAACTGTCATCCTTGGAGGACAGCTGGAGGGCTTCCTCAGTGGGAGGATTCTTGTTTTCATCATTTAGAGGGCTAGGTTGCAGGCCATACTTACCACCAGGATGCCCTGCAACACTCGGGCCTCGGGGCTTGGCACAGCACGGAGGCCACAGATGGGCTCCTCAGCTGTCACCCTCAAGCTGATATTGGCCTGGCTGGCTCCATTCTGTGCCACAATCTCCATGGCATGATCCCCTTCTGTAAGCCTGGGTAGTACCAACACTGAGAACAGGGTGCCATTAGACTCTTCAGTGCAGTCTTGCTTGAGAATATCCACCTCAGGAGGGCAGGCATCCTCAAAGGGAGCACTAATGTTGCCCCCAAACCAATGAGCCGTGACGGTGGCATTAGCACCAGAGTCCACCTGAAGCACCAAAACTGAGCCATTGGTTGGCACGAAGAGGTGGCCATCAAGAGGAACAGGGTGAATGACTCTTAGTCCAGCCACTGGAGAGATCACATTGAAGCTGCAGGACAAATTGTGCCTGGACACATTGTTGCCCACTGTAGCCCGGACCTCATAGCGCCCAGGATGCTGTAGTCCAGGGTTAGACTCAAGGCCCAGCAGGGGGGTGAGCTGTTCTGTTGCCAAGAGCAGCTGTAGGGAGCAGGCTGGGCCAGCCCAAGCTTCTTCCAGATGAATAGGCAGGTGGGTCTGCCAATCTGATGCATTGGTAGAAAGGTACAGGGCTTGGTCAGGACAGCTGGAAGTCAGGGGGCAGTGCAGAAGGGTACCTGGGCCAGCATCATGTTGTATGCCAATGAGGTCACCAGGGAACACAGGGATATCCTGTCCATGAAGGGTAACCTATAGAAGAGGGAAGCAGTATTGTATTGTGTCTCCATGATAAAAGACTACAAGAACTACTGAGAGAGAGTGGACAGGACACCATCTCAGGTCTCAGCACTGTCAATGGTACTTCATGGAGTCCCTGCTCCAAGGCACTCATGGCTGAGACAAACAGGACACTGTTAACACAGGGAACATGCACAAGGAAGATGTAACAAGAGGAACTGCCACAGGTGAAAAGAACTTTCTCAGGGATAGAAAGATAGAGAGCAGGTAGCTGCTCCAAGGGAAAACAAGAGTTCCCCCTTAGATAACACAAGGACAGAGACCCTGAGAAGGAGATAAGACAGGGGCTTTGAAGCAGGATTGCAGGCAAGAGAATCAAGGCAAGGCTGTTGGGCACACACAAGAAGAGTGCAAGGTATCTGATGAGAGACCAGGATCCTGGGCAGTCAGAGACATACAAGCCCACACCAGGACACATACCAAGTACTGTGTGGGAGGCCCTGCAGGCACAGAGAAGAGGAACTCCTTCCATAGTGTGTAGTTGGCTCTGGGAAGTCTCAGCCCTGACATGGACCCATTGATGCAGACATGAGGGTTGCAGGAGGCATCAAAGGGTACACAGACATTGACTCCAGGACACCAGTGTTCCTTGGGCACACACTTGCGAGCTAGCTCAGTTCTGTTGTCAGGCTCACTGCTGCCTTCTGGGGCCACTGCTGGGAGAGGAAGGATGTCAGGAACCTGATCACTAACAAGCTACTATTAAGGATTCCCTTCTTACCCAGTACAAAACCAGACCTGGATAAGAAGCTCCTCATTTCCATCATCACTCCCCTGCCACTAGACCATGCCCAAGCAAGCACTACCCGATCTATCATTGGGACAAGGAAACAGGAGTTGGCAACTCTGCAGAACCTGCCATCAGTCTACCTTGAAGCTGGGATCAGAAGGCATGAGAGAATTCAGAAAGCCCACCTAAGTCTCCAGTTCCTATCCCTTACAGAACCCCACCTGCTCCTCTTGAGGGACGGTACACCTGCAGACGCAGCTGGACAGGACCTTCAAGCTCCATGGTCTCAAACTCTGCTGCACTGAGAAAAGCTTCACGGCTAGGGCTCAGGCCAGGAAACACCATGACCTGGAGGAGATGGAACTGCGTCAGCTCAAAAGATCTACCCCTTGAGGTGTAAGCATAGTCCTCTCAAGGCTACCATAAACCTCATTTCATATCACTTGAGAAAAAAAAATGAGATCAAAACCATTTGTGAACAACAGGGAGGCTAAAGCAAGATCATGAGTTCAAGACCTGCCCGGGCTACACAGCAAGACTTCTCAGATAATGGAATGAGATGCTTGTCATCTGCACTCTGAGTATTTTTCTAAATGTCAGACTGGCTGCACTAATGATTTTTAACAACCTCTACCAAAACCAGCTTTGAGGGTTGGTTTTGTTGTTGTTGTTTTTAAAGGGTTAAGGTGCTAGGAACTAAACCAAGACCCTCACTAATGCTAGACTACTGCTCTACTACTGCACCATATCCCCAGCCCCAACTTGATTACTGGAGACAGCAATTCAAGGTCTCTGGAGCTGCAAAAATGTAAGGTCTTTGGGTTCTAGAACACAAAAGGGACTGGCCTACCTCCACAGGCTGCAGGGGGTCCTGTAGAGTTTCCTGCTGTGCCAATGGATGCAGGGGTCCGGCCATGCCTCCACCAGACACTCCCACAAGAAAGTTCTCAGCATCCCACACAGGCCCTAGGGGTAGGCAAGTATGCAATGGATGCCAGGGCCAGGAAGAGGTGACACTGGGGAAATATCCAGGTTGGGGCTGGACCTAGGGCCGAGTCACCTGGCAGAACCACTTGCCCCCTCCTCTTATCTTATTCCTTCTGTCTTTATTTCTTCTGGTTCAGCCCCAACCCAGGCACAAGAACAAACATTCAGCAAACACATGGTCAATACTGAGCCTGAGAAGGTAAGAACAGGGAAGAATGGCTCCTGCTACAGAGCAGTCCATACCTCCAGGTCTCAGCTCGCAGACATAACTATGTGGTGCTGAACACAGGTCTGTGTTGCACTGCCCAGCGGGCCCCAGACGCACACAGTGCTCTGCTGTGGCTGGGTGTGGCTCCCCTGGCAGCCAGTTCTGACAGCTTTCCAGGCTGAAGGCCTCTCCCTGAGGATCCAGGCCTTCCTCTGCCCCCTCCACAGATGAGAAGCCGATCCACACATCCAGGCTCCTGAGGGCAGATTCAAGGGAGGGCCAGGCCATCAGGGAGCAGTTATACCTTACCTCTGGGAACACACTCCTCACAACACCCTGGCAGATGGGTCATATCACTCTCATTTTCCAGGTGGTGATACAGCCTCAGAAACATTACTCAGCAAGGACCAATAACCCAGGCCCATAAGCCACATTCAACCAGAATCATATGTATAGAACCAGCTCTTCTTAGAGACCTCAGATTTTGCTCAGGATCATGGGCTACCAGACCTTGTCCTGAAGGGAAACTCTGAGGGCTGGAGCAGAGGATCAAGACTGTCTTACCCATGGGTGCTACCTGATAGTTCTACCAAGGCAGAAAGGCCCTTCTAGAGGCAAGGTTTAGAGGGTCATGGCCCAGTTTGGGCACAGGCACATACTCAGGAATATATATGCACAAGTACACACAGTGGTACACAGGTGGGGAGTTATAATGGAGCCCTGGTTCCATGTTACCCATTACCTGTTCCACTGTTATCCATTACCTGGATGATTCTGGAGAGGGTTCTTAACCACTCTGGACCTCTATTTCCCCTTCTCAGCACAGGCAATATAAAGGATGTGAGTGACCCTTAAGACAGGAGTTCCCACCCCACCCAGGGAACAGACTCCTAAGAGAGGAAAAGTGCACCCTTACCACCCACCCTTACACAGAAGACTATAGGGTCTCAGTATATGTCCCTACAAGCCTGGACAGGGCACAGGAGCCTGACAAGCTTTCCACAGATGGACAGCAGTGTCACTCACTGTATATCAGAGGGTGGTGAGCATAGGGGTATGAGGAGGAGAAAGTATATCCTGGTGGTGACCAAGAACCAGTCCAGGCAGCAGGACTCAGGGCCCTCCACTAGACGGTCAGGAAAGACCTGGGGCCTGAACCTAGTTCAACCTGTGACACTTCCCGTAAGTGTTTAAAGAAGCTGCCCCATCCACACCCACCTTTATGCAGGCAGAGCTGCCAGCAATAGCCACCTGTGGGGCAGGACACAAAGGCCCAGCTGCTCCCAGCTCACCTCCTGAGCTTCTACAGGCCTCAGACTCAGTCCACACCCAGCATCCTCAGCAACCTCTACCCACTTTGGCTCTTCTAGGGTTTGGAGGCAAGTACCTGGTAACCTGGGAGACCAGGAAGTGCTGAATAGCAGGACTGTCCACCATGGCCAGAGCAGCTCCAGCCCAGGTCCGGCATTGCTCCTGTGCTTGCAGCCAGGGTGCCTTCTCTGCTACCAGGCGGTAGCAGTGCCCATTGATAGGGAAGATCTCTGTGTCTGAGGGGCAGAGTGGGTGCACCACTAGGGGATGGTAAGCAAAGAACAAGACATCAAGGAATGCCTGAGGCTGGAGTAACAGGCTCCACCCTACCCCAGCATAGAAGAGGAAGCATGAGGGGTGAATCAGGGTAAGCACCTTGAGCAGGCACCTTATCCAAGGCCAGGATGCTATAGGTGACTTCGAGGGCTGAGCCTCCACGGTGCCGTATGCCAAGTTCAAGGCTCTCATCACTGTGCACGGAGGATGGGCACACAAGCTCCAGGACAGTAGGTGCCATTTCTACTTGCACCTCTGTCTCCAGCAGAGCTGAGGCAGTCCCCAAGGCCAGCACAACTGTCACGTGATAGCCCCCAGGTAGTACATAGGAGTGGGTGGCAGCAGGGCCAGCCATGTCCACCTCAGAGGAGCCATCTCCAAAGTTCCAGCGTGTGGAGCTAATGGGCAGAGGGGAAGTGATGTGGAAGTCTGCTGGCTGGCCAGAGGCCAGGGGTCCACGGGGCCCCACCAGGGCAGCTCCTGGGGAGGCAGGAAAGATGTGCTGGAGCAAAGTGGGGCCCCCACAGGCAGAGCTGAGGGACAGCGAGATGCTGGAACACCAGGACGAGCAGGCTGCAGAAGTGTTGGAGGGCTGGCCTGCCCCACAGAGACAATGGTTCTGTTCTGAGAGGGCCGCAAGGCTCTCACCAGCTGAGAAGCAGAAGGCACTGCAGGCCTCAGGCTCCAATGGCCCCTCATGAGCAAAGAAGAAAGGCACTGCTGCCACAGCGCCTGAGCTGTTGTCAGGGAGGCAGGCCACATAGTCCTCACCTGGGAACAGACAAATACACTGGGTCCCAGGGCCTTACCTTCTGGCTGCATCTTGTTTCCTCACCAACTCTCTTTAACTCTCCATGGCAGAGCCCCCACCCCCAAAGAGGCCTTCTAGACTATATCTGGCCACTTTCTTCCCATGTATGTCTTTCCCTGGGCCTCATCAGCCACCAGGTCGGTAACTCCACTCTCCCAGTAAGGAAAACAGTGTCATCCTTGTCCTTTTGCCACACATCCCCTGCACTCACCACAGGCACTGTCCAACAACGGGATACTGAGGAGAGGTTGGCCGACCAGTGGAATGGGCCCACTGCACGTGGCTGCCTCAGGCTGTACCACATGCACCCGTTGTTCCTTTGCCCAGCGTGGCAGCCACGCCAGACCACAGTTGCACTCAAATGGGTTCCCACTCAGGTTTCTGCAGGGGAGGGGCAGGTGTGGGGTGCCAGGCCAGCAGGGATACAGATCAACCTCCCACTGCCCACAGCTCTCAAAACTGGGAGGAAGAACAGAACAGGGCAGGAGGACAGAGGAGGTGTTGGGGATAAGAGACCAATTACTGATACCCACTAAAAACAAAGCAACTTACATTTCACTTAAATTAAATAAATTAGCAAACACTCCTTCTTCTAATGTAGAAATCCTATTGTTGCTTATGTCCCTGCAAGAAAAAAAGGATTGGACAAGGTGTGACCCTTTGGTGACAGGTAGCACTTCCTGCTTGCCCTGAATAAACTTTAGTGTGGCAGGCATAACAGGGAGGAGACACTCACAGCTCCACCAGGGCCGAGAGGTTCACCAGGAGTCCAGTGTCCAGCGTCTGGAGTAGGTTGTGGGACAGGTCTCTGAGAAACAAGTGGCTGTGATCAGGACAGGAACTCTGGGCTAGTCGAGGGCATATCTGGTCCTCACCAGGAGCTTCCCAGCATCCAAAGCTAGGTTTCTCACCCCACAAGCCCCCTATTCTCTCAAGCCACAGGAGAGCTTTTCTCATGAAAGACATGAGAAACAATCTGGGGAAAGCGAGGTAGAAGAGCTAAGGACCACACCTAGGCCCTGTACTGAGGACCACACAGCAGGGCCACACTGAATAACTGACCTAAACGCCTCCCATGTGGCCCCTGCAACCCTTCTCCCAAAGGAGAGCCTTGGTCTGTCTCCAGTACAACAGAAGAGTCCCACCATCATCAAGGTCTGGTTATTCACACCCTTTACATGAGATTCAGTGTTCACTAGGGCTGGGGAACCTAGTTGGCAGTAGAAGAGAGTCTTCAAGATGTTCCCAAGATGCACTGGGGGCATAAAAATGCAATAAACAAGGAAGAATCCTGCTGGATAACCCGCACCACAGTCCTAGTGACAGCATACAATATATCTCCCCAAACAAACTATCAAAACTCTCAGTTCAGGGGTGTGGAGATGGCTCAGGATTGTTAAAGCACTCAATACTGTTAAAGTCCTCAACAGCAAGAGGACTGGAGTTCTGATCCCCAGAACCCTCATAAATGCTGGCTAGTGAGACTAGTCATATTGGCAAGCTCTAGGTTTAGTTGAGAGACCTTGTCTCAATAAGATATAAGAGTGGCAATGGCGGCACAGGCCTTTAATTCCAGCACTTGGGAGGCAGAGACAGGCACATCTCCATGAGTTCGAGGCCAGACTGGTCTACAAAGTAAGTTTCAGACAGGCTCCAAAGCTACAGAGAAACCCAGCAAGAAAGAAAAGAAAGAAAGAAAGAAAGAAAGAAAGAAAGAAAGAAAGAAAGAAAGAAAGAAAGAAAGACAGACGAGATTAATCCCAGCACTTAGGAGGCAGAGGCAGGTGGATTTCTGAGTTCAAGAACAGCTAGCTAGGGGCTGGAGAGATGGCTCAGCGGTTAAGAGCACTGACGGCTCTTCCCGAGGACCTGGGTTCAATTCCCAGCACCCACATGGCAGCTTACAACTGTCTGAAAATCCAGTTCCAGGGGATCTGACACCTTCACACCAATGCACATAAAATAAAGTTAAATAAATTAAAAAAAAAGAACAGCTAGCCAGGGTAACACAAAGAAACCCTGTCTCAAAAAATGAAGAAAAAAAAGATGGAAGAGTGACCAAGGAAGATTTCTAACATCAACCTATAGCATTTCTACACATATTTGTAAACATATACCACATACACATGAAAAAAATGGAGGAAAGACACCCCAGACTTAAATTTTAAAAAAAAAGATGCTATGAAAGTTTGTATACAGGCAATGAAAATCAGAATTTAAAAATGTGGGAATGGAACATGGACCAGGGAGATAGCTCAGTCCATAAACTACCTGCTGGGGGATCTGAGCTTGGTCCTCCAAAATCCACATAAAAAAGCAGCTGTGGTAGTGCATATTAATTCAACACTAAGGAGATAAAGACAGGCAGATCCCTAGGACTGTTAGCTAGGCAGCCTGCCCTAATTATACAAGCTTCAGACCAGTAAGAGACCCGCCTCAAAATACAATGCTCATCATTCCTTTGTTTTCTCGAGACAGGGTCTCACTATGTAGCCTTGGTTGTCCTGGAACTCACTACACGGATCAGGTTAGACTCAAACTCACAGTCCACCACTCCCAAGTGATAGGGTTAAAGGCGTGTGCTACCACACCTGGCAAGTGGACAGTATTCCTAGGGAGTGACAACTGAAGTTGTCCCTTTGGCCTATACAGACAGACAGACACACTCATAGAGACAGAGAGACAGAGAGAGAGAGAGAAATGTTGAGGCTGGAGAAATGGCTCACAGGAGGTTAAGAGCTTTTGCTGCTCTTGCAGAGGACCCAAGTTTAGTCTCCAGCATCCACATGGTGGCTCACAACCATCTGTAATCCCAGTTCCAGGGGGTCCAATGCCCTCTTCTGCCCTCTGTGGGCACTACACACATGTGGGCTACTAAAATACATGCAGGAAAAACACATATACGTAAAATAAAAACTCACTGTAACAGTGGAACATGAACTGCCACTTTCTACTATACTGTAAATTGGAGCAGACAGACTGACAGAGAAGAAAGCATCACAGAAAGGCACTGGCCTTTGAGAGCCTCAGGAGAGAAGGAGGAGGAGAGCAACTACTGTGGGAAGAGTCAGAGTCTGTCCTTGTAACTCAAGTCACCTGCAACCTGTGATGGGGCCAGGACATGCTATCACTGAGACAGGCATGTGTTTACAAATATAAACCTGTGCAAGCACAAAAGCAAAGCATCGAAACAAGAGAGATGGGGCTGGAGAGACGACTCAGCAATTTAGAACATTAGCTGCTCTTTCAGAGAACTCAAATTTGGTTCCTAGCACTCACGCTGGCAGCTTACAACTGCCTGTAACTCCAGCCCAAGGGGACCCCACACCTCTGGTTTCCAGGAACCTGCATACACATGGCAGACTCACAAAACACACACATACACACAAATAAAAAAATTAAATAAGGTTACTTATTTATTTGTTTTTAAAGACAAGAGACATAGCTAAACCTGGTAGCACACACAGGTGGAAACTAAGGTAAGAGAATTGCTCCAAGTTCTAGAACAGCCAGAGCTATAGAGTAAGATCCCATCTAAAAACAAACTAAAACCTAACAGACCCAATTACATTCCAAAATAAGCAACATCTACACAAAAGATCATGGATAAAATAAAAATATCAAACTACAGGCTGGAACTCCTGCAGCAGCAAACACTTGGAGTGATAGCTGCTCAGAAGGCTGAGGCAGGTGCATACAGTAAGCATATGAAGAAGTACCAGAAATGCAGTGAGATGCCTCAAAACAGTAACTAAAACCTAGGCTTGGAAATGCACTGGTACTTCATCTAACCAACTAACCACCCAACCACACCCTTGCTACAAACACTGAATAAACTATTCAACAAACGCCAACGATTCCTTTTTATGCTAGTGATGTAGCTCAGTAGCTAAGAACTCCAACCAAAAGGAAGAGTTAAAGAAAGTTTACATAGTAACCTGACAACTACTGGTGAAAACAATGTAATCATGCTTTTCATCTATTAAATTTGTAGTTGTGTTATGTCACAAGTCTAGCCCCCAATTCTAATAATAGGGAGGTAGATAACTTAGGCTCCACCTATGAAACCAAATAACATTGGTATTACTAGGCCATTTTAGGAGGTATTTCCAGTGTCAAGCTCTACCCAAACTGCTACTCTCCACCTTCAGAGTCTTGATAACCCTCAGTCAACCTGCCATCCATGTCTTGGGCTCTCTTTGCATACATAATCCAATGTCCAGTGAGGCTTCTGGTACAGGAGATCCTGTATCATCATGACTCAGTGGACACTTTTGGGCCCTTCCAGGTCTATACACCACTCCACAGTCTCGAATTCTCTACAAGATTGTACTTGGTTTTCTGGTGGTGATGATATCTCAACAAGAGTATGCCTCTTGGGCTGGAGAGATGGCTCAGAGGTTAAGAGCACTAGCTGATCTTCCAGAAGTCCTGAGTTCAATTCCCAGCAACCACACAGTGGCTCACAACCATCTATAATGATTTGGTGCCCTCTTTTACATGCAGTTATACATGGAGGCAGAATGTTATACACATAATTAAATAAATCAATCTTTAAAAAAAAAATGCCTCTTGGGGGCTGGAGAGATGGCTCAGCGGTTAAGAGCAGTACCTGCTCTTCCAAAGGTCCTGAGCTCAATCCCCAGCAACCACATGAGATCTGGTGCCCTCTTCTGGCCTGCAGGCATACATGCAGACAGAATACTGAGAATACTGTACACATAATAAATAAATAAATCTTTTTAAAAAAAATGCCTCTTGCAAAGGATTTCCTTCATCCCTCTCCAGAAATGGAGAAAAAAAAAACTCAAGAGGAAGTACCTTGCCAGGCTTAATCCCAACAAATGGGAGGCAGAGACAGGTAGATCTCTGAGTTCAAGGCCAGCCTGGTCTACAGAGCGAGTTCCAGGACAGTCAGAGCTATGCAGAGAGACCCTGTTTCAAAAATAACCAAAATATAAAAGTAAAAAAAAAATTAAACCAACCTATATAATTTAAAAATGTCTTAACTTCAAAATGAAAGCCAAAAACTATGTTATATTGCGAAAAGGTTATGCTTTTGCTCCACAGAAAACAAAAGGCTGTGGAGTTATTCAAGATCGATAGAGATTAGATTTGATTAGGGAGACTCCCTGAAAATCCTGGCTACAGACATAAAGAAATAAGCCTAGAAAAACTGCTAGACAAGTAATGTATATTTTACCTGTTCAAACAACAACAACAACAAAATCATCTTTGGATGTCTTGTGTGCAAGACACAGTCCATACCTGTGTTAATGCAGATATGTATGTTACCTTTGAAAGTTTATGTTTTTACAGAACAAGGGGAACAGACACCAATGAAAACAGTGGCCCAAGTGATACAGCCTCTTAGAGTGCTTCTGTTGCAGTTTCTTTAGAGTTCTGCATTCAGAACATCTTCAAGGCTGCTAGCTAAGATGATCCAATTTCACAGTAATCTGTTCCAGGACTTGACCATTATCCTAATTTTCTCAGGGTCCCCCAAAGATGCCAACCTCCTGTCAGACAACAGAAAATAGTCTAGAGAACACAACACCCAATTCCTAAGAGGTGAGGTGGGTAGTTTTGGGTCATTCAGTAGGCTATGGATGTCTGTCATTGTTTAGGAGAGTTGGTTACAAACTGTTATTGGTCATGGTCAGAAAAAAAAAGTTGAACAAAGGAATTAGATTTGGAGATCTCTTTCTGAATGAAAAAAGAGGGATGTGTATAAAAATGATGAGATAAAAAGGATGAACTGTTGAGTCTACTTTTGAACAGTCACTAGTTACATTGGTATGGATTGCTTATATTTGATACAAATTTAATGTTATTTTTTAGAACATACTGCACATATATTTCTACTCTTGTTGAAGGTATTGTACCTATGCAACTCACTTAACAATGTAATGTAAATTTATAGTCCTTGAAAGTTATTATTACAAACTGTTTAAGATAATAAAGAATACAGATTAGTAGTCAGTCTATAACAAACTTGTAGTCATGTTAGGTATATTTTCAAGGTCAAACAGATATATTTTAGATAGACAGATGGTCTTCAAGCAATTCAAAGACCTACAAAATATGGTATTTTAAAAAAAATTTTGGGGAGGTTCAAGACAGGGTTTCTCTGTGTAACATCCCTGACTGCCCTGAAACTTTCTTTTTATATCAAACTGACCTCAAACTCGCAGAAGATCCGCCTACCTCTGCTTCCCAAGTACTGAGATTAAAGGCATGTGTTAACGGTACCTGGCTTAAAATGTTTTGTTAACACAGGCCTTTTCATGAAAGTGAGACACATATGCTCCTAGCAGTACCAATTTACTTCAGGGAAGATGGTGGGCATCAAAGAAACTCCAGATTGAGTTTGCTTTCAATGTGGCAAAACTAGCTATTTGGGCAAGAAATGGTCTTGTCTTGACTGCTGACAGTATGCTAAACAAACTGGACAAGCAGGACACATGGGAAAAGACTATTAAACTATGACAAGATAAGGTTGGACAGTCCTTCAAGGTTGGACTGCTTCACAAAAAAGTCTGTCCCATAGTCTAGGCCTGTAGGCCAAAGACGGATGCCCCAACATTACAGAGGAAAGTTGGGGTGACTGTCCAGACAGACAGATGTTTCTGTCATTTCTTAGTTTTGGAGTGGCTTACATTTGCACTTCCTGTTTACTCAGGTAATAGTACATCCTTCTGGGGTCTTTGAGGAATTGAAGCCTAGACAGTTATAGTTCTCCTTAGTTATGATAGAAGTTAAATTAGGTACAAAACTTTGGAATCATCAAGAGAAGATAAATAATGGATATTTTCTCTAAATTTGCTAAATACAAATGGACTAGACATGGTAAATGTAATTCTTACTTGATAATTGTTCTTATTGTATATAGTTTTATTTGTTAAAGTTAGTACCTTTCCTTTTTATTTAGACAATACCCAATCATTGTTTTTTTTTTTTTTTTTTTTTTTTTTTGGTTTTTTGAGACAGGGTTTCTCTGTGGCTTTGGAGCCTGTCCTGGAACTAGCTCTTGTAGACCAGGCTGGTCTCAAACTCACAGAGATCCGCCTGCCTCTGCCTCCCGAGTGCTGGGATTAAAGGTGTGCGCCACCACTGCCCAGCTCATTGTTCTTATTGTATACAATTTTACTGTGTTAGAGTTGAAATCTCCTTTTTATTTAGACAAAAAGGGGGAAATGTTGAAGGATAATCTTCTTGTACACTGTGAAGATATGTCACTCTTATTGGTTTAATAAAAAACTGAATGACCATTCACTCAGGCAGGATTTCCAGACACAGAGGACGTTGGAAAGAAAAAGGGCAGAGATGTGAGGAGACATAGGGGAAGCAGGGAAGCAGGATAGACAGTATATAGATGAGGTAAATGAACCTCAGGGCAGCACACAGATGAGTAGAAATCAATTCATTTAATCTATAAGACCTAGTTAGAATCAAAACTAAGCTATCAGTCAAGTTTTCAAAATTAATAAGAAGTCTCTGTGTGGTTATTTGGGTTATTTGGTAGGCAGGACATAAAAATTTGCCTACATATGGGAACCATCCCAATGAACAGATTTTGGATTGATACAAAAAAGACTACACTAGGTGACATGACTACCCACTTGCTGAAGCCAGAAGCCAGGGTCTTCCTGGCCTGGCCTCCATTCCTAAGCATGCTCCTAGACACCACCCCTTGCTAGACTTATCTCAACTCTGCTATCCATGTTCCCACATGAGAGACAATGGTCATGCCAGGGGAAACATCAGTTAGATCTAATCAAGGACTTTCCAGTGGCTAAAGAGATGATAGCACAGAAACCTGTACTTTTAGGAGGAACCAGGAAGTAGACTTGAGTGGCAGTGACCCTGGAAAGGCTAGTGAGGCAAGGACAGAATTTTATATTTGCCTTTAACATGGAGGGTTTCCAGCCCAGTCTCCAAGATTGGAGGAATAAGAGGAAGGAAATGAGGAAGAACCCTCAAATTTCATTTTCTCAGAAAACCACCTCAAGTGTTAGTTGCTAGGGTCACCTAAGAAACCTGTGTGGAGAACATCAGCCTTGGGGCACGACACTTCTCCCTCATCTAAACGCTTGACTCCTTATCCAGCCAGGTCCTCCAGTGAGACCAAGCTCAACAGAAACACTGAGGCTCCTTTCCCAAAAGGCTGCATTGTAGCACTTCTCCCCAGATCTCACCTGGACTTGGGTTGTGGCCCAGAAAAGAAACAGAGCCATAGGGACTCTGGTCAGAAAAGCTCCCAAACTGTTCTTGTAGAGAACAGGACAGCTTGGATAGGACTCTGACTCTAACCCCTAGGGTTAGAGATCAGCACCAACAGACAGGGTGGTATTAGGGGATGTGAGGAAAAGTAGAAGAATACATAGGATCCCTGCCCAGAGGCCCTGAACAGAAATTTTCCATGTCGCCATCTGTTGTTGCCATCACTGTTCTAAGATTATGGCCAAGACCTGACTAGCCCCATCTTCGAAGGCCTGACTTCTTGCCAGATGATGTCACTACAGTCTGATGCCCAGGAACCATATTTAGATTCCCTATAACTATCAGGAATAAGACAAAGGCAGACACAAGATATCCTGGCAAAAGGCACACATAAGCAAGGAGCAGCTTACCTTTGCATTGGTCCCTTACCTGCCATGACGAGGAAAGCCAGCAGGTTAGCCAGAACACCCTGACAGGGCATAGGCCAGCTAGGTATTCTGGACCCTCTAAGACCTAAGCCAGCAACTTACAGAAACTTCCACAGTCAAGGCTAGAGGGGACTTGAGCTCAGACTCACACACACTGGGGCAGCAGCCAAATACTCATACTGTCTCTCAGTCTAGCAGGCCATTCCCATACTGCTTGCAACACTGGGACAGATATAACCTCAGTTCCACATGGATGGAGAGTGCTTTCAGCTTGGCCTATCTGCTGCCTCCCTCCTGCTCCACAATGGGTGACTATGTTGAGAATGGTGAATAAAGATCTTCTATACCGTATACATGTGACCCCTACCTTCCAGATCAGACACTCTGGTGGGGTAAGGGATAAAAGACAACTCATATCCCAATACTGCCACTCCTATGAGGCTACCTGATCTGCTGGGAGGGACCCCAGCCTCCCCACAAGAGACATCTTGTTTCTGACTCCCGACTTTCTTCTAGTAAAGAAGAACAGCCTCTCTGAGCCTCCATATGCAGGCTACACAAGCTGGGGTGATGCTATGAGACAGAGAAAGCAGACACCTCAGGGCAACTCTCTGCAAACAGGACAGCAATAGTATAAAGTCAAGTGTGTAGGTCTATGCAAAGGTGGAGATCAAGGAGGGTCACTGTGAACATTGCAAGTCCTTACTAAGATGGGCCAGTTGTGAGGACCAGCCCTATTCCAGAGTCATGACAGGAGGCCCTCAACAGGCTGCCCACAACAAGATGCAACCCAGACTAACAGCTAAGCAGCCTCGGTTTCCTTCTCTGCTGAGGCAAGTGGCCTAGGTACCCGCTCTTTAGTCTAGATGTAGGGGGCAAGTGGGATTTAAAGGCCAGCTGGAGCCCCAAAGGAAACATCTGCACATTCCAGACGCATGCAGTCAACAGGCGGGTGTGTGCCAGCCACCACCTCCCCCCAGCCCATTGCTGGCGGCCATGCTGGAAACAGGGCTCAAAGGGAACAGCTCTGAGGGGCCCGCTTGTGGATGTTATATAACCCACTTCACAGGAGCCAGCTGCCTCCTCCCTCTGGCAGGCTAGGCCAGCATGGTAAGGAGGAAGCCCCCTGTACTCCAAGGCCCAGCTTCATCTTCTCTCTGGGAAAACAGAGTCTCCTCAACCAGCAAGGATGATCCCCATAAACACTCCCAAGCAGAGCCAGGGCAGAAGAAAATGGAAGCCATGATGAGGCAGTTCTAGTGCGAAAGGGCAGAGGCCCTGGGCTGGCCTCACTCTGGGTGCCTTTCAGCACTAATGGGTCTTTCATAAGCCCAGCAGCAGAGCCAATCCTCACTCTGTTTTTGTTCTCTTTGCTTTTCGTTCCCTTCTATTTATGGCAAGCAAGGCTGGCTTCCAGGGCCGGAAATGATGTTTAAATTAATGAATTCAAGTTTAGGAAAGAGGGAGCTGAAGAAAAACACCCCAGCACACTGGTGTCAGAAAGGACAGGAGCAATCTCTGGACTATACCAACTGTTTCTCTAAGGAGAAGGGTCAGAGAGGACAGCCATACCTACCATCATTCTGCAAGCACCTTGAGGCCCATCTCTCACCTGGCTCAAAACCAGGACTAGGCACACAGCGGGGTGCCCAGTCTCAGAGATGACAAGGAAAAGACATCAGGATGCAGCAGTGGAAATGCCCATATTAAGAGTCCTTCAGCCAGGCTGTAGGACCTCACAGTTCCAGGGCCTGGGGAGTAGAAGAGGCCCCACATTGTTAACAAGATGTTCCGTAGGATCTTTATGTCCTTACAAAGCTCTTTGTCCAGATACTAAGTTCTCCTACAACTAAACTATCACTAGGATGAGATGGTGGGCATAATATAACTTGCCTAAGATTTTCTTGGGACCTACCAGCAAGAACAGAGATCAAAGGCTCAGGCCCCCAAACCAGAAGGAATGTGATAGACAGTGGGTCCTCCTCATACAGAGGGACAAGCCCAGCGTAGCCCAAGAAATAACTGTTTCAAGAGCTGTTCACTGTCCCCATGTTAATAAGACAGTTGGGGAAGAAGGTCTGCTCACCCCATATACAAATGGGGCATTGAGGCAACTCATTCAAATCAAAAGAAGGAAAAGAACCAGCACTGGAGTCGGGCGGTGGCGGCGTAAGCCTTTAATTCCAGCACTTGGGAAGCAGAGGCAGGCAGATCTCAGTGATACCTCCCTCCAGACCACTTCCTAGTGTCCATGCATGGTCCTTCTTATGTTCCATTATACTCAGTAAGGGCAGGAGCTGTTCCAACCCTGATCTCAAGGTTCAGAGAGCCTGCGGCTTCCTCCACGTTACCTGACATGTCCACAGCAGCCAACAGACCCAAGCCCTTGAAAGTGTGTCAACAGGCAGATAGGACTCAGTGGCTGCCCTGGTTTTCTAGGGGCTGTGGTGTCCTGTAGTAGGCAGGAGCCTCAGTCCAGTCATAGTCACACCTCAACCACCTGGAGGCCAGTGACAAGAACCAGCACAGTACCAGGGCAGTAAAGCAGTATGGGGACCCAGGACCCTTGAGGTCTTTCTACTCCTACAGCTACAAGGTAGTCCCCTACTATAACCCTTACACTAAAGGCTGCAACCAGAAGAAGGTGTCTTCTCCCACTGCCAGAGGAAAAAACCCTTCCCAAGGTGGCCTCACAGGATCCAACCTGCCTTCTTAGCACTAGGCATACCACATTTTCCAGATCCAACCCCCAGGAGTTGATCAGGGAGAGGAAGCACTGCCTACCTTGACCCTCAAGTATACCCCTCTCCTTGGCAATTAGTGCCTGGGCATCACAAGGCCTCTTTATGAAGAAGACTTCTGCCAACCCAGAAAGAACGAGGTGTTCCGAGAAAAGACATGAGCTGCATTTTCCAGCTGTATCTCGTCCTTCAGAGAGACTGCTCACGCCCTGTGGCGCCCACACCAGGCCAGCTGGAGCCATACGGACAGCTGAGGCAGGCCAGGCCTGAGCATGGAGCCCAGACAGCCAACACCCCAGACAGCAGCAGCAGAAGTGGGGTGTTTTCATTCCAGAACACTAGGCGGGCCGGCTGTCTGGGCTCCTGCTGCTGATGTTGGCCATAGCAATGTTCCGGAAAGGAAAATGTGTCTCCATCCAAAATGGCTTCCTCAATTGAAACCCAACCCAAGCCAGGGTTTCCCCCCAGGAGCCAGGGTCATTGTGCTCCTCTCCTCGCAGCAAAGGCACCCTGGGATAAAGAAAGGAGGGAACAGAGGGACCCGTTATGCCCCAGGAATGTTCAGGAAGGCTCAGGCATTACTCGGTGAAAGTCACATGATGGCAGCCAGAAAAGGCAGAGGCAGCAACACAGGAAGCACCATGTGAGGACACTGTTTGCCTACACTGGATGGAGAACCCAGAAGGGGAAGACCAGCACAGTGACCCAGGTATTGGAACACCATGCAGGAAGACCGATGCCAAGTGCAAAGCCAAGCAGGGATATCTAGTGGGACTCTTCTTCAAAACAAAAACAGGAAAGGGAAACGGAGGCTCACATACATTTTGGGTTTCTTAAAAACTCCTAGCATTGCAAGCCAAGGCTCACTTGGCTCATGGGAGCAGAATGCAGGGCGGTTTCACATCATCTCCCAAATCAGAGAGTGGGGTGAACTGGGACAGCAGATGCCATGGTGAGCTTTCAGCACAGCCTGACTTCTTCATACAGGCCTTCAGTGCATAGAGAGACAACACAGAAGCTGAGGTTAGCGAGAGGAAAGCTAGGTATGTTGGTTTTCCACTGTAATCCCTGCACCAGCGAGACAGAAGCAGAGTAACTGATGCCACATGAGAAGCCAGCCTGCTCTACATACTAAGTTCCAGGCCAGTAAGAGATACAGAATGAGACAGTTAAGACCCTTTCTCAAAAAAAAAAAAAAAACCAAAAAAAAAAAAAAAGCAAACAGAACAAAACAACAACAGGGGAAAAAAGTGAAAAAGGAAACAAAAAAGAAGATAGGCACAGTAACTCATACTTGATCTCAGCAGGAGAGAAATGGAGGCAGGCGAATCAGACGTTCAAGGCCCCTCTTAACTATGTAATAAGTTTGAGACCAACATCTCAAAAAAATTAAATAAAATCAGGGACTGCAGAAATGCTCGGCAGCTAAGAGTCCATGCTGCCTCCCAGAGTTTTAAGCAACATGTGCCCTGTAACTCTAGCTCCAGGAGATGTGACACCCTCTTTTGGCCTCTAAAAGTACTCACACATATGTGACAAACACTTACACAACACACCACACATACACACAAATAAAAATAAAATCTAGAGTTGGATTTAGGGGTCCACAGCTTTAATCCCAGCACTCAGGAGGCAGACGCAGGTGAATCTCTGAGTTCCAGCACATTCAGGGCTACACAGAGAAACCCTGCCTCAAAAATCAATAAATAAAACATAAAAAATAAAGTAAAATAATATTTTAAAGCAAATATAAATTTGAAAAACAAAACAAATAAGCTAGGTGTAGTGGCTCATACTTGTAACCTCAGCACTCAAGAGGCTGAGACTTCTTCATAGCAAACTCTAGACTAGCCAGAGCTATATAGTGAGAACTTGCCTCAAAAAACAAAAAAAAATTAAAGGGAGCACAGCACACTTGGTACATGCTTGTATCCCAGTATGTGGTAGACTGAGGCAAGAGGATTTCTTAAGTCCATTCAAGACCAGCCTGGGCAACAGAGCACAAACCCTTCATTCTCACCCCTACCACACACAGAAGTGAGAAGGTACTGGCTAGAGTAGGTCTCATGAATCCTCACAGTGTTAAAGGCATCTTCTGAGGTTGGAGTTCTGCTCTCCTTGACCTAGATGTTGAGGTATGAGGTATGAACAGGAGCTTGCCTGCACACAGTGATCTGTGCTTCTCCTATCTGTACAGCATCTGGCTGAACACACATCCCACACTCAGGCTCTCATGTTCTATCTGCAATGCAGCAGAATGGTCTTTGAGGTACATTTCCTGGTGGCTGGTACTTGAGGACTGGAGAACAGCCCCCAGGAAACATGGAGAAGAAAGGGGACTTACTTAAACAGCTGTAGTGTTAGTATGTTGCCAGTGCCTCAACCTGTCCATTGACTACAAACCCTTACCTTTGAGGCCCCGCAATCCACCCTAAGGTATTTACTTTATATTCAAGGAAACAGAACAGAGACATGCCAAGAGCACACTGCTTTGTCAGTCAAAACCTAACGAAAAAGGACTTAGTTTCTTCTATAACTCAAAAGTAGAAAAAGAAAACTGGGAGACCCCTAGCCATTAGCTAGACTCAGGCCATCAACTAGTTGTGCTGTGTAGCCCTCGTCTGGACCCTAGTTCAAACTACAACAATCCAGAGCTGGGCCTGGGGGGTTCATATCTGTGATTCCAGCTCTAGGAAGACTGGGGCAAGATGATCAAAGGTTTGAAGGTTCAGTGCCAGCCTGGGCTACTTGAGATACTATCTCAAAAAAGAAAAACAAACAACAACAACAAAAATGCAAACAGCTGGGCATAGTGGCACACACTTTTAGTCCCAGGACTTGTCAGGCAGAAACAATCAGATTTCTTTGGGTTTGAGGTCAGCTCTGTAGAGAGCAAGTTCCAGGACAACCAGGGCTACATAGACACACCATGTCTTAAGAAACAAACACATGTCAGGTGGTAACTGGTGCATGCCTTTAGTTCCAGCACTCAGGAAGCAGAGGTAGGAGAATCTCTGTAAGTTCAAAGCCAGCGTGGCATACAGAGTGAACTCCAGAACAGCCAGGGCTACACAAAGAAACCCTATCTAGTAAAACCAGAACAGGCACACACACCTAAAACAAAAGGAACTTTTAAAAAAGAGACAAACAAAAACTCCACAATTGACATCCAATAGAACCAAGGAAGCATTCCCTAGTTTAGGTGTGTTTTGAATATTATGATAGACTTGAAACTTCCACAGATAAAAAAAAGACTAAGATGCTGGTCTTTGGCTCAAAACATAGGGCAAGAATGACAGGCAAGAAGGGTGAGACTCATAACTCTGTTCTACATACTTTTCACAATAATGAGCCACAGTAAAGCCCAAAGCCCGTCAAGTAGCAGCACCCTGCCAGTAATGTCACCTTTCTTCAAGCCAAGAAATGATGGGAAGCTATGTTCTCAGAAGACCAGCTGTCCTACTTCTAGGACACAGCTGTCCTGCCAAGGAGTCACACATACAGAGGGGCCTGATCATAGTTGGAAAGAAGGCACTGTTCGTTGGGCGTCTAAACAATGGCCTGAAAGGCTGCTCTCTGCGTCTATCTGATTTCCAGTAGTCTGCAGGGTGGACAGCCACTGGACAACAGAGTGGACTCGAGAACCAGCAGGGGGACCTCAACACCTGTCCCTCAGGCTTCAGCTTCCTATCAGTTGGTTCTCCCAGCTCTATAAGTTCCTTAGAAGCAGTGTTGGAGGTAGAAAGAAAAAATATGGAGTCTTCACCCACCCATCCACATGAAGTTATTCTGACGTCTCTTCACAGTGTGAGAAGTAAACATCTTGAGAAGTCTGTGAACTCAGGGTACGCCAGGTTATCAGCTCTCAGAAAACGTCTTACACCAAAACCCATGGCAACATCTCAAGCTTCACTGTTTTGCAGAGCCCACAGACCTGAAGGTCCCCACCCTTCATTCCCTCGACAGATCTAGGAAGCCAGTAGAGGCTGAAGGAGGAGGAACCAATACGAACTGGCCTGACACCCAAAGAAACCAGCCCGCAGAAGAGAGAGGTGCCCTTATTACAGCGTCCATAAATAAAAGGTGGGGTGGATCTGATGCAATTTCTGTGGGTACTGCTAGCTAGCTGGAGGGGATCCTTCTCCAGACATAGCAGCACCACAAACACTTCAGTGGTCAAGGAGCACAATGACAGGCTAGGTGAAGTCCCAAATCTCAGCTCCGAAGGACACAGGGCTTCCTAGCTAAGGGGGAGTCACCCAAGAGCTTTATAAAACCTAAGGAAAGGGTCTAGCTCTACTTTAATGAGTTCCTGAGGGTATTCCAGCAAGGACTTCTGGAGCTCAGTGCCCAGGAAATCTGAGCAGTTGGGATCAGCAGACCCTGAGACAAATATCTGCAACCTGTCTTCCTCATCTTTCTTGATCCAACCCTGGTCCCCAGCACTACAAAAGCTCCAAACCTCAGGCTATCATGTCTAAGATGTGATACCTTGAACAAATTACATCACATCTCCAACCCTGTTTCCTCACCTGTAAAACAAGGGTCTAGCTCTACCATCCTCCAGGGAATTAGACTAAGAACTAAGAGAGACAGCCTTTTAAAAAGACCCTACTTAAGCCTGGCTTAAAGCACTCTCTCTCAGAGAGACTGTCTGTTACTTTCAGAATGCAAAACTGGATGGGTCTCAAATTTTTTCCAGGCAATTAATTTCCCTTCCCTAAGTTCCTAAGAAAATTCAGTTCTCCCATCACACCTTCTACTTAACACTTCCCAAGCCCACCATTCGTGCCCACGACCAGCCTGCAGTCCTCTGGAAACCACCTTGTCCCTTAAACACAGATAATCCTTACCCAGTCAAGTTTTTATCTGGACTCCTCCCCCTAGATGTCAGCTCTGGGCCCTGACAGAAATCCCCCAACCCCAGGATACATCTCAATTAGTCTCTAATTAACGTTAATTCCGAAACCTCCTGCCACGCCCCAAGCGCCTGTTGCAGCTCCTGTTTGAGGAGACCCGCAGCCTAAGACATCAGTCTTCACAGAAACCGGGATCTTTGGCTACCCCTCTGGGTCACGCCGGCTGAGGTCCAAGGTTTTCCTTATTTAGTCGGGCCGACGTCCCTACTGGAGCCTCGCCCTGGGAGCGGCCAGGCCCCGCTGCGTCTAGCGGCGCGACCTCGGGACCGCGCCCACGCCCTGCGGCCGACAGCGCAGCAACGCTGCGGAAGGGCCCTATCCACCTCAGCTCTGCTCCCGCAGGACCCAGTCGTGATGCTCTAGCCAGGCCGCCCGCCGCCATGGCAACCGCCCGTCCGCCTGCCCTGCCTCGGCGCAACTACTCACAGCGCGGTGGCGTCAGCAGGGATGCGCAGACTAGGCTCAAGCGTCCGCAACCAGCGGCCCGAGCAATTGACGCGGCAAGCGGCGTCGGGTGCCAGGCTGCAGAAGCAGGGGAGCGGGCAAGGCCCGCAGCCGCGCCCAGGGTCTCCGGCCAGCGCTCCGAGCCACAGGCCCAGGCCTAGGGCCAGCGCCAGGCGAGCGGGCGCGCCGGGCGGCATCGTCAGCGCAGCCCGCGCATGGCCCCGGCTCCCCGAGGCCCCGTGCGCCGGCAGCCGCAGTTCAGGAGGGGCCCGCGGACCTCATGGTGCGGCCCGGGACAGGATGCCGCGGCGGCCGTAGCCTGTCTGCGCTGCGACAGCAGCTCAGCGCTCTGGGGCAGGCCGCACCTCAGGGCCTTGGCCGCCAGCTCGCGCATTCGCGCTGCACTGCAGACCCAGGGCCGGCTCCTCCTCCTACCCCACCCCCGGCGCGGCGCGAGGCGGTGCGTCCTCAGGCTCCGCCCCTGCGCCTCCAAGTCGGCCGTGGGCGGGGCTGGATGGAGAAGGCCTTGACAGGCTCCGCCCTCTGCGCTGCAGATTCTGCAGTAGGCGGGGCCTGAAGGAAGGGCGTCCGCCTAGGCTCCGCCCGATACTCAAGGGTCGTTGGTGGGCGGGGCTCTGTGGGAGAGGAGGTGGCCTTCAAAGGCTCCGCCCCCTGCTCTGCAGGGCCAGCTGTAGACCAGACTAGAGGGTGGAGGAGGTTCCGCCCCTTCTGCTGCGGCTTAAGAGTCCCCACCCATCAAGCTGCAGCGAAAGCCGCTGCGCGGCAGCGCAGGGGCGGGGTTTTATAAGGGTCGATTCTCTGCCCTCTACAGAGAGGGGCGGTGTGAGACTGGAGAGCGGCTGACTACTCACCCTGCCTTCCCGAGCTCCCTTGTGAGGTCCTCTGGCTGTTGAGGCTTCCCCGGCGTCAGTAGGTTTCTCTTCTCCCAGCCTTCTGTAATCAACAGTCACAGCATTGAAAACACCAATAGCTGCGGGAGAGATGGCACAGCAGATAAAGGAGCTTGCGGTGCAATGCCTGTTGACCTGAGCTCGATCCCAAAACCCACGTAACACGTAAAGCTGAACTTACACAAAGTTGTCCTCTGGCCATAGCATGCTCCCTACACTAATAAAAATTAATTAATTTTTTTTAAAAAAGCTGTGGCTGTGGCCCACTGTTTTGGGGAGTTCGCTTTGTGCGTTTCTTCTACGCAAGTATTCTGCCCGTGAAGAGTACCGCCGACTTGAGCCTACACAACAGTTAATAAATACTTGCGTCATCTCATGGACCTCTGCCAGAGAATGCTGCAGAGGCTCGGAAGTGATGCATAAAGTAGCGCTCACCTGAAGTAGGTGAAGCTCATCGCGGTGCTCGCCACCGCGACGCGCAGCCCACTCTGCGACTGCTGAAAGGTGCTGTCCCTCCCACTCAGCAGGCAACTCCAGTCTGCAGATCCTTGTGCGCAGGATCTAAGACAAAACTAACATTAAATACTCCAAACTCAGTACAGAGGGTGTAGCCCATTCTCAAGTTCAACTTCTTTGCCAGACCTAAAGAAGGAGGAAGTTAATATAAGGAGGGGTTCCAACCTAACAACAATTGAAAATCTACAAACTAATACAGAATTGTATATGGAGAGTGTTCTAGAAACAGCTTGAAAATGCTGACATGAGACCGAAAGGACACATATTTACCAGCTGTCTACTATACACAGAGCATTCGTCCCAAGTTTGTCAGAACCCCAGACACTGGGTTCTCCAAGGCCATCTTGGCTCCAGCCCTTGCTGGGTCACCTGTGCATTGGTAAAGTAAAGATGTCAGGAAGTGACCTTTACAGAAGGCATTTTGAACAGAAGACTTGGCAGGAAGCCACGTGTCAGCAGATTGGCAGCATGGAAGGACTGTAAACAAAATCTGTGGTCAGCTGTCCTGAAAAGCTCCAAGTGTAGGGAAGGAGAGCAGCACGGCATGTGGAAGGACAGAAGAGCACCAAGTCCTTTTCTTAATGTGGGAAAGGGTTAACAGGTGAAGGGAAGCAGGCCAGCAAAGAGAGGTGAACGGAGAGCAGAGCGAGAGCGGTAGTGAGGACATCCTGAGAGACAGAAGGAAAGGAATGCACACCCCACACTCCTCGCTCACACCTTCATTGCTGTAGTCTGCTGAATTTCAACAGCTGTAGCAACTGAGACCCTTGTTAGTCCTTCATGAAATGAGGTTACCGGAGAAACAGAGATGTCAAGAAATGTTCCAGGCCACCCAGCAGGTGAGCAGCAGAGTTAGAGTTATATTTCAAAGTCCAAGTTTTTCACTGCAATCAGATGACAGATTTTTAAGATTTGAGAACTCCAAGGACAGAAAGATAGGCCCACAAGAAAACAGTGAAGCAGACTGGCACAGGTCTTTAATCCCAGGACTCCAGAAGCAGAGGCAAGAGGATCTCAAGGCCAGCCTGGTCTACACAGTGAGTTATAAGGCAGCCAGTGCTACATAATGAGATCCTAGCTCATAAGCAAAAACAAATGAACAAATAAAAAAACAAAACAGTGAAGCTAAGGAAATAAACAAAAAAAATTAATCAGCTGTTTTAAAAAATATTTTTATTATTTTCACTTATGTGTGTGTGTCTCTTATGAGTGCATCCCACATGTGTGCAGGTCCTATGTAGGCCAGAAGAGACTGTAGGATTCTGCAGCTGAAGTTATACCTGACATGGGTGCTGAGAACCGAATTGGAATCTTCTGGATAGATAGTACACACTCTTAACTGCAGAACCATCTCTCCAGCTCCACCCCCTTTTCATTATTATTATTACTATTATTATTATTTTGTTGTTGTTTCAAGACAGAGTTTCATTATATATATATAGCTCTGTCCCAAAATTCACTCTGTAGACCAGGCTGCCTTGAACTCACAGAGATACAGCTTCCTCTGCCTCCCAAGTGCTGGAATTTTTCACTTAAAATTAAAGACACTATGCCCAGCTTCTACCTCTTTTTGAAAAGACAGAGTCTCACTATGTGGACCAGGCTGGCCTGGACTTAGAGTACTGAGATTAAAGGCGTGTGTCACGCAGAAGCAGAGTAACCATCTCTGAAAGACTGTTTAAAAGTGTCTGTGACTAGATACGGTGGTAGGCACCTTACTCCATTTCCACACAATAAAGTTTCTTTTCCTTCTCTTTCTTTTTTCTTTTTTGTTTGTTTGTTTGTTTGTTTGTTTGTTTTTCAAGAGAGGATCTCTCTGTGTAGGCTTGGCTGTCCTGGAACTCGCTTTGTAGACCAGGCAGGCCTCCAACTCAGAGATCCGCCTGCCCCTGCCTCCTGAGTGCTGGGACTGAAGGCGTCACCACCACAGCCCGGCATGAGTTTTCTTCTTTTTAATGTATTATTTTTATGTGCATGTATGTGTGCCTGAGTGTATGTATGTGTACTATCTGTGTATTCAGACCTTGGTTTAATCAGAGTGGTCAAAGGACTCACCTAGCCCCCTGGAACTGGAGTTGCAGACAGTTGTGAGCTACAATCTGCATACAGGACCCAAACTCAGGTTCTCTGGAAGGGCAAGTGTCTTAACTGATGAGTCACCTTTCTGTCTCCATGAATTTTTTTTAATGTACTGATTTACGTATGTGTGTGTGCTTGAGTAAATTCATATGCACCACATGCCTGCAGTTCCCCATAGAGACCAGAGGCATCAGTTCCTGTGGAAATGAAGTTATAGCAATAGTTAGAGTGTTTGTAACCTACCTGATGTGGGTGTTGGGAACCAAACCTGGGTCCCCTGCAAAAGCAGTAAGTGCTCTTAACCACTGAGCCGTCTCTTTAGCCTAATAAATTTTATTTTAAAACATATGTCTTTTAGGGCCTACAAAATGGCTCAGTAGGTAAAGACATTTGCTGCCCCTGGTGATCTGTGTTTGATCCCTAGGACCTACATAAAGGTGGGAGGGCAGAACTGACTTCACTCCTCACCACTGTTATGAGACATGTACCCACAAACATGCACACAATAATATAAAACAAAGAGAAATGAAATTTAGTCTGGTGTGATAGCACATAGATTTTAATCCTAGCATTTAGGAAACAGAGGTAGGTGGATCTCTATGAGTTCCAGGACAAAACAAGCTGGGAAGTGGTGGCACATGCCTTTAATCCCAGCACTCGGGAGGCAGAGGCAGGCGGATCTCTGTGAGTTCGAGGCCAACCTGGGCTACAAGAGTTAGTTCCAGGACAGTCTCCAAAGCTACAGAAGAAACCCTGTCTCGAAAAAAACAAACAAACAAACAAACAAACCAGCTGGAGAGAAGGCCCAGAGTTAAGAGCACTGGCTTTATTTTCAGAGGACCCTGGGTTAAATTTCCAGGACCCATGTGGCAGCTCACAACCATTTGTAACTCCAGTTCCAGGGGATACAGTGCCCTCTTCTGGTCTCCATGAGCACCAGGCACACACATGTGGTACAGACATACATATGGGCAAAACATCCATATACATAGCAAAATAAAAACAGTGTGTCTTTTGTGTTTTAAAATTTATTTTCCAGCAGGGCATGATGGCACATACCTTTAATCTCAGCACTCTGGAGCCAGAGGCAGAAATAAAAAAATTAAATTAAATTAAATTAAATTTTAAAAAAAAGAAAGAAAAAAAGAAAAAGAAAACAAAAAGAAAAAATTTCAGATGGATCTCTGAATTCGGGGTCAGCCTGATCTACAAAGTGAGTTCCAGGACATCCAGGACTGTTACACAGAGAAACCCTGTCTCAAAAAACCAAAATAAATAATATGAATAAATAAAATTATCAAAACAATTGCATTTTGTTACCCAGACACTTTCAAGGTTTTGTTTTGTTTTGTATTTTCTGGTTTGTTTTGTATATATACAGGGTTTCTCTGTGTGCCCCTGGCTGTCTGTTCTTGTACTCTGTAGACAAGTCTGGCCTTGAACTCAGAGATCCACCTGCCATCATCTCTAGAGTGCTGGGATTAAAGGCGCAGGATAGTATGCTCAACTCCTTTTATTTTTCTAATTAATTAATTAATTTTATTTGGAGTGCTATTTAGAGAGGATTTCTCTATGTAGCCCTGGCTGTCCTGGAACAAACGCTATAGAGCAGGCTGTCCTTGAACTCACAGAGATTGCCTACCTCGGCCTTCCAAATGCTGAGAATAAAGATGTTTCCAACACTGTCCTGATTAATTGATTTTTTTATAATTTATTTAACTTTATATGTGCATTGGTGTAAAGGTGTCAGCTTTCAGGGAGCTGAAGCTACAGGCAGTTATGAGCTGCCATGTGGGTGCTGGGAATTGAACCCAGGTCCTCTGGAAGAGCAGCCAGTGCTCTTAACCGTTGAGCCATCTCTCCAGCCCGATTATTATTATTATTATTTTTTTTTTTTTTTTTTTTTTTTTTTTTTTTTTTAAGCAGAGGCTCACTCTGTAGCTCAATCTGACCTTAGACTTGCAGCAATTCTCCTGCCTCAGTCTCTGGCATGCTTGGAATATATATACCCAATATATAAAGTTTTTAAAAACTAAACAATGGTAACTATTAACATAAAATAACTAGCAAACTATAAAGGGAAAATAAACAAGAAAACATGATAGCTCAGGAAAGGACTAAAAATAGAAACAACAGTGTATGCTCAAGGCCAGTTGTCTCAAAAAAAGTAAAAAAAAAAAAGAAAGATCAGAAGATTGGTATGTTCATCAAAACACACAAAGTAAGAAATAAGAGATGGAGAGATGGCTCAGTGGTTAAAAGTACTGGCTCTTTTCCAGAGGACTGGGGTTTGGCTCCCAGCACCCACATGATGGCTTACAACTTTCTGCAACTCTAGTTTGAAGAGATCCAATGCTCTCTTCTGACTTTTGTGGGCCACACATGGTACATGGACATAAATGCAGGCAAAACACCCATACACAGAAATTGAACACACACACACACACACACAGGGAGGGGGATAGGAAAATGTATTTATGTATATATGAACAAGTTAAGGACCACAGATTTCATGTCATACAAGAAAATGAAATATTCAGGCAGTAGTGGCACATACCTTTAATCCCAACTTTAGGGAGACAGAGGCAGGCGGATCTCTGAGTTCAAGGCCCGACTGCTCTATAGAGTGAGTTCCAGGACTGCCAAGGCTATATGGAGAAATCCTTTCTTGAAAAAAAAAATTTTTAAAAAGTAATTTAAAGTAAAAGCTGCTAGGGGCCTGGTGAGATGGCTCAGAGGTTAAGACACTGGCTGCTCTTTTTTATTTATTTACTTATTATGCATACAATATTCTGTCTGTGTGTATGCCTGAAGGCCAGAAGAGGGCACCAGACCTCACTAAAGATGGTTATGAGCCACCATGCAGTTGCTGGGAATTGAACTTAGGACCTTTGGAAGAGCAGGCAGTGCTCTTATTTTTTTTTTTTTTTTTTTTTTTTTTGGTTTTTTGAGACAGGATTTCTCTGTAGCTTTGGAGCCTGTCCTGGAACTAGCTCTTGTAGACCAGGCTGGCCTCGAACTCACAGAGATCCGCCTGCCTCTGCCTCCCGAGTGCTGGGATTAAAGGCGTGCGCCACCGCCGCCCGGCTTTTTTTTTTATTATTATTATTTTTTTTGGGGGGGGCAGGCAGTGCTCTTAACCGCTGAGCCATCTCCCCAGCCCCCACCCCCCCCCCACTGACTGGTCTTAAGAGCACTGATTGTTCTTCCAGAGGTCCTGAGTTCAATTCCTAGCAACCACATGGTGACTCACAGCTATCTGTAATGGGATCTGATGCCCTCTTCTGGCCAGCAAGCATACAGACAGACAGAACACTGTATACATAATAAATAAATAAATCTTTTTTTAAATAAAGTAAAAGTTGCTAAATGGAAAAAGAGCTTTAAAAAATCAACAACAGGTTCAATCAACGTATATTCTAGCAATGCAGATATTCTATTTCTACTTAGTGTATTCTATTCTAGTCTAGAAATGTAGATGCTCTATTTCTATTCAGTCTATTCTATTTTATTTAGGATATCTGGTAATATCTGCAGATTTTGACAAAGTCAGAAGAAATACTTAGGCAAGAATAAAGCTGCAGGCAACACTTCCCTTTATCAGTTAGCACAAGCTCTGGGGCAATACTGCCCCTAGAGGTTCTTCTAGGTTCTTTACACCTTGGCCACTGAAGCTACAGATGCTTCACTAAGGCTTCCTAAGGCCACCCTAAACCAGGTACTCCCACCTAAGTAGGGAGACCTAAGAGTTCTCTACAGAAGATCTTGGGACAAAGCTATACATCCCAACACCAAACGATAATTGTGTTTTTGTCTTGGTTGTTGTATACTCATGATGGTTTCATGATGCATAAAAATATTAAACCTTATTTGTTGCATGACTTTCCTGGGGATTCTATTTCTACACCTTAGAGAGAGAACCCAAGTCTAGCTTTCACCGAAGCCTAGCTGGGCGGAACCAATGAATGCTAGTAGGGTTACTAATAGGAGCATGAACAATATACAGGCAGCTGTACCCCTGAGAACGAGGAAGAGCCTTTTCACGGGAGAAGAGGGACTTTGTGTGTTTTGTATATGTAAGTTTTCCCCAACTTCTCTCATGAGGCAATGTTAAGTGATTCAGTCTTGTGAAAGTCTCATAACGGTGATTACAACTGCTTTGATTTCAAGATGGTGATGATCATGTTATGGTCAGATGACAAAGTTCTACATTATTAAACTGTATGATCTCTCTGTGTGTGCATATATGTGTGATGTATATGTGTGATGTGAACATGTGCACACACCTCTGGGTCTTTCTTCCCTCCTACTCCATTTTATTTTGTTTGTTTTTATACAAGGACTCACTATGCAGCTCTGGCTGTCACAGAACTCTTGAGGAGCTAGCCTTGAGATCTTCCTGCTTCTGCCTAACAAGTGCTGAGATTAAAGGCCTCCACCATCACTTCTTGTTACTCCCCCCACTGCTTTTGTTTGTTTGTTTTTGTTTTCCAAGACAGGGCTTCTCCGTGTAGCCCTAGCTGTCCTGGAACTCCCTCTGCAGACCAAGCTGTCCTCAAACTCACAGGCATCCACCTTCATTTGCCTCCTGAGTGCTAGGATTAAAGGTATGTGACATCAGGACACTTTTTTGATGATTTATTTTTATTCTATATGTAAGAGTATTTTACTTGCATGTATGTAAGTGTACCACATGCATGCAGTCCCCACAGAGCCCAGAAGAGGGCGCTGGATCCTCTAGAACAGGAGTTACAGACTGCTAGAAACTGTCTTCTGGAAACAGAACCCAGGTCCTTTGCAAGAGCAGCAAGTGTTCCTATCCACAGAGTCATCTCTCCAGCCCCTGTCCTAGCTTTTGAGACAGTCTCTCATTGAACCTGGAGGTCAATGTCTCAGCTAGACTAGTTTATCTCTGAATCCCTGGAATTTCCATTTGCCAGCTCTAGGGTTATAGACACATATTGCCAAGCCTTCCCCTTTCTTCCTTTTTTTCTTTTTTCTCTTTCTTTCTTTCTTTCTTTCTTTCTTTCTTTCTTTCTCCTCTCTCTCTCTCTCTCTTTTTCTCTCTGTCTGTCTGTCTGTCTGTCTGTCTGTCTGTCTGTCTTTCCTTTTTCTTCTTTTGTTTTTTCGAGAAAGGGTTTCTCAGTAGCGTTGGAGCCTGGCCTGGAACTCACTCTGTAGACCAGGCTGGCCTTGAACTCACAGAGATCTGCCTGTCTCTGCCTCCCAAGTGCTGGGATTAAAGGTGTGCGCCACCACCGCCCGGCACTTTCTTTTTTTAAAAAAAAAAAAATTATTTAACTTTGTTTTATGTACTTTGGTGTGAAGGTGCCAAATACCTGGAACTGAAGTTATAGACAGTTATGAGCTGCCATATGGGTGCTGGGAATTGAACCTGTCCTCTGAAAGAGCAGCCAGTGCTCTTAGCCACTGAGCCATCTCTCCAGCCCATCTTTCTTTTTTTTAATGTGGGTGGAAATCAGAATTCAGGTCCTCAGACTTGCCCAGCTTGCACATCATTACCCATTAAGCCAACCCCCAGCCCCTCAACTTATACATTTTAAACATATGCAGTTACTGGATTTATTAACTAGATACCCATAAAACTATTTTTGACAGAACCAGACAACATAGACCCTGAATCAAAAAGTACCTCCTACTCTCCTCCTATAAAGAAAAAGAAAGAAGGCACAATGCAAGTTCAGTCACAGAGATGTCAGTCACGGTGGCTCTAGGGAATATGTGGTAAAGCAAGGGACTGTTTGATCATCTCATGATCTCCAATGTTGCTCGAGAATTTGGATCCACACGACCCCACTCAGTTCCCCACGTTGACAAGGGGGTCCCACTCAGAAGCTGGAAGCCAGCACTGAGAACTGGTCCCTGACTCAATAGGAGTATAGACTTAGGAACCATGACCCCTCCACCAAGAAAATAGAGAATGTGACTTTTATTTTCTGTGTTAGGGATGGAATCCGGGGCCTCTTGAGTGCTAAATGACAGCTCGGCTTCAGCTACACCCCAGCCCTGGGAATGTGACTTGTGCAGAAGCTCACCTTCATTTCTGGAGAAACAGCTCTGCAGAGCAAGCCACTGTAGTCTTAACCTGCAAAGGAGTTGCTCTCTGCTTAGGCCTATACAGATGGTTCTTCAGGCAGAGGCTCACTCCCCTCTACTCCCAGCCTCAGGATATTAGGGCCATGAAATGAGTAGGATACTCGGGCTCTCTTTTCAGGAGAAGAATATATGTGGCCCCTTTACATCTGGGAGCCAGAGTCAACATACATCTGACATCACCTGCTTTCTAGGGTGACTCACCGTTCTCATTCTCTATTTCTCTCTCTCTCTCTCTTTCTCTCTCTCTCATATAATTCAGGGCTGTTGCAGTTCTTCTGACGTTTCCATGGCAACTTTCACAAGGATTTCATAGAACATAAGGTGTTTGAGCAGGAAGGGCCCTTGGAGATCAACTCCTCCTCCACATTTCACAGAACAGGAAGTAGGTCCAGAGAGACGATGCCAAATACCCAGGGTCACACAGTAAGAAAGGGACCTCTGCCCTCAGCGTTTAGATAGCTGGCAGCCGGGCTCTGCAGGCCCGACTTCTCACAAAGAGCTCTGAGAGAAGCTTTGGGAGTTCTGCCTTTGCTGGCTAGAGGACCCTCAAAGCCCAGTCTAGCTTTCTGCTGCTTAATCACAGGCCAATCCTTTCAGTGCCAGTGGTGACAGGAGCAGGCGACACAGGATCTGTCTCAGGAAGTTCCCAGATGGGTACAGAGGTCACAGAGCTAGCTTAAGGGAACCACTGGCGGACATCCAGGGTGCAGCAAGTAGAAGCAGGGCTCCAAGTCGAACCTGTAAGGTCAAAGAGATGGCTCACATTCCTGCGGGCACTGTGCTCCTGCACTGTGCTCCTGCACTGTGCTCCTGCACTCTGCTCCTGCACTGTGCTCCTGCACTGTGCTCCTGCACTGTGCTCCTGCACTGTGCTCCTGCACGGTGCGCCTGCACTGTGCTCCAGCACTGTGCTCCAGCACTGTGCTCCTGTGCAGGCCAGATTCTGGTGTGGGGGTAAAGCTGGAAGCCTAGGGAAAATGGAGACCCTGAGAGAGGCTGGGCTGGGGACTCATGGCACGTGTTACACCAAGTCAATGGGCTCCGACTCCCAGAAGAGACCAGCTGGAAGGTTACAGGAAGTAGGGCATTGTGGCACACACCTTAACCCCAGCACTTGGGAGGCAGAGGTAGGTGAATCTCTGAGTTTGAGGCCAGGTAGGTCTACAGAGTGAGTTCCAGGACAGCCAGGGTTATCACACAGAGAAATCCTGCCCCCATCCCCCAAAAAAGGTTTCAGGAGCTGAGGAACATGATGTCTGAGCTGTAAGTAAGAGGTGAGATTTCAAGGACCATTCGTTTGGGGACAAGGACATGTGCACGTTTTTTTATTTTTATTTTTATTTATTTATTTTGCATGGAGCCATCTTTGCATTCTGAGGCTGAGGGCTGGACCATACTTCCCAGGGGCATACAGCCAGTCCTAACTCCCTGCCTTGGGGGTCCCTGCCAGCGGTGCTCTTCTTTCCAAGAGACTGGGAGACTCTAGGCCAGACTGAGGCAGTCATACCCTCCTGACCCTTTCTCACCAAACTGGCCCCTTCCCTCAAGCTTGCTCTGAGCTGTCATTAGTTATTTATTGCTATGCAACAAATATCTCCCAAATAAACTATGGTTTAAAAAGGCTCTTCTCTGGAAGGGCATGGTGGCCTGCTATAATCCCAGGACTTGCAAGGCTGAGGCAGGAGGATTATGTCTGAGGCCAGCCTGAGCTACATAGCAAAACCCTGTTCTACATGACATCATCCACTGAGTTTGTGTATCAGTCAGAGATCTGGCTTAGTTAGTTTCTCTCCGTCAGCTGCTTGGGTGTCTTCTAATTCTGGAAACCCTTGTCTCAGGACACAAGAAACTTGGAGTTGCTTCTGTTGTATCATTGCTATTGCTCAGATTCAAGGGCAGGAGACATAGACCCAGTCACTCTATTACCGGGACAAATACCAAAGAATTAGTCATCTTCTTTTGATGCTGTTTTGTATCAACAAGGATAGCCTTGGCTGTCCTGGAATTCACTAGGTAGATCAGGTTAGCCTCAATCCACTTGCCTCTGCCTCCCAAGTTCTGAGATTAAAAGCATGCCTCCCACCTACCCAACTCTTTATTTTCATTTTAATTATTTAATTAACTTTGAGACAGGATTTTTACAACAGGCTTTCTTGGATCGCCAGCTCCCAAAATCATGATGTGGAGACTTGATATTAATTATGAATGCTTGGCCTTATCTTATGTTTGTTCCAATAGCTCTTATAACTTATTTTAACATGTTTCTCTTCATTTGTGTTTTGCCTCCAGGCTTTTTACCTTTCTTTTTATTCTGTATGTTCTACTTGTCCTGCTTTTTTCCGTGTCTGTCTGTCTGGAGGCTTCCTGGCTGGCCTCAGGTGTTTCCCTCTCTTTCTCTGTTCTCTCCTCTGTCCTCTTGAGCCTCGATTCCTCCTATTTATTCTCTCTGCCCTCCAGTCCCACCTACCACTCTACTGCCTAGCTATTGGCCATTCAGCCTTTTATAAGACCAATCAGGTATCTTTAGGCTGGCAAAGCAATACATCTTCACATTATTAAACAAATGCAGTGTAAACACATGTAACACACCTTTACATAGTTACACAATATTCTGCAAGATAAGCAAATGTAACACATCTTTTCCTAGTTCAATGTTCCACAAGAAAGTTTCACTATGTAGTCCTAACAGGCCTGGAGCTCACTCTGTAGACCAGGCTCACCTTTAACTCACAGAGATCTGCCTGCCTCTGCCTCCTGAGTACTAGGGTTAAAGGCATGTGCCACCATGCCTACTTTCTAACCTACATTTCTTTCGCCAATTTAGTAACTGCTTATGGAGGCCAGGAGCTGGCTGCCAGGAATTCGGCAGTGACCAAGACAAGCTGCTTCGTGTGCCCGGAAAGCTTACATTCCCGGGTGAGAAACAGATGGGAACAGAGGAGCCATGAGATATAATGATCAAAGATGAGCTGAACTGTGGGGAGAAGAGATCTGGGGCTCGGGATTTCTCAGGAGACAGCAGAGAGCTGAATTTTATGTAAACACTCCTCATTTTAAAGGCAAGTCTATCTCCTCTGCGTCTGGAAGCTCCTCCTCTGCTGCCCTCCCCCTCCTCTAGCTCCCCTGTGCCTTCTCTCGTCCTGCTGCCTAACCCATCTTCACTACTCACACCCAGAATTTCCCACTTGCAGCCTCTGCCCCAGAGCATCCGAACCTGAACTCTGTTTTCATCCCATGTTCTGGGCATATTCTGGGCAGCAGCTGAATGGAGGCTAAATGCTCTACTTCCTAGAGCAAGTAGGCACAGGCCGTTGAGGTCCCCAGCTGAGATCCTGGGCCAGTTGTCCTGAGGTTGGCTTTGTGAGAGCAGGAATTCTGGCACCCTCAGGGAATGCAGCAGTGAGAGTTCAGGACCCACACTCTAGGTCAGGGCATCCAGATCTCGAGACTGGTCTGAAAGAGGTTGGAGGTCACTGAAGGGAGACCTGGGGCTTTCCTGGGTTTGCGCTACAATAACAGGTCCCTGGAGGGTGAGGCCGAGACACAGGACAGGGTGACAGAGATTGAGCAGCCTAATCTCTGTGCTAGCGCAGTGATCGTGAACAGCAGCTCCTGATGCCTTCCTGGACCTCAGTTTTCCCATCAGACCATTGGGTCCTGTAGCAGGACCCACCACAGAGACTAGCACACCTCGCACATGACAGCAGTCAGTGCAGGAAGTTTTCCAAGGCCTCTGTTGTGCAGACCATAGCCAGGCCCTGTCTAGACAGTATGCCTCCTCCATCCGGGTCCTTCTAGGCCTTGAGCCCCAGAGGGAGTGAATTATTTATGCGCTGGTCCCTGCCAGCTGAGAAGGCTCAGGAGGCCTCCAAGAGACCCTGAGTTTTGGTGACAGCTATCACATCTTGGAGGACAGCTAGGCCATTCCAGAGGAACACCAAACACCCTTCCTCAAGGGCACCACCCTCCTTCACCCACTGACCTCACCTCTGATCACCGAAGTCTCATTCTCCAGACTGGAGCATCTTGAGTAAGAGGCTTTGAACAGAGCTCCTCCGGCCAGCACAGGTAAGGCAGTAGGGTCAGGTCCTGGGGGTGGGCATAACAGGTCCTGGACCAGTTTGGGGTCTAGAGAATCAACACTGACCACTTTGGGGTAGGAACCTAGGATGGAAAGACTGTGAACCAGTCACTTCTGGGGAAGCAACCTCCCATCTCTTTGGCTCTCAGGGCAGAGGTCTCACAAGGGTTATCTCGTAGGGCCTGGTGCTGCCTGTGATACCCACTTCCTTTCCCCACTCGGATACCCATGCTTCAGCCCAGGCAGCTAAGTCTGTGAGGAAGAGCACCGTACCCACTGTGCCTTAGAACAGCTGAGCCCAGAGTGCTCAGACATAGCAGGGATTGTTTGTGAAGCCTGAGTGTGGGAGCTTCCTGGATCTGCCTGCCCTGGAGGGTACAGCATTGAGAACAAGTAAGTCAGGTGGCTGGCATCTCTTGCTGGGAAGAAACAGAATCTCAGGCTGCCTACACATACAAGCCTTCTGCCCCAGCACCCTCATCTCAGAACACACCCATGGCCCAGGTCTGAGGCCCAGTCAAATGAGCTAGATTACTAAACTGGGACACTGGCGGCTGGGGAAAGAAACTGCACCGAGAAGACCCGGGATCCTGGTGCTTCTTCACACTAGATGTAGACAGCTGGGGCCCTTGAGTCTTAGCACAGAGCACCAGAGAATGCTTCTAGGGTGAACACTGGAACCTCTTGACTCCGCCCCCGGAGCGGCGGGCTTATTTGCATGGCTCCGCCCCAGAGTGGCCATTGGCTGCTGCGGCGGGAGGCCGGGCCTGAGTGGCTGCGCCGCCGGGGAGGCGGGGGCGGGGCAGGCGCCGAGTGCTGGAGATGCTGCTACCGCTGCTGCTTCTGGTGCTGCTGCGGGACGGGTTCGGGTCCGAGTCTGACTTGGCCGGCAGCGGGCGTGGGACGGCCCAGGGCGTGGTGGCAGCAGCAGGAGCACACTGAGAATCATGTCCAGGAAGAAGACCCCCAAGAGCAAGGGGGGGAGTGTGCCTGCTGCTTCTACGCTGCCAACCGCCGCCAACCGGTCCCGTCTGGCACATCCCAGGACTCCGTGTCCTGGCTCGGAGGCGCTGCCCAAAGGGCCCCCGCGGTCCGGCCGGCCCTCACTTGGTGGCACTGGAGACTTCTACGACGTTGCTTTCAAGGTGAGCTAGGCGCCTCCCCGCTATGGGAGTGCAGCAGGTGTCGTTGGATACTAGACTACTGGGAAGGCCTCTGGGGAAGAGTGGCAGGGCCGTGCGGACCCTGGCCGCTGAACTGGCCAGAGCAACACCTCACAGCTAGCTAGGCATCAGCTTACATTGTCGCGCGCGTGCACACTCGCGCGTGTACACACATACACACACACACACACAACTATTAGGCTCGGGTCTGGGGTGTTCAACAGCTGGCAGGGCCTGCCCCCACTCCACCTACTGTGATACCAAGCAAGGGGTTCTGAAAGATCAGAGTCCTAAAGCTGTCCCTCCCTTACCTTTGGGCCCTACCGGTGTTCCACTCTCATCAGTTCCCATCCATATGCTGCCTTCCCTCGCCCCCTAGGACTGTTAGTCTTTTTCTGGGAGGGAGGAGGAAGAGGGTCACCCCCAGTCCAAAACTGAAGCTTGTGTGACTTTGACCTCTGAAGGCAGAGGGTTTTGGAGCTTTTGGCAGCAGGGGTGGTGGGGGGAGGGAGAGTCTGCCCCTCAGGCCTCTAGATTGTCCCTAGCCCCTCTTCACTTCAAAAGCTGACTGTTTAGCCTCTACTGAGCCTTGCTGCTGAGATTTGTGTCTCTGCTGGAATTGAAAAAGCCCCTGGCACTGAGTCCCCACAGGTCTCTTAGGAGGTTCCAGCTGCATTCTCATGCTGTGCTCCCCATAGGCCCCAAATGCTGCCCTCCCAGATCAAGCATGATGTCTATGGAGGAGGGGTAGGTAAGATCTTGGATGGGGACAGCGGTCCTCACTCCCCATTGATTGAGGTGGCATTGTTGGAGGGAGAGGTGACATGGGACTACCAGGGGCAGAGAAACTGGGCATCCAAGCTTTTGGGACCATGGCTGTTATGTTTCCCCAAGCTATGCTGAACCTACAGGCCTAAAACACTCATCTCTTCTCCTGCCCCTCCCCCACAGCTCAAGCCTGACCAGAAGGATCTTTTAAGGTGGGCAAGGCCCTCATCTCCTAGCCTGACTCCTCTGACCCTCCTGTCTGCTCCAGGTCATGCTGGTGGGGGATTCCGGTGTGGGGAAGACCTGCCTGCTTGTGCGCTTCAAGGATGGGGCTTTCCTGGCTGGTACCTTCATCTCCACTGTGGGCATCGACTTCCGGGTGAGAATGGAGGCTGATGTCCCTAGCTCTGACTGTGTCCAGCTGTACTCTATGGTTCTTATACATAGTCCTCCCGGCTGACTCTCCATCTGCTGATGTGTCCATAGTCCCAGGGGATGAGAGCTTAGCTACCAAACCAGCTGCTTCCCAACACCTGCAGGTCCTGGGGAAGCCTCCTAACTGCACCCAGCTGCAGCAGAGTTCTACTCTTAGCACGGGCTGATGATGCTGTGCTGAGCTATACCTGTGCCCTAGGGCAGTGACAATGAGAGGGTCTCAAGGCCGCTTGTTCACTTGCTTTCCCACCAAAGAGGGCACCCAAGGCCATGGGAGGTACCGGAAACTCTCTAGTTCCTACAATGCAGTGCAGCTTGGAAGAGACCTCCTTAGGATCCCAGGCAGGGTCCTGGGAGCTCCAGCCATCAAGGGCCTCCCAACCCCCTTGCCCAGTCTGAATCTCATGTGCTGAGGTGCTGGTGTGTTCTTGGCAAATCCTGAATTTGCATCTTTCTCACCCTTTAATTAGACCCAGTTAGCAGGAGGTTGGGAGGAAGGCCCATTCTGGGCATAGAAAGGGGGGTCCTCCTAGTGGGAACTGTTTCTTATTGAGGACTGCAGGTTTCCTCAAGCCCTCTAGGTCCTAGAGTCCTGGAAGAAGTAAGGGCGAAGTGCCAGGGAGCAGGACAAGCTTGAGCAGGTGTTTCTTGCCCACCCTGGTCTCCCTACCCACCTCGTCTTGGCTCCTGGGTGGAAGGTGAGGGAGGTAGGGCTGTGTGGTTTGCACCCCTGTTCAGGGTGCAGGAAAGGCAGAGTATCCTCCCTTGCCAGGCAGATGGCTGAGCCTGGTTCCCTGGAGACCAAGAAGCCCTGACAGCAGGAGTTCTGGAGAAAGGGGGAGCCAGGCCTCACCTCCCCTGGCCTCAGCCTGTAGTCAACCCCTCTGGGGTGACGGGTGGGTGGGCACTCCAGCCTGGTGGCTCATCTTGAAGGGACTGGTCTAGACCTGCAGATAGTAAATTTATGAATATTGCCTATGTACCAGCCATAGTTCTGGGCTCAGTGGGCACAGTACAGAGTCAGGCAGGCTTAAATTAAGTTCAGCCCCTTAGAAATGGGTGTCCCAGTGATTGAGAGGGGGGAAAATGAAATCAGCTCTCCCAGGCGGGGTGTAGTTCTCAGTGTACACAGTAGCTCATTAAGTTAAAGGTGTCCCTCCTATCCCCATCTACAGGTGGGGAAACTGGGGCACCGTGTAGCATCTGTACCATGGATGACAAGCCAGTTATGACTTTAAGCAGGAGCAGCACACTAAAATAGCTACTACACTCTTGGCAAGTGGGAACCTGTGTAGGACCTGGTGGCGGGGGAAGGGATGGGGCAAACAAGGGCCCAGGCAGGGTCACCTGGAGAGGATCCCACTAGGGTTGATGCTGGAGGCAGTGGCAGGGAATACCAGGCAGCTGCTAGGAACATCTGATGAACATGAATGTGACCTGTAGGCTGGTTTAAGTTCTCAGAGCAGAAGAACCAGGAGGTGCTGCAGAAATGGGATGGGGGGGGGTACCCCAGCTTCCCATCAGTGAGGGTTCAGCCATGGCTTCAACCCTAGGAGCCCTCAGGCCAGAGGATGGCAGGCATCCTTACTGTTGCTGGCTGCTTCTGTTTCAGAATAAAGTTCTGGATGTGGATGGCATGAAGGTGAAGCTGCAGGTGAGCTTACAGGAGTACAAGTTTGGGGCTGGAGACACCAGGGAGAGGTTGGGCAGTATGACCAGTGCCTGTTGCCACAGATCTGGGACACAGCTGGTCAGGAGCGGTTCCGAAGTGTCACCCATGCCTACTACCGGGATGCTCATGGTAAGACATGGGACCAGTTCTCCTCCACATGGGGTGAGCATCCCGTGACTTGCAATAACTCGGAAAGTCTAAGGGTGGTTTAAGGAGCCACTGGGCCCCAGGGATGTCCTCATTACTTTCTGTATCCAGCCCTGTTGCTGCTCTATGACATCACCAACAAAGACTCCTTCGACAACATCCAGGTCAGTGGCTTCCTGGTGGGGGGGGGGGGTGGGCCTGGGTCGTCTAGAGAGCATCAAGGTGTCTAAGAACCCTGCTGATAGGAAGGATAGGAACTGATGGATCCCTCTGAGCTCGTGCTGGCTAGTGTGCATGGGTAACATCTGGCTCCATTAGCAGCATCACCTGGATAAGGGACCAGTGAGGTGGGTACCCTCTGTTCCACACGTGCCAGGGCTTCTAGTTAGAGGCACCTGAAGAAGTGTGGTACCAGAGGGCAAGATCAGCCTTGAGACTGGTCCCAGCTTTCCCCACACAGGCCTGGCTGACAGAGATCCAGGAATACGCCCAGCGGGATGTGGTGCTCATGCTGCTGGGGAACAAGGTGGGAATCTGAACCTGCTACCTCCAACCTGGCCCAACAGGGCAAGCCATGGACTGGCACTAACAAAATTTCTGTGCCTGGGTCAGGTCGACTCTACCCAAGAACGTGTGGTAAAGAGGGAAGATGGGGAGAAATTAGCCAAGGTGAGTTGAAATGGGGTTGGTGATGAGGTGTCCTTAAGGCCGAACACTTGGATTGCCTGCTATTTGGTCAGCACGCAGCTGCCAGCAGCTCTTTGCAGGAGTATGGGCTACCTTTCATGGAAACCAGCGCAAAGACCGGCCTCAACGTGGACTTGGCTTTCACAGCCATAGCAAAGTAAGTCCTGATAGTGAACAAACAGGGCCCTTATGCTCCACGCTGCAAACCTGGAAGAGGCTGTTACATTACTCTTGTCACCCCTGCTCCTCAGGGAGTTAAAACAGCGATCCACAAAGGCTCCCAACGAACCACACTTCAGACTTCACGACTACATCCAGAGGGAGGGTCGAGGGGTATCCTGCTGTCGGCCTTGAACCTGGAAGCCACCCTGCCTTGGAGAGCTCTGTGGGAGCCGATAGGCTTGACTCGACCCAGTGACTGCCCCCAAGTGTTCCCATTTCCAAGATTCTTGAGGCTAATGCTAGCCCCCCCTTGCCCCAGTGGCTACCACAGAAATGGTCAAGTGTACAAGCCATGCCATGGCACTTTGCTGCCCTCTCCTGGGCACTTGCAGCAGAGATGAGGGCATTCTATACAACGCCTAGCTTCTAAGCCAGTTTATTGCACACTGCCCATGCAGGACGCCAGCCAGGAGGGCTTCATCACCGTTGTCCATTTGTTAGCCCCAAGGTCACAGCAGCCTGCTTCTAGTTCACTCTTAGAGGATACTAGCATGTAGGAAAAAAAAAAAATCACAGCTATGCCGGGACACAACCAAGTTACCACTCGGCAGGCTGGCCCAGTCCCTTCCACGTGTCACCAAGTCACAAACTTGAGTGAAACACCGCCCTCATAAAGTCAATAAAGTTTCTTATTTTCCTGGAGTTTGTGTCATCTGTGGAAAGTCATCTTCCAGAGCCAGCACAATAGCTTAGTGGGGGTAAAGCTTGACCTAATAGTCCCAGAATTCACCTGGTGGAAGCACCGGCTCCTGTGGGTTATTCTGACTTCCATATGTGCAAACACCCTCAGAATACATCCCCATGGATCCTGGATTACCAAGGTTAGCGTGGCCCACAACCTACAACTGAAACAAGACAGGCCAAGAGCTCATCCTACAGCAGTTCTAAAACCCGGAGGTCTTACTTTCACGGTTCGCCCTTTGCACCCAGCACGAGGGCCTCTACAGTACATGAAATCATGACATCTGAAACGAAGATTGCGATTGCATTTTCTCTTTATTGCTTAAGCAATTCGAATACAAATACGCAACTTACCAGCAAACCCTCCTGCCCGTTGTTGATTCTGGAAGCAGCCGACTCACCATGCCCTGAAAGTCACAAGACACAGAAATCTTTACTTTTGGTAACTTTTCATTTCCAGCCCTTCCAACTAAAGGCAGAGTCCCCAAGCCTCAGCCTCGTAATGTAATCAGACTGCACGTGCAGTTTTCATACGAGGTGTCAGAAATTAAAGCAATTCATCATAGGCTTGGTGCTGCAAAGGAAAGCCAGGCCCGACTCAAGTCTTACCTGCAAAAAAGGAGTCAGAAGATTGAGGGGAAAGCAGGGCCCAGACCACCGCAGTACTCGAAGAAGGTTGGCCTGTAGTTGAGAGGCCTTTCCAGTTCCTCTTGGCGACCAAGGCCGGTAAAACGTGCTTCACAGAGCCAGCACAAAAACGAACACACGGCACCAATTCACTCCCAAAAGAACGACCGCAGCCGAGGCGCCAGCGTTTATAGAACTGTCCCTTATGTGATTGGGCAGTCTGAGGAAGAGCCCACCTTCCTTCGCTGCTGATATGCTCTTCAAGCTGTCATGCAGTTTCCACCAATCATATCGTAGACTTTCTTTCGGAGGCGGTATCTTGGGTCGCTCGAAGATCAGCCCCTCTGTGGAGCCACTGAGTACATGAGCGACGAGTGGATTTAGCCAATTAAATTTCGGTCTGCAACATAGAGTGATTCAGAAGTCACCAATCCGGTCCTGCAGTGCCGAGGTCGCCGGAAGTCGTAGTTTAGGAAACTCAAAGTGTGATGCCCCCGCCGGAGTTCCGGGAGTCCGTGAACTACAAGTTCCGACGTGCGCAGCGCCCGGGCTTTTCCGGCTCCTGTATCTCGTACCTTTCCGGGCCGCGGGCGGAGGGGGCAAGATGATGCCGGAGGGTGTAGCCGCTGCTCCCAGGCAGCCGCGGGCGGGTGAGTGTGCGCGCGGCGCACTGGACCTGGGGCTCGTTCTTCCGTGCTGTGCGGCGGGGCGCGGGCTGGCATGGGAGCGTCACGAGTGGTTGTGGGCCTAGCCTGGGGGGCGGGACTGAGACAGCTGGGGTCTCAGCGTTCGTAAGTCGGCTTGACTCTCCGCAGACCAGTCTGTCACTCCTTTCCTTCACTCTCTTTCCTTTTGCTCTCCTGCATTTATTGAGCGCTGCCTGTGTGCCAGAAAGTATCCTAGGCTCTGGAGAGTCGGCAGGGAACAGGATTCGAAACTGATAAGCTCATCTGGTACGCGGTTTCGAGACCTAGGCATTCTGCCTCTAGAGTCTTGTGCATTGTAGCGTTTCTGGATTTGTTCCCTGGATGGTAGTAATACCCACAAGCCCTGTTTTGTTACAACAAAAATGTCCCTAGACTTGGATAAATGTCTCCTTGTGGCAACTCACCCTCCTTCTAAAAGGATCAAAGACTGACGAAAGAGTTAAAAATCATGAGGAACTGTGATAGATATTACGAAAACAAACCCACAAAAGTGAAGCAGATAAAGTGAGTGTTGAGCGTTCTTAAATGGTTTGGGAGCGCTACAGTTAGCCAAAGACCTGATGGAGGAGCAATCAGTCCTGAGACATTGCCGAAAGAGCCTTACAGGCAGAGGGAGCCAGAGGAATAAAGAGCTTGGAGCAAGCTTGCTATCTCTAGCAAGGAGTAGGTGAGGTAGGAGGCATATCCGGGCAAAGTCTTAACAGCCTTCTGGTATGCATAATGATGAACTTTATAATTCAGGTGAGTCGCAGGTGAGAGGAAGCCTTCTAATCCTCATTTGGCCAGTTGTCCCAGCCTAGATTTTTTTTGAGGTGGGCTAAGATGATCAAATGAGGCTGAAGTCTAGAGATGTCTGCCCCTTCAGTCTCATCTCCCCCTCCAGCCCCTCCCGGTGCACGTACAGGTTTATTTCTTTGTTCACTGCTGGCCTTGGTTCAGTAACTGTTCAGCTCTGTTCTTCGGTTTTCTTTGGAACTCTATGCCCAGACAGTTTTCCAGGGGGTCAGTGTGGCAGGTAGTGATTCAGTTACCTCCATACGTTCATGTTTCTCTGTGGAAATTCCAGTCCCTGTACCCCGAGCTTCCTACATCTCTTGACCGCTGTCCCTTCAGGAAGTGAGAACCACTATACCCAGCCTGACTAAGGTGACCACAGACCAGGAAGGAGTGGCCAAGAGTAGTGTCTAAATCAGAGAAGTTCCTTGTTGTAACTTTTTTTTTTTTTTTTTTTTTTTTTTTTGGTTTTTGGTTTTTTGAAAACAGGGTTTTTCTGTAGCCTGTCCTGCCCTGCAACTAGCTCTTGTAGATCCTCCTGCCTCTGCCTCCCGAGTGCTGGGATTAAATGCTTGGGCCAGCACTGCCCGACTTTTTTTTTTAATCTTTTGTTGTTGTAACTTCTTGTAACTGTATATCAGTCTTTGGAAATGGATCCAAAGATCAGGGTCTTTAGTTCTGATCTGTGGCAGACGGAATAGAAATAAATGAGGCTCTGTACCCTTGGCCCAGCTTCTAGCTCCTCGGGAGTCAGGCTAAACAATCTTTGGGGGTCTCCTTATTCTCCAGCACCCAGTGAGTATAAATCTTGGATGAAGCAATGACTGGTGTGGGGAATAGGAAAAAGGTACAGCTGAAGGAGGTTGTATGATTGGCTGAACTATAGGCAGCTTAGTCTCTGTGATGGGCTGCCTGGCTCTGCTCAGCAACTTTACTGATAGCAGTGGAGGGAGCTGAAGGAACAAAGCTTGGGGCAGCCTTTCTGTGCTCACACACTGGCTTGTCTGTGGGCTGGCCGTTTGGCCTTTCTCAGCCTCCTCCAGTCCGTCAGAGCGGATGCTCCTGGTGTATCCGTAGCTTTTAGTTATGTTGTCTCTGACAGCTCCTTTCAGACTCGGGTCCGTTACAGTGTTATATAGTGGGAAATCCAGTCTCCTTCAAAGAATTTGAACCCAGGTCTGTCTGAGTCTAGGGCCCATGGTCATGATCGTCCTGTCACGAGTACCATGTGTGTGAAGTGCCAGCCTGAACCCAGGTTTAAAACTTAGCAGCTGGTTGTATCTTACTGTGGACCAGGGTTCCTGTAAGTCTGGTCTTAACAGCAAGTGGGCACCTCGCACTCTATCAGGTCTCTGATTGGCTTGTTCAGGAGGAACCCTTGGAGAGGAACCTACCAACCCCCACAATGCCAGTCCTAGGGAAGGGTCATATGGCTGAAGGAAAACAGACCCCTAGGAATGAGCTGACAATGGAGGACTTGGTGCTTGAAAGCCCCAGGTAGAAGATGACAAGGTAGAAACCAAGAAATAGGGCCATCCAGTCCCAAGAGATCCAGGGGCGGGATACTCACCGTATAGGGGGTGTACCTTTAGAGCAACCTCGAAGAAACCTAGGTTTGAGGGACGGAGCTGCTGTGAGTGCCAGAAGCAGGTGTATAGTGTGGGATGAGGCTGGGCAGGTCTCCACCCCCCCCCCCCACATTCTGTCTGACTGTACCCCAGTTTCTGTGGGTGGGAAGAAAAACCACTAGGGAAGCAGGTACCTGGATCAGTTGCCACAAGTTGCCACCAGTTGGATTTGTTTTAGATAGCAAGGCACTTGAGTGGGATGATAAATATCTCAGGAGCTCTGTCTGCTCTGGATCTGGCTAGTCCCCTCCTCTGGGAAGCCCTCTGCACTTCTAGAAAAAGCCTGATTCCTACACCGCAGACTCGGGAAAGGAAAAATGGTGAGGTGAAGCTAGTGCCACTGGCAGGAGCGGGGTTGAAGCTCACTCCCTGAACTCTGAAGAGGTTCAGCCTGGGCAGGGGAGATGTGGAGGTTGGATATGGGGTGTAAGAAGGAGATAGAATGCTGGGACCCATGCGGAGTTGGGGCTGTGGGTCTAGACAGCAGGAAAATGGAGGGCGGAAGTCAGGCTGGGGTGCTGGGAAGGGAACGGGCTTCTGTCCAGGGCATTAGACGTTCTGTGAGATCTTCAAATCTGAGGGAAGCAAAGACACTCTAGCAGCCCTGGCTGGCATACCCTGCCTGTTTGGGGTGGGAAAGATGTGTTAAGGGGACATCAAGGGAAAAGCAGGGCAAGTGTGTGTGGCTTTGCTATGGCAACCAAATCTGTTTCTATAGGATTTGGCAGCCAGATCTGGTTTTGAGCCAGGGGGAGCTGAAGTAGGGGCTGGACGTTCTTCAGGTCCCGGCACTGGTTTTCTTACGCCAGGAGATATGCTTGGAACTTTGGCAAGTATAACCAGAGGGTGCTCTGGCTGAAGCCCAGCCCGTCAGCTACCCACAGCTCAGACAAGCCTCAATATTCATCTACTGGCAATAGCCAAGGTAGATAGTTCCCTCCCCCATGGTGTGTGTGTCTGTGTCTGTCTGCAAGACAAGAGCATCACTATATATTGCAGGCTGCCCTTAGAGCGATCCTTCTGCTTCAGGCTCAAACTTTTTGTCTTTCTAAAAAGACCAAATTGGGCCAGGTGGTGATGGCACATGCCTTTAATCCCAGCACTCAGGAGTCAGAAACAGGCAGAACTCTGTGTGTTCAAGGCCAGCCTGGTCTATAGAGTAAGTTCAGAAAGGCTCCAAAGCAACAGAGAAACCCTGTATTCTAACACCCCCCCCCCAAAAAAAAGACCAAATTGGAGAGATGGCTCAGTGGTTAAGAGCACTTCTTACAGAGGACCCAGGTTCAGTTCTCAGTACCTACATGCAGCTCACAACTGTTTGTAACTCCAATACTAGGGAATCTCTCTCTCTCTCTCTCTCTCTCTCTCTCTCTCTCTCTCTCCTCTCTCTCTCCTCTCTCTCTCCTCTCTCTCTCTCTCTCTCTCTCTCTCCCTCTCTCTCTCTCTCTCCCTTAGCTTTCAAGCCTGTCCTGGATGGAGTTCTTGTAGACAAGACTGGCCTCAAACTCTTTTGGCCTTTGTGAGCATTCTGTTTATGGTACAGGCATGCATGTAGGCAAAACATTCATACACATAAAATTAAATATATTTAGAAAAAGAAAAATTATTGCACCAGGCGATGGTGGCACATGCCTTTAATCCCAACACTCAGAAGGCAGAGGCACACAGATCCCTATGAGTTCGAGGCCAGCCTGGTCTACAGAATGAGTTCCAGAACAGGCGCCAAAGTTACACAGAGAAACCCTGTCTCGAGGAATCCTGGGAGTTTGGTTAGAGCACTTACGGTTCTGGCGTGGAGTTCAGGTCCTAGTGTTTACAGTGGGTGGCTCATAACCACCTAAAACTCTATCTAACTCCAGGGAATCCAACATTCTTTTTGGTGCCTGTAGGTACTAGTACACATGCAAACTTAAACACACACATACATTTGCACACGCAGTTTTTTTTTTTTTCTTTTAAAATAAATGTTAGTTGGGCAGTGATGGCACATGCCTTTAATTCCAGCATTCGGGAGACAGAGTGTAGGCTGGATGGTGGCCTGGGGGAGGGGGCGGAGAGAGAGAGAGAGAGAGAGAGGAGAGAGAGGAGAGAGAGAGAGAGAGAGAAACACCTATTCCCATTGTTTGTTTTCTGACCTCTACATACTCATGGTAGGGCCTGCGGCACACACAGAGAAAGATAAGTGGGGAAATCATCTGAAGGAGAACAGTAAAATAAAAAAGGAATATTCTATTTCCTAGGGGCTTATGTCCTGGGCTCCACAGACATGGCAAGTAGTCTTCTTGGACTTGGGAAAGAGGCAAGGGAACTTGTGTGGCAAGTCCTGGCTTAACCCACTGCCCATAGCTTTTCCTAGCTTGAGAAAGGGCTGCCAACCTTGTGGGAAGCTGTCCTTCCAACCCTGGGAATTAGAGGACAGGAGCGTCCAGGCTTCTAGGACACATAACCCCTAAGGGATTCCTACTCCAGTTGACAGCTTTTTTCCAGAGAGCCTCAGCAGTGAAGGCTCCAGCTTCTGGTGTGTTTGGCCTGTGTGACACTTTCCCTGCGTCTCAGCCTGCCCCCGCCATTTGGGGAATCCTGTTATTGCAAAGCTCAGGCCCTGGGGAACTAACCCGAAGAATTCCTTCGGTGTGTTGCTCAATCCTGTGGTGCTAATGGTGGTTGCTGTCTTGTGTGTGGTGCACAGATGGGCGCTCTGGACTTCAGCCTGGGGTTAGCCTACCCTCTGGTCCCTGAAGGAGGCTGAGCCCATGTGAACTGGGAAACTGCTTCCTAGGCCCAGCACAATCTGCCTCCCTCCTTCCCAGCTCGCTTGGCTCTATGCTTCCTTTCAGGCTAGTTCTGTTCCCCTGTACTGGCTCTATGGACTGGTGGCTGATTTGCATATTGCCAAGTGTACTTTTTCTTTCTTAACCTTACAATAGAGCCAGAGAGGAGCCAGGCACTGGTTCCTGGGCTCACAGCCCAAATCAACAGGTGCTAGGAAACAACTCTGTGGAATGTAGGTCTGTCTCTTAATACTGCCCTGTGAGCCCACCTCTTGGCTCTCTCCAAAGGGTTAAATCTTTCACACTGATGGAGCGAGCCTGGAGCCCCCAGGTTTAGGTTGGTTGGAAGTCCCTTGCAGCCAAGGTGTTTTTATCTGAGTCAGCGTGAGAAGCAAAACCACCAGGGCAGTTATCAAGGACCTTCCTGCACAGGGAGGAGACTGCTGGGGGAAAGAGGCAGAAGAGTGCAAGGCTGCCTACCGGCCTCCTTCACATTTCTACTCCAGACCTGTCTCCTTGGACTTGCCTGTCCCTAGAGAGCACAGTCTAAAACACACAGAGCCGGGCCCTGGAACCACAGGTGTGCCTGGTGGTGTCTGGTGGTATTGAGGTGGGTGCAGTGGGAGGGAGGAAGTGACTACCAGAGAGCTGCAGGTTTGCATTGGCAACTGTCATGGTAACTGTATAGCCTGAAGCTAAGGTCAGAAGAGAAAGGCCTTGGCCTGCCTTTTAGAGAATTCCACTTACCTGTACTTGAGGGTGTCTAGAGTAACAGACGGCTGACAAGGTCATTTGCAGGGGCCAGAAGCTACCCTGATTTGTGAGGTGGAGGGCTGAGGCTAAATGGGTCCCTGGCAGGTCGATGGGTAGGTGGTGGCCGAAGAGGTCGGTGAGGCCTAGACAGTGAAAAATAGGATCAAGAATCGGCAGGGGTTGCAGACAGGTTGGGAGCCAGTCCTTCCTCAGAGCCCTCTGGGTAAAGCAGGACAGACTTTGTGGCCCCCTGTGTTTGTGTGGAAGAGACCATGTCAGGAAGACCTGATAGAGAGTGACAGAAGCTGCCCGCGTGCAGTATTCCTAGGGACTCGAGTAGAAACTGTCTCACCTTGACCTGAGGCCTAGGCTTAGCACATGATTTACCTGGACCCCTCTGAGCTCTCTCCCTTCCTGTCCCTTCCCTGTCCTCAGTGGCCTTGGCACAAACTAAGCCACACTGACATGGCTGTGTCTCCCTAGAAGGCGGCCTCAAAGGCTCCGCTTGGGCCATGAGTCTGTGGTGTGAATCACTAGGTGGCCTCATGAGAGGTCATTTTTTGTGACCCCATGTAGTGAGCTTTCTTGGAGCACCAGCCCCCAAATCATGACACGGAGACTTAATGCTCTGCCTTAGCTTGTGTCTACCTAGCTTTTTGTTTTGTTTTGTTTTAATTCGACCCACTTCTGTTAATCTGTGTTCCGCCCCGAGGTTTGTTTATCTCATCTAGGTACTGTTCCTCCTGCTTCCTGGCTGCCTGGCTTCCCTTTTCTCTCGGCCCCACCTATCTGTCCTCTGCCAAGCTATTGGCCATTCAGTTTCTTATTAGACCAGTCAGGTGCCTTAGGCAGGCAAGGTGAAACAGCCGCACATCTTCCATAATTAAACAAATGTAGCACATCTTTGCATAGTTAAACAGATATTCTGTTCCACAACAGCCCTGCTCCTTGCAGGGAGCTCTCTGGGGCTGAAACAAGGCTGTTGCTTGCTTGTTTGTTGAACAGTGGTGCCCTCGTAGCTTCACCCTTGCAGAATCCTGAGAGGGGGAAGCCCGTAGGGAATACCTTCTGACAGTGTATATAGCTGTAGTGTCTCAGGGTGGGTGTTGTCCTAGACCTGTCCTGAGTGTGACCTACTGGCTGGTCTCCTTCTAATCGTCCCTTCCCTGTACAGACCACATGTCTACCCTTTCTCCTGCTGCTCTTTTCTGGGTAGAGCAGGGACACTGGTCCCTGTATGCTTCCCTTGTGCCTTCTGCTACCCTAATTCCCGAATGGCACAGGTAGTGTGGGTAACTGCCATTGGTTAAGATCAGGCCCAGTCTAATGGATGGGTAGAAATCAAGACCCGGCCTTAGCCATAAGGATATTTGGCCTGCACAGGGGCAGGTCTCAAAGTGATGAGCTGTGAGCAGGACCAGAGAATCGGCCAATGCAGATTGGGCTTTCAAACCCTTCAGGGGTAGAGCTGGGTGGTTTCCTCAAAGGGTCCAGACCTGAAGGGATGGTACCACTAAAGGTCACCTGTCTTCAGGGGGCCTCCTTTCCTGTAGCTGGGGCTTTTGCAACTTTGAGGGAGGGGCAGGAAGGCCCTTGCCCTCTGTGGACCTCCCAACAATGCAGCAGAGGCAGGAAGAAGCTAAGACCTGCCCTGTAATGGACTGGCTAGGTCTACCAAACGAGGGAACTTGGCTGGCTTTTAGGTACCCAGAATGCCACCTCTGAAGCCCCTCATTTATGTTCTACCCATAGGGGACACTGCCCGAGGAACCCGGATGCCTCTCTAGAGCATGAGCTCAGCCAAGAGTGCCCGCTACAACCGCTTCTCTGGGGGGCCGGTCAATCTTCCCTCCCCAGACAGCAGTGGGGTAAGAGAGGTACCTGAGGGTCTGCCCTCTGCATACCACACCCCAGGACCCCAGCATGCTATATATATAACTTGCCTCCAGTACGCAAGCATGTCAGTATGTGTGACCCTGTGCATGTTGCATTAAGTCTTTTCCATTGCCTATTAGACCAGAATGGAAACGACCTTTGGGCCTACCTTTTCGACCGTCACCACCATCACTAAAGGTGAGCTTGTGATCAGGAAGAATCTGTACTCTGTTGGGATCTAGGGGCACTTCCTGGTGAGTGGGCACTGGGTGTTTGTGTTGGTGAAGGAGTGTAGTTGGTCTCCATGTCTCAGCTGCCAGCCGGGCAGAAGTAGGCAGTGCTGGTCCTGTACCTCACCTTTGTTATTAGTCTCCCTCCACTTCCTTCTACCCAAAAAGTGCCCACTCCATCTGGGGGCACAGCTGTCTTGACTTCCCTGGCACCACCAGTTATACCTATATCTTATCACAGTGACTCATGCCTCATCACAGCCATGGGCTCCTAGCGTCCAAAAGGATGTGATTGGCACAGCATCCTTTCTAGGGTGGGATCTGGTGCTGTCAGACAAGGTGCTTCAAGAGATCAGCACAAGCCGGGCGGTGGTGGCGCACGCCTTTAATCCCAGCACTCGGGAGGCAGAGGCAGGCGGATCTCTGTGAGTTCGAGGCCAGCCTGGTCTACAAGAGCTAGTTCCAGGACAGGCTCTAAAAAAGCTGCAGAGAAACCCTGTCTCGAAAAACCAAAAAAAAAAAAAAAAGGGAAGAGATCAGCACAGGTTGGGGCACTGGGGCAGCGTCTTCGCTGGAGGCTGGGGAGGGCCAGAGTTCTGGGGCATTGTGTTCTGCTTTGCCAGTTCTCCACCACAGGAGTGCGCCAGCTACTAATTGGTTTTTTAATTGCCTTCCCATGGCTGAAGGCACAGGGTTAGCAGGAACACACCAGTGTCTTTTAATTCTGCATGACCCGAGGGGGCTCTGAAAGGGCCTCTTCTCCCACACCCCACCCAGGAGGCTGTTGCTCACCGTCTCATCTATCTTCAGATACTCCACAGTACCTGTCACTACTATTGAGGGTTCCAGAGCCAAAATGGCACGTGGTCTGCTGTACCCTGGTTTCTGGGTGGCTAGGGATTGTCAGTTAGGCAATGAGGTACCAGTACTTGTCTCATCTGGCCTTTGTCATTAGAGATGGAGAAACTGAGGCCCAGTCACAGGATAGACACTCTTATTCCTGATCTTGAATGGAGATGTTTAGGATTCTGGTTGCTATGGATCTGTTTGAACCTGGGGTCGTAGTAGCCTATCCTTAGTGTTGTAGCCTATAGGGTCTATGAGGTGGTTCTCTGGTTCCAATGTGAACCCTTGATATTTCATGCTCCAGGAACCTCTCTCCCTGCCTCTGGCCCAGGCTGGGCAGGGTATTCTGTGTGCAAGAGATGGGAGGCCAACAAGACTAGCTAGCCCTAGTTCCTGAATCTAGGTGTACCAGGGAGGAGGCAGGAGGATCTAGGATAGCAGAATGCAGTGTTTACCTGCCGTATATTAGCTGAGGTTCTCAGTTTCCTCTTCTGAACTAAGGCTGTCAGAGAATTCAACCTGACAGTTACATTGAAGGGATGTGCCCAAGTAATCTGCCCTAGAAATGACGCCATGCCCCTCACACACAATTGGGGTTGATTGTGCACCCAGCTAGACATGGAGGGCCCTTTATCAGACTGAAGACTCTGAAAGGAAGGTCTTAGCTGGGTATGGTGGCGGTGCCTGTCGTCCTAACACTCCAGAGTTGGCGGCAGGAAAGTAATGCATTTGAAGTAACCCTGAGCTGCATAGAGAGATCACGTCTTAAAGCAAGGGCTGAACCAGGCATGGCGGTGCACACCACTAATCTCAACCCTTTGGGAGATAGAGACAGGTAGATCTCTTAAGATTCTAGGCCAGGCTGGTCTGCATAGTAAGTCCAAGACAGTCAAGGCTTCATAGTGGGACTCTGTCTCAAAAAGCCAAACTCAAGCAAGAGCTGGATCTAGAGAGATATCTTAGTGGTTCTTCCCAAGGACCCAGGTTCAGTTCTTAGCACCCGTATGGTATCTCACATCAACGTAACTCCAGCTCTAGAAGATCTGGTGCTGCCATAGGTGCCAGACACATGTGTGATACACAGACATACATGTAGGCAAAACACTCATACATAGAAAGTTAACAAAAGAAAAACAAGGACTGGTGACGAATGCTCCTGATTAGCATGAGCCAGGTCCTGGGTTCTCCACACAAGGGGAGGGAAATAAAGAAGTTAAAGGTAGGCAGAGGGGGGCAGCTAGCAGTCCATTCTCAGTTATTTGCAGGGCCACATTGCCAGTGCTGGTCTCACCTTAGAAGACAGCCCAGAGGGTCGCATAGACAGGCTCTGCCTGCAGACTGCTGTCCCTGCGGCCTCGATCCCTCCCTCCACTGACAGTCATGTCACTCGGGCCTTCCTCTGTCTTTCTAGCGGCTGATGGGAGCAGCACATACAAACAGCATCGCAGGACACCGTCCTCCTCTAGCACCCTTGCCTATTCGCCACGGGATGAAGAGGACAGCATGGTAGGTCCTCAGGATGCAGATGCCTGGTTCGGTTCCTAACCCTCCTGCCAGGCCCTCCTCTCTGAGGAGCTGACAAGGGAGCAGAGAGTGGGAACAGTGAAACACCTGGAGGTCTGAGCTCTCGTCACATTCCAGCCAGTTTGTGGGACTGGACACTAGGGCATAACCCCTGAAGGCCAAGGTCAGGCAGTTTTTGTACCATCTTAAGGGAGGTGGGAGCCACAAAAGGTTTTCTCAGGTGAGTCTGCAGTGTGACAGAGGACGACTGGCAGTGCTGGAGTTCTTGCCTGGAGGGCAGGCAAAGCAAGAGGCAGAGGCACCTTTTCCCCTTTTTGCTTTTATTTTTGGTAGGTTTTTTATTTGTTTGTTTTTTTGGGGGGGGTCTTGTTTATTTGTTTGTTTGAGTCAGGGTTTCTCTGTGTAACAATCCTGACTGTCCTGGAACTCACTCACTTTGTAGACTAGGCTGGTTTCAAACTCACAGAGATTTACCTGCCTCTACCTCTCTGGATACTGGGATTAAAGGCATGCACTACCACCACCCAGCATGGTAGGGGTTTTTTGTTTGTTATTGTTTTTTGAGACAGGGTTTCCCTACATAGCCCTTGCTGTCTAGAACTATGTAGACCAGGATGTCCTTGAACTTAGAGATCTGCCTCTGTCTCACTAGTATTGAGATTAAAGTCATGTGCCACTGTGCCCAGCCCCTTTTTCCCTTTTCAATAGGAGGATGAATCTGGATAGACATATTATGGGCCTAGCACTGCATTCAGCCTTATATGAGTCAGATGTATTTACCCTGCTCCCCACAGCTTCACCTCTCCAGTCTCCACCCAGTTCCTCCTACTGCCGCCTAAGCCTTGGAAGGGCTTCATTGTGTCTCTGGTTTAGATACTCTGGGGCATCTGACAGGTTACATAATTTTACATATGCACTGGACTCTTGGTTGTTGTGGGACGATGGGCAGCCGTGCCCACCTATCCCACTAACCTGGCTTCAGTTCATGGCTCAGGGTGGGAGCCTCAGAGCTGCTCTGGCCAGTAGTCAGCAGCGGAGAGCATGCAGTTCTGTGCTAGCTCCTGCTTGGTGCTCCTTGCTCCTCTGCTGGCCACTGCTGGGATGTTTGACTCACTTCCTTTAACTTTACCCTCTAGGCCTCACATGGCATTCCCATGCAAGGTGTCACTTTGGGACATCCTAGTTAAAGGAGATGGGCCCTGCCCTGGGGAATGAAGTTCTTGTCTAGTCTGCCTCCTGTTCCGGACACAGGCTCAGAGGTGGCAAGTAGACCAGGACATTGGCCCCAAGACAGGTTATTGCTCACAAATGAGGCTGCAGGTGTCTGTTAGCTTGCAGGGAGGAGCTATGGCAGTGGCGGCTCTTGAACTCCATTCCTCTCTCCCCCTAGGACCTCATCAAAGGTTGCTTCCCTCAGGTCTCAGGAGACTAGGTCAGCCTTGGGTAGAACATTACTGCAGTTACAATGAACCTCCTTGGCTGAGTCAAATGTCTCCTGGCCAAGAAGGCAGCTCAGACCATGGCCACCTCTCCTTGACCAGGCTTCTGCTCAGTAATCTGGGGTCTTAACTGCCCCAGGATTGGCTGGTGGATGTAGCCTCTCTGCAGCCCACATTCCCTCACGGGAAGCAGGAAGAAGCCTAAGCATGTCCTGTAGAATTGAATAGCAGGAAATCTTTCCATTTACACAAAGAAAATTGGCAGGCGAGAACGGGCAGCCCAGCACCAAAGGCCAGGGCCGGCCACCACAGGCAGCAGGGACTGAGGCCACACCAACCTCCCCCACACAATCCACAGCCTTGTGGACTTGCTGGAAGTGGGGTGGCTTAGGGGCACCCCTGCCTCCACAGGGCTCAACCCCCTGATAGGCTGCCTCCATCTATGCAGCCCCCTATCAACACTCCTCGCCGCTCTGACTCAGCCATCTCTGTCCGCTCCCTACACTCCGAGTCCAGCATGTCCCTGCGCTCCACATTCTCGCTGCCTGAGGAGGAGGAGGAGCCGGTAGGTGTGGTAGGTTTGACAGGAACAGTCTTCCAGGATTGTCACTGCTGCCATGGAACGGGTACTGACTCTCCCCTCAGGCCATACAGCATAGCACAGTGAGGGTAGGGTCAGAGCTGCTTAGGACCTCTGGTTGGAGCTCTGAGGGCTCCATCTCCCTCTTCTGTCTGAAGGCTGCCTGGGGTGAGAGGTGGGAAGGTGGGGCTCAGATCGGGTACTTTTCTAGTCTGTTTGCCAGGAAGAGGGGCCAGTAAGGCTGGCTGAGACTACGTGTGCAGGTGCTGTCTGTGTGGTTGGTCACTGCTTACAGCCTGCCTCTGAGCCACACCCCTTGCTTTGCTCCTTGGTCCTCTCATGATGCTCTAGATCCTTCAACAGGATTGGCCCAGTCCTGCACAGGGTGGACATGCTGGTGGCTTGGGTAGTTAATATTGCTGAGGGTCTAATCCCAAAACCCCCAGCTCAGCACTCCAGGCCTGCCTCCTGATCATCTGGCTTTTGCTCCCTAGGAACCGCTGGTATTTGCTGAGCAACCCTCGGTAAAACTGTGTTGCCAGCTCTGCTGCAATGTGTTCAAGGACCCTGTGATCACTACCTGCGGGGTGAGAGCACAGACCCTCTTACTCCCCTACCCCAGGTACTCCCTTCGGCGCTCAGGCCAGTACGCTGCTGGCCTTGCTCCTAGTCCTACGCTGACTGTCAGGCAAGAGCTCTTTGAAGTAGTGGGGGATGGTGTGAACTCTGGGCTGCCACTGACCTTGACTTAGAGGGAAGACAACTACAACTGTCCCCCAAGTCCACTTTTTGTCCCCACAGCACACGTTCTGTAGACGATGCGCCTTGAAGTCAGGTAGGTCTGTGCCTCCCATTCAGACCTGGGGAGGGGAGTGGGTGGTGGGTGGTCCCTGTTCTGCTGTTTCCCCCAGCTGCCAGCAGAGGCCACTGGTTTCCCATCTAGGCATGTGTGGCCTGTCCCAGGGCTGGAATAGTGATGCTAGGGCTCCAGCCTGGCAGGCAAAGGACCTCTATACAAAGCCTGATTCCTGATGTCCCCAGCCTCAGAGCCCTTGCTGTGGTGGACATGGGATGGGTTCCAGGGTGAGGGCTTGGGCTCCAGCAGATGCTGTTGTCCCTGCAGCCTCTGCTTCTCTTTCACACTCTGTCCACTATCCCATGACCCTGCCCTAAACTACTGGGTCAGCTAAGAGACCTCTGTCCCTGCCTGCTCATCTGGGAGGTCTACTGTGCAGCTTTTTCTGCACAGGTAGCTTGGGCAGATGAGAGTAGACAAGGCACCCAGTGGGCTTCCATCCCCTGTCTGCCACCGCACCTCCTTTCCCCAAGACTTGACTTCTTATTGGGCAGAGCTGCCAGGGGGAGAGGTGGCTGGGCAGGCGGTGGGCTCAGCGCATCATCCTCTCCAGAGAAGTGTCCCGTGGACAATGCCAAGCTGACCGTGGTGGTGAACAACATTGCAGTGGCTGAGCAGATTGGAGAGCTCTTCATCCATTGTCGGCATGGTTGCCATGCAGTAGGCACTGGAAAGCCTGGTGTCTTTGAGGTAGACCCGAGGGGCTGCCCGTTCACCATCAAGCTCAGTGCCCGGAAGTGAGTACCTTCTGAGCCTCCATCTCTTTGGGGCTGAGCTCATTTACTTCTCTGGGACTACATGGGGGTGGGGGTGTCTCAGCTCAGCCCCTACATTCTGCATATGCACAGGGACCACGAGAGTAGCTGTGACTACAGGCCTGTGCGCTGCCCCAACAACCCCAGCTGCCCTCCCCTTCTCAAGATGAACCTAGAGGCCCACCTGAAGGAGTGCGAGCACATCAAGTGTCCCCACTCTAAGTACGGGTGAGTGGGCGGGGGCGGGTTGTGGGCTGGTGGGCTTCTGGGAGCTGATGCCTGGGAGATGGACCAGAGCTGGGAGCCACACTGATGACTGCCATCACAGCCCATAGCCAGGTGCCCAGGAGAACAGAGAGGACCAAACAGGTTGGAAGTAGAGTATCAGGGAAGGTGGGTAAAGGGGCTGAAATGGGAGTGGAGGGGAGGCAGGGACAGAAGGAAAGGAGCACCCTCCTAGCTGTTGAGCAGGGAGGCTGTTACTGGGCACAAGTTTTACTTTTTTTTTTTTTTTTTTTTTTTTTTTTTAGATTTATTTTTTTTCATTATGTATACAGTGTTCAGCAGGCCAGAAGAGGGCACCAGATGTTACTACAGATGGTTGTGAGCCACCATGTGGTTGCTGGGAATTGAACTCAGGACCTCTGGAACAGCAGGCAGTGCTCTTAACAGCTGAGCCATCTCTCCAGCCCCCCACAAGTTTTACTCTTAGGGAGGGAGGGATCCTTGAGGCTTTCTGGGATTATGGGATGAGGTTTCATTGGCGAAATGATCTAACTGCTGTTGGTGGAGGATGGGAAGGGAGCTGGATCTGAGGGGTAATGGGCATGACCGTGATGACTTGGAGGCTCAGGGTCAGTCTTGCCAGGCAAGCAGGTGGACAGGGCAGCTGTCCTGTTCCCCCAGGTGCACATTTATCGGGAACCAGGACACATATGAGACACACTTGGAAACATGCCGCTTTGAGGGCCTGAAGGAGTTCCTGCAGCAAACTGATGATCGCTTCCATGAGATGCATGTGGCGCTGGCCCAGAAGGACCAGGAGATCGCCTTCCTGCGCTCCATGTTGGGCAAGCTCTCGGAGAAGATTGACCAGCTGGAGAAGAGCCTTGAGCTCAAGTTTGATGTCCTTGATGAGAACCAGAGCAAGCTCAGTGAGGACCTCATGGAGTTCCGGAGGGATGCGTCCATGCTGAATGTGAGTCCCTGAGGGCTGCAGAGCAGAGACACAGGAGGTCCTCCTCTGGCCTTTGTCCCTAGTGCTCAGGGTTTAAGGGTTAATGTTCCAGTAAGAACTGACCCTAGGCCTGGTGCTCTGTAGCTTCACCAGAGGTCAGTGTCTGTTCCACCCACCCATTCTCTGCTCTGTGTTTGGTCTTGCAGGATGAGCTGTCTCACATCAATGCACGCCTGAACATGGGTATCCTTGGATGTGAGTATAGCCCGCTGCTGCTAACATTGTCTCTAGAGCCCTACCAGTCCCTCACTAACTTCTTCCGTTTGCAGCCTATGACCCTCAGCAGATCTTCAAGTGCAAAGGGACCTTTGTGGGCCACCAGGGCCCTGTCTGGTGTCTCTGTGTCTATTCCATGGGTGACCTACTCTTCAGTGGCTCTTCTGACAAGACGATCAAGGTGAGTGGGTCCTGTTCCATGGGCTCTGCAGCGTACCTGGGCTCAGGTGGGCACTGCATGGCAGCCTCTGCTACCTTCTGTCCATGGTTGGGTCTTCTCCCCTAATGGCTGCTATCCTGCCCTTTTGGCACCAGACTGACCTGTGGGGACCTGGTCTGACCTGATCTCTGCAGGTGTGGGACACGTGTACCACTTACAAGTGCCAGAAGACACTGGAGGGCCATGATGGTATTGTGCTGGCGCTCTGCATCCAGGGGTGAGTCTTGACCACGGGGCCAGGATGTGCCACACTGACGCCCTGTGGGCCCTGGGCCTGCCCTAGCATGTCAGGTGGCTAGAAGCTATAGAGGGGGGACCCTTAGAGGGTAGGACAGCTCAACTGTCACCAGGATGGGCAAGTGCCTTGGGCTTAACTCTAGTTCTGGTCCATGTGGCAGCTGCCATGCTGACTTCTCAGTAGGCCCTTCCTATCCCTCCTCTTTTATGTTGGGCTGTGTGTGGTCATACTAGGTATTGAGGGCAAGGGCCTTGTTCAGCTTCACTGCTGGTGGTAGCCTCCCTGGGACTTGGTATTCAGTATAGGTGACCTCCTCACTCGCTCAGCTCAGCCGTCAAGTGTTTCCCAGGCTGGTTGTTCATATCCAACTATGCAGACTGAGAATGGGGCTCAGCCGTGAGGCATAGCAGTGGCCCTGGGACCAAGAAAAGTTGGTTCCTGGGCCAGCCAGGATATCATGTCCAAGTCTGGTAGCTTCTCTTGCATCCATGTGCTGCCTTTGCTCCCCCAGGTGCAAACTGTACAGTGGGTCTGCAGACTGCACCATCATTGTGAGTAGAGCGCAGCACGAGGGTGGGGACTGAGAAAGCCCAGTGCCCTTTCTCACGAACCCCGAACCCCGAGGTTTACTGTCACCCCCTATAGGTATGGGACATCCAGAACCTGCAGAAGGTGAACACCATCCGGGCCCACGACAACCCTGTATGCACACTGGTATCCTCCCATAACATGCTCTTCAGTGGCTCTCTGAAGGCCATCAAGGTATAGGCAAGGGGTATGCATGTGTGTGGGTACGGGATACGCATGTATGTGGGGTACCAGGGCAGTGGGTGCCTTTCTAGCCCAGGCTCATGTCCATTCTTTCAGGTCTGGGACATCGTGGGCACTGAGCTAAAGTTGAAGAAGGAGCTCACAGGCCTCAACCACTGGGTGCGGGCCCTGGTGGCAGCACAGAGCTATCTGTACAGTGGCTCTTACCAGACAATCAAGGTGTGCCCACCCACCCCTGGTGACGGGACCTTGCCCTCTGCTGCTCTTCTGATGGTGTCCTGAAGCCCCTCTGCCCTTTTCCGTATTCTCCTCCATGCTCTGGGCTGTCTCCTCCTAAATCCCAGAGCCCAAGGTAAGGAAGTGCCTGGCCTGAGATTAAGTGACATACTTTTCCTTAGATCTGGGACATTCGGACCCTTGACTGCATCCATGTCCTGCAGACATCTGGTGGCAGTGTCTATTCCATTGCTGTGACGAATCACCACATTGTCTGTGGCACCTATGAGAACCTCATTCACGTAAGGGCTAGGCAACCCGGTAGCAGGCCTCCATCTCTCCTGTCCTTGTTCTGGGTCCCTTTCTCTAACCTAAATTGGACCTGCCCCCTTTCAGGTATGGGACATTGAGTCCAAAGAGCAGGTGCGGACCCTAACGGGCCATGTGGGCACAGTATATGCCCTGGCAGTCATTTCAACACCAGACCAGACCAAAGTCTTCAGTGCGTCCTATGACCGGTCCCTCAGGGTATGTGCTGCCCGGGATCAGGAGGCCCAGACATGGCTGGGCCAGGGTGGGCTCTCATAGCCCATGTGCTCCCCTCCCCCAGGTCTGGAGTATGGACAACATGATCTGCACACAGACGCTGCTGCGCCATCAAGGCAGTGTGACTGCACTGGCTGTTTCCCGGGGCCGGCTCTTCTCAGGGGCAGTGGATAGCACTGTGAAGGTCAGTGCCTGTGGCTCGGGCTCTTGACAGGGGTTGCATAGGATGGAGCTCTGAGGGTGGGTGAGGGGCAAGTGGTCCAGGCAGGTAACAATTGAGGGCTGGGAGACTTAGACTGGCCAGAGGGGAAGCCCTGTGTTGCAGGGGATCTGAAAGAGAACCCTTTCTTTGCAGGTTTGGACATGCTAACAAAATCCAGGCCATGCTTTGGCTCCCTTTGGGTCTGTCAATCAGGCTGGTCCTACGTGAATGCCTTGGAATTTCTGCCTGTCTTGTGGAGACAGGTAGACAGACTCAAACAGCTAGGCAGTGTCATCTCTGCCATGTCCTTGGCAAGGGATCTTTCTTTAGGACCAGCTCTTTCTTCTCTACCAGAGAAATGCCCAGGCCCTTCTCTGGGTGCCAGGTACGATGCTTGCCCGGCCCACCATTCATATCACTCCACAGACCTTTGTTTTGAGACAGGGTCTCACTATGTAGCTCTGGCTGTCCTGGAACTCACTATGTCAACCAGGCTGGCCTCAAACTCACAGATCTGCCTGCCTCTTCCTCCCAAGTGCTGGGATTAAAGGCGTGCGCCACCACTCCTGGTAGAACCCAGATGGACCGTGGGTCTTTTTACTCACCTTTTCTACTGGTTTTAGACTGTATATAGATTTTATTACTTCCCTGTTGAAATAAAAGCTGCACAGACTGTGGTTGTGAGTGGAGATAGCTTCTGGGACCGTGACTCACGTGGGTGTGCCCTGGCACAAAATGGGAGGGAGGGAGGTCGTGTGGATTTTCTTCTGCAGGAGGCAGTTGTCATTCCTTGCTCCCAACTTCCAGTCTCTGAGCTTTGCTTTTCCCACCACACATGCCCCAAAGAGTGAGCCAGGCAGCTCTGTTTTCTGCTGTTTATTGACAGCTGACAGCAGCTCCCTGTCCAGACCCCCCTCCCCACTTCCTAGAGCCCTAACCTGGGCCACCTATCCAGAGGAGGCTGATAAACGGCCAGCATGTTCACTGATAAGGAAGCGCCAGGAATGACAGTTGGAAGGGGCCCGTGTCCACACTACCTTAATTGGCCCCCTCCACCAGCCTACACCACAATTATGGTTTTGGCAAGTTATTTTTTTGTTTTTTTTTTTAAGAAATGTCAATGTTATGTCCAACACTTGTGGATCAGCAAACACGAAAGAGGAGACCAGTCAGTGTTTTTTGTAGGGAGGAAAAGAGGGTGAGGAAGAGTACTACACAACACAGCCTCAAACCATGAGCAGACTTGGCCATGGGGATTCAAGATGGGTAGGCTGGCTGCCTGTATAAGGCTGCCTTGGGGGAGGCAGGGGCAGACACAACCTTGAACACACATCTGCCCATAGTATGGCATGCATGCCCTTGCACTCATGCCCACGTTCACACAGGGTTCACCCAGGGTGCACCCTCACACCGGCACCCAAGGGCATGGCCACGCTCAGAAGGAAGAACCCCTCCAGAGGTCTATGGGGCATGGAGAGGCAGGTGAGAGCAAGGCACATCCTTCATGTTCCTCAGACTCTCAGAAACTAGAAGAGTGGAGGAGAGGCCCTGGGCAGAGCCGCTCCTCCTGACCATGCCTCCCGGGTGGTGTGTGTGCTCGTGACCAGGGGCAAGATCATTCCTAGGTGAAAGAAGAGAAGGGCAGACAGGTGGCCTCTACCTCTGATGTCTGCAGTCTCCAGCTGGACTTGGGTCCTTTCTGTTGGTAAATGGTTTCTATAGAAGCAATAGTATTTCTTCTCTTTAAATATATATTTGTTAAAGTTATCTTTTTGTTTCTCTGGGGAAATCTGCCTCAGCTCATTCCCAATAAATTAATACTCTTGATAGCTTATATTCTGGGGTGCAGTGGGGCGAGCCCAACCTTGGCCCTGTGTCCCTTGTGCTGTGCCAGAGCAGCTGGCAGAGGTTCCCCAATGGGCAGTTCTGTGCTGGGCATAGGCCTGTGCTCTGCCACAGATTGGGGAGAGGGCCACAGTGGCCACCCCCCTCATCTTCCCTTGGTGCTCAGTCTGCTTAGGGCAAGGGAGGAACAGCCCTCCGCAAGCAGAGCAAAGCCTGCATGGGTAGGGGCCAGCATTTGTTGCACAGGGAGCAGCAGACAGGAATGGGCACCAGCGGGCAGCACATCTGCCCAGAGCCCTTGGAGCGTCCCCCACCCCCCGTGCCAGGGGGCTGACAAGCGGCCTGGGCCAGGAATGGGAGTTGTGCTTGTGCAGAGCTGGGCGTGCCCCGCCCACTCGGCCCCCGCCCACCGCTCTGAGGTGCCCGTCCTGAGGTAAAGGTCAAAGTGCGGGCCTGAACAGGGAGCACAGTGGGCCCGTGTCTGTGGCTGCCTCACTCCAGCATGGCATCCAGCTGGTCGGCCAGGTCGTCGAACATGCTGCCGATGTCTTCCAGGATGCTGCCAGTGCTCTTCTCCTCGATGGAGGAGGGGCTAAGGGTGGTTATGCATCAGTGGGGTGGGGTAGCACAGGCCCCCTTACTCAAAGCTAGGTGGCTCCACAGCAACCCACACTTATCCCTACCAGTCCACCCATTAGAGCCACGCCTTGTGCTGGACCAGAGGTACCTACCGAGGGCCTTGTCCATCTTCCTGCCGAATCTTCTCCTCCACTGCCTGCAATGCAGCAGCCAAACACGCACTAGTCTCCTCTAGCTTCTGCCGAGCACTGTCCCCGGGTGAAGCACAGTCTGGAGCTGCTGATGATCCGGAGGCCACTGAAGCGGCAGCGCGAGGGGGCTTGGCGGGTACGTGCAGCGCTGGTGCGCCTGGGGAAGGGGGCTTGGCAGGGCTGGCGCTCTGCGAGGGCGGCGAGCTAGCCGGCTTGACTAGGGCTGCTGGCGGCTGGCGTGCCGGCGAGGGCACAGGCGAGGTGGTGGCGCTGCTGGACTGTAGTCCCGCCACAGCCTTGGCTGGTTTGGGTGCTGTGGGTGGCGGCGGAGGCTTGGGTGACACAGGTGGTGGCGTGCCGTGAGCGCGCTTTACCTCTGCATAGAAGAGGACTACGCTGGTACCCAGGGAATAACAACACTGTTCTCTCCATCTAGCAGGAGAGATGCTGTACTTGGCCCTATTCTCACTGCAGCCGCTAGGGTATGCAATTCCACTACAAAATGTGTCACTGCTTCTAAGCTCCTTGAGCCTGAGCCTCAAGTATTCAGGCGCGATGGCTGTCCTCTATGGAAACCGACCCTCTCCTGTATCAGGGAACTCCAGCTAGGTCTTCCTGTGTGTGTGCCTACTCTTGGCTATCTGTACCTCCTTCACTGAACGAAAGGCATGTTCACTACAGGTTGGCAGAGTTGTCCCACACCACCTGGGCTGCATCAAACCCAAAAAGGAAAACCAGACTGTGAGATAGGGTAGCAGGCAAGGGACCTGTCCCGAGATCCCCGTGTTCTTTCTTAGCTGGCTTTCTGTACCTACCTGGGCTGCCAGGGCCTGGCAGTGGCACCTTCTTGGAGGCAGGTGTAGGTGAGCCCTGTATCTTGGTCACAGGCTGAGCCAGGATGGGCTTGGGAGAGACAGGTGGCTTCACTGGCTTCCGGGCATTGCCATCAGGCAGGGGCAGTGGGGGCAGCTGCATTAGGTCAGCAGGTGGGGGCTCAGCAGGTGGAGGAGGAGGGGGCAGCTCTGGGGGCCCAGCCTGCTCAGAGGCTGGCCGTCGGCGAACCGTGGCTGTGCCATTCTGATACACAGACAGTGGTGGGGGCAGTTCAGGGCCAGTGTCACGCTCTTTAGCCTTAGGCCTGCGCTTGACTGTATCAGACTCTGTCAGGATGAACTTGACATTCTCTTGCTGGCTCTGCTTGGCCCGGATGCGCCTCTTGAGGGTGGCACTGGCCTCTACCCGGGCAAGGGGAGGGCCCTCCACACTTGCCTCCCCCTTGGCTGGACCGCGAGGCCGTTGTCGAGCTGTACCATCCTCCAGAAAATGACTCTGCTCTGTTGGTTCCCCAGGTCCCCGGCGAGCAGTGGCCAAAAGTCCTGTGACCGGGCCGCTGAGTGTACGGCGCCGGTTTACCACTTCGCCGTCAGGCCCAATGGCCTCTTTATGTTTCACAGAGGCCAACACCGTAGCTACCCGACCCGGTTCTGGACTGGCAGGACGAGGTGTGGGGTGGCCTTCAGGGGGCCTGCGGATAGCCCGCCCTCCACCCCCAATGGAAGACAGCTCCAACATGGCTGCAATGCTCTTCACACTGCCAGCACTGCCTGTGTCCACGCTGCCAGTCAGATCACTAGCCCGCCGGCGCTGTGCCCGCACTCCCAGCCGGCCATCCTCCGTCTCAGCATCTGGAGCCGGCTCATCCGCGAGGTTGGCACTGGCCATAGCTGAGCTGGAGCGCTTCGGCGGAGGTGGTGGGGGCCCCTTCTTGCGTGGCCGCACAGCAAAGGACTGACTGCGATTAACATTCTTGTCAGCGCCAGCGGGAGCCCTCACTGAATGGCTCCGACCCACACGCCGCTGGACTGTGGCATAGGGTCCAGCAGCACCAGGCACCAGCAGCTCATCCCGCTCCGGCTCGCTGTCAGAGGCTGCATAGCGGTTTAGGCTGTGAGCACGTTTCTTGGGCCGCCCAGGCTCCACATCAGCTTCTGGGGGCAGACACAGTGTGGGCACAGCTGCCGGTACTGATGGGAGTGTGGGTCCTGGAGCAGCTGGCCCTGCCTCACCCTCAACTGGCTGAGGCAGCACATAGGCAAAGCCACGGTGTGTGGGTGACTGAGGCAGAGAACGGGGCGACATGGGTCGGTCTGTGGGCGGCAGCAGCTGTGGGGTGGGCTTCACCTTGGCTGTGGCTGGACCATGAGGTCCCCCAAGTGCCTGAGGAGAACCCGGCTGAGCTTTGGTGGGCGTCTGTGGGGGTGTGAAGTGGCTGGCACCTGATGGAAGGACCTGCCGTGGCTTGCCAGGCACCGGGGGCACACTGGCCCTCTTGACACTGTGGCCATGGCGGCCAGACCGCACCTCCTTGGGTGGGGTGCCAGGGGCCGGCCCCTCATCCAGCAGGTATTCCTGACTTCGTGACATAGGGCTGCCAGGCCCTTGGGGTCCGTCACCCAGGAGCTCCTGTGAGCTGCTCATGTGCCGAGCCCGGCCACCCAGGCTGGACTCCTGTCGTAGGGTAGCCCTTGGAGTGGGGGGCAGGTGGTTGGAGGACTTCTCAGCAGCAGCTGCGCCTGCTTCAGGAGGGCCAGACAGGGCAGCCTGCAGCTCACCACTGAGTTCACTGTCCTGGAAGGTGGTCATCTTAGGAGATTGGCAATCTGCAGCTGTAGGCTCAGAGGGCGGTGGCGACTCAATAGTCATCATTTCAAGTGATTGGGGGGGTGCCTTTCGGCGCAGGGGTCCCCCCTCATACTTGGAGTATTCCGCCTTTTGCAGTTCTGCCAGTTTCCTCACGGCCAGCATCAGCTTCTTTTGGTGTCCTGAGTCAGGGGTGGGGGAAGAGGTTGGTCAGGAGGACCTGGAGGTACAGGCAGATATGGAGGGACAGGCTGGAACCTTACCCAGCTTGGTGATGCCAATCTCCTGCAGATCCTCCCAAGTGATATCGGTGATGAAATCAATGTTCTCATAGCCGTTGTCCACCAGCACCTTGTAATACTGGGCCAGACCGATCATGGACAGCCACACAGCCAAGTTAGCCTATGGAGAGGGGGACAGAGAGGGGCAGCCCAAGCTGGCTGCTCAAACCATGACCACCTACTTGGAACTATTAGAAGATGGGCCTGTGGGCACAGACAGACAGAAGGACAAACAGACAGGCCTGAAATGTCAGTATTGCAGACAGCCTCAGCACAGCCTTGGTGCGAACTGCTGGCCAGCTCCTAAACAGGCCAACGGTACACTAGGATACACACAGGCTAACACATGCAAACACACAGGATACCTATCATCTGAACACAGTTTCAGGTACAAGAAAGTGCTTCTTTGCCTCATCAGGTGGCCACAGACAGTGTCCTGAGAAGACACACCCATATGCCAGACACACACACAATGCCACATAAGATCATGTACACACACCACACACCCTGCATGCTACTTCCAGCTATACAAACCACAAGCACCCTCTCTCGATCACTTTGCAGTATTTCCCCACCTGCAGCAGATGCGTGATCACGCGCCCGCTACACATTCACCACACAGCCATACCAGGAATGTACAAATGTCCACCGTGTCCACCAAGAACTGCCCAGTCGTCCCAAGCTCCCAGCTGATGCCACTCTCGCACCCACACTCAGCACCTTCAGTCATGCAGGTGACAGAGCGAGGCGAGGTCCACGACACCCAGATGTGCTCCTGGGAGGATCCCTGAGCTGCTGACTGAGTGGCAAGGTGGGGCGGGCAAGGGCAGCCCTGCTTGCCAACAGATCCAGGGCCCTGGAGGGGACAGGCTTTGGGGAGCCAGCAACACTCTCCCATGGATGGGAGGACAGAGCTAGTGTGCAATCCAGAGGGCCAGGATCAGCCCAGAAGCCCGTATACAGGCATCTCCTCATAAGAGCAAAGGCTACTGTGTGCAGAAGCACCGGAGAGCTGTCAGCCATTAGCACAGGCTAGCACGTGCAGTACAGGGACCTGTGTACACATGCATATGGCAAGTATGTCCGACACCAACCCATCCGCAGTCCACATAAGTAAACGACAGCACTACAGGGGTACTGGCCATGAGTAGAGATGGCATACCCTCCTGACTTTAGGTTCCCTCACAGCCCCTAGAGTCTTAGCCATGAGCCTGCCTAGGGGGTTTGGCCCCAATAACAGACAAATAGGCTGTCCAAATAGCTCCTTGCTAGCTGGCTGCTTCTGTAGCCCAGGCCTTGAACTCATGATCCTCCTGCTTCAGCCTCCCTGAGTGCTGAGTCCCTGTACCACCAGTCCTGGCTCCATCCTCAACTCCACTTCCTAGGACCCCAGAAGGCAGATGAGGGCTGTGACCAGAGAGGTAGCCTATCTGTCCATCTGCCTGCTGGTCCTGGCTCGGCCACCAGGGCGCAAGGAGCCTTACGGGTTTGTGTTCAGGCAGCCAGTCAGGAATGTTCAGGCCGCTGATCTCTGCTGTGATCTTCTTACGATGGCCTGGCTTGGTAACACCAATGGCTGTGAGGTCCTAGGCGAAGAGGAGGCCCATTAACTAGCAAGCAGAAGGAATCTGCCTTTTGGAAGGGGAGCATCTGGCAACCAGCCCATGGCAGCTCACCTCGGGGGTCATACGGCTGATGGTGGGCAGGTCATAGCCAGCACTGGTGAAGTTAGGGGCATAGAGCTGTAGCTGGAATGTGGCGAGCCACTGACTGACCGCCTCAGCACTCTGCAAGACACAAGGCACCAACTGCAGCCTGTCCACCGCTGGGCTGCGCCCCAACCTCCACTGTGCCTCCTTCTCTGCTGGGTCCGCCGTTGCGTCCACTGCACCAGTACTCCATGGTCTGTCGTCCTGGATACAGCATCTGCAGCCAGCCTTCTTCTGTGAGCTCCACCAGGAAGGTCCTGCTGAGTCTGTGCCGTGGCTTCCCCCCACCCCATGTCTGCACCAGTGATACCCGGACCATCTCAGAGATGCAGATGTGGCCCCATGGGAGGGGGCTCTGGGGAAAGGGCTTCCGGAAGGGTTTCTCCCTGGAAGGTGGGCTCTGTGCCCTAGTCAGAAGTCCCTCGCCTCCTCTGTTGTGTGGGATTCAGCCATCAGCCTCGCAGCCGCACAGGTGCATACACGCGTGACCCACAGCACCCACATACACATTTACGTGTCTCACACCCATCCCCTTCCATCTGTGCAACCACACGCATGTCGCCCAGCTCAGAATAGACCACTGCACATCCACACGACACCCTGCATACTTCTACAAGTGTGCGCACACTAGCTCACAGCCTGCACAATAGACAACACCTGAACACTTGTGTGTGCGTGTACATATGACACAGAGACAGACAGAAGGACAGAGTCTGGTCTGTCAAAGCCTGCAGTAGCTGCTGTGGCCAGAGATGCCTGTCAGACTGCTAACCCCATCCCTCCCGAGTCCAGGCCTGGAGCTGACCAGGCCCTGTACCTTGCCCTCTGAGGCCGAGGCAGATTCCAGCTTCTTGGGTGGCTGATCCCCATATACCTGCCCAGCATGGGCTGCTGGAGGCTGGGACCGTACAGCACCTGGTAATGAAAGGGAGCGGTAGGAAAGGACTATCTATATAGGGGGCACCTGCCTGCCAGGCCAGCATAGCTCGGTCCTTGCTCTTACCTGTAGAGCCCTCTGGAGGTTTGATGGGGCTATCTCCTGGACTGGAATCAGAGACTGACTTTTGAGAAAGCACTGTTGCCAGGAGCTGGAATCCAGAAAGGCCACTTGCTATCACGGCTCCAGGTCTGACCACCCCAACCTGATCAGCCCTCCCTGATCACTCACCTTAACTCCTTCGGAGCCTGCATGCAGGGCATGACCCCCACCACTTCGGCCTCCAGCCACATTGCTCAAGCTGCCACTGCGATCGCCACCTGCCAGGACAGGAACCCTGAAGTATGCTGGCCCCACAGTGGTACCCGTCAGCAAAACTACTGTCCCAGTGCTCTGGAGGCCCCTGGCCTACCTGCAAAAGGCTTCCTCAGCACCCAGATCTCCTCCGCAGGTGCAGAGGGCCCCAAGGAGCCACCTCCCTGGGGTGGGCTTGGCTCGCTGCCTGTTCGGGAACCTGTAGGCCAAACACAGCTTTCCTGAACCCTGGGCAACCCAGGCACAGCTATACATGGAGAGGAAGCAGCGTAGAGGCCATTCTACTGCCCTCTGCCTTGTCTCCAGTAACCTGAGAGTCCCTGAATGTCTGAGACCAGGTCAGAGTGACAGGAGACTCGGGGCCAGGTGTCCTACCACTACCCCTAAGGCCCGATAGGCAAAGGGGTTGAGGATCACTGGAGGGTCGACTTTCTCTGTGCTAGGGGACAAGTAAGGAGCTACCCAGCAGCCTGAGGCCAAATCTATCTTAGGAACCAGATGACCACAAGTGGCTGATCACACCTTCTACCTGGCCCTCTTGCCCTATCCGCTAATCTCCATCCATGGTCACTCTGGAAGACAAATCAACCCCATCTGACCTCACCTCCACCCTCTTTAATCCGTACTATAAGGTTTTCCACCTTGGCCCTGCACTCCTCCTGTGTGCTCTGCCAGGCTGGCCTTCTATCCACTAGGTGCTGAGATCCTGCCCCACTGCCCTTGAACACATGGTTCATGTTGCCAGGACAGTGTTTCCCATGACCTGGCCTCTCCCACCCTTCAGAGCTTCCTCTGACCCCCTAACTAAGGTGAGCCTTGCATCACTTTCTCTGTGAAAGTGGTTGGTTCTTTTCCTGTGTTAGTATCAAAGTTCCCTGATTCTCCCCACCTCAGGACAAGACTGCCTGGGACCCTGTGTGTTTAGTGGCAATGCCTTTAATCCCAGCACTCAGGAGGCAGTGGTAAGTGAATCTCTGACTTTGAGGCCAGCCTGGTCTACAAAGAGCAAGTTCCAGGACAGTCAGAGCTGATACACAGAGATACCCTGTCTCAAAAACAAACCCCATCCCACTTCCCCCAAAAGAAAGAAAGGAAGAAAGAAAGAAAGAATTGGACTATGGAAGGCGCAGTGAACCAAGTGAAGGAATGCACACGGCACTCTGCTGAGAGAGGGCCAGAAGGAGGGGTTACTGCGTGCCAGTCCTGGCCATCGCTAAAACTCAAACTGGCTACTAAAGCATACTTCTTTTCTTTCTTTCCAGTCCCCAGTCTCAGACTGAGTGCTTCTTGATTTCTTCCCTCCAGAGGGAGGAGGACTTACTTGCTCGTTTAACGATAGCCTCGCCCAGCGAGGATGGGAAGTAGCCCACCCTGTCATTGCCTGTCCGGTTATCATGGATACATCCTTTCCACCGGCCATCTGGATGCTGTTCAAGTACCTGACCAAACAGATGGGTGTGTTCAGAGAGACACCTCAGCAGGTGCGGCCTGCTGGCTGGCACCCTCCCCCAACTGCTGCAAGATGATGTTCAAAGCATGCCAGAGTCCCTCCCATCCCTGTCACAGCACCCAGGAATTGTCCTCACCGTGATAATGTCCCCAGCCTTCACATTGAGACTGGTCAGGTCATAATTGTTACAGTAATCCTTGGTCGCCCGCACCTGTAGAGCTGCTGAGGCCTCTGAAGATACAGGGAGTAGACCCCCAGTCCTGGGAGCTACCCTCCCCAGCCCATCCCAGCCCTCAGCCCCTCCAGGCCCCACCTCGGAGAAGTTGCTTGATCTCCTTGCTGGCCTGGGATGTAGTAAATTGGTGCACAATGTCCAGAGCTGTCTGGCTGTAGGTGTTCCTCACGTGGGCATTGATCCCACTCTGCGAACACCAAAGGCCAAGGCCTTGTCAGGGGTTCCCACGCTCCCCACCTGGTCCCAACCTTCCTCTCTGTGTCCTGGGCCACTAGACTCACGTCCAACAGCAGCCTAACCACTTCTGTCTTCCCACAGAGTGCAGCCTCATGAAGGGCAGTGCCAGACTTGGTCTGCCGGTTAATGTCGATGCCGGCCTGAAGGAGGAGTCTGTGCAAAAGAGGAGAGAGCAGGCAAGGCCTGTTAGCCACAGCCCTCGCCTCAGAACCGTCACACCAGACCTTGATTCTAACCAACACTGCTGGGGCTGGAGGACGAGCCACCCTGCCCTCATGTAATGATATGATGTCTGTCCTCCCTCCCTCCCTCCCTCCCTCCCTCCCTCCCTCCCTCCTTCCTTCTTGGTTTTTCAAGACAGGGTTTCTCTGAAGCTTTGGAGCCTGTCCTGGAACTAGCTCTGTAGACCAGGTTGGCCTCAAACTCAGAGATCCGCCCGCCTCTGCCTCCTGAGTGCTGGAATTAAAGGTGTGCGCCACCACTGCCCAGCGTGAGTGTATGCATGTGAGTGTGTGTGCACATGGATGAGTGTGTGCATGTGAGTGTGCGTGTGGATGAGTGTATGCATGTGAATGTGTGCATGTGAATGTGTGCAAGTAAGTGAGTATTATGTGGGTGGGTGAGTGAGTGGGTATGTGTAAGTGTGTGCAAGTGAGTGCATGTGAGTGAGTGTGTGCATGTGGGTGAGTGTATGCATGTGAGTGAGCGTATGCATGTAAGTGAGTGCATGTGTGTGCATGCAAGTAAGTGAGTAGGTATGCATGTGAGTGTGTATGTGTGTGTGTGTGAGTGTGAGCATGTGAGTGAGTGGGGTTCTCTGGAGCTGGAGTTATAGGAGGTTGTGAGCTGCCCAACCTTGGGTCCTCTGGAAGAACAGCAAGTCCTTCAGTGCTGAACCATCTTTCTGGTTCCGACCAGCAAGCCTCAAGAATCCTCTTGTCTCTCCCTCCCCAGTGATGAGATTATAGGTACGGGCTGCCATGTCTGGCTTTTACATGGAAAACTCAGTTCATGACTGCATGGCAAGCACTAGCTGAGCCATCTCGCTGCACGCCACCCCCATTTGAAGACCGGATCTCATGTAGCCCAAGATGGCGTCAAACTCATGGATGAAAATGACCCTGAACTTTTTTTTTTAAGATACAGTGTTCTGCCTGCACATCAGAAGAGGGCATCAGATCTCATTATAGAGGGTTGTGAGCCCCCATGTGGTTGTTGGGAATTTGAACTCAGGACCTCTAGAAGAGCAGCCAGTGCTCTTAACCTAACCTCTGAGCCACCTCTCCAGTCCAGCCTGACCCTGAACTCTGGATCTTCCTGGCTCCACCCCCTCGGAGTACTGGGATTACAGATATGTGCCACCATGCCTGACTCAAGGCCTTTTATTTTTCATTTTAGGCAGGATGTTGCTAAATTGCCTAGGTTAGCCCTGAACTCTCTGTCCTCCTGCCTCAAGTGACAGGCAGGACAGATCTGTGCCACCACCCCGGAGGTTCCTTTCTCATCCTCAAGCTAAGAACAGGAGCCTTGTGCTGGAGGCTCAATGATCCGGAGGCCCAAGGCATGCCCGTTCCTGTCCTGTACCTGATAATGTCGATGTGGCCATTCTTGGCTGCCAGGTGCAGGGGGCTGGTGCCGTTGGGGTCCGTGGTATCCCCTGGTCTGGGCTCCAGCAAGGCTGCACACATGTTGCTACTTAGTAGCAGCTGGACTACCTTGAAGGAAGGAAAATCAGGGTAGGGTGGTCCTGGCTTGGGGCCGCCCTGGCCCCACCACAGGGGAGAAGGACAGGCAGGAGGTGCCTTACCCATCTCTGGGGAGAACTTACCCCTACTCGACCGAACTCACAGGCCAGGTCCAGAGGTGTCTTTCCGGAGTTGTCTACCATGCAAGGGTTGGACTGATGCTGTAACAGCATCTCTGACTGCAGGACAAGGGTTTGGTTACCCCTGGGGCCACCCAACCCTCTGCCTGACTGCCCACCCAGACTTCCCATGAGGCCTCACCACATCGTAGTGACCATGCTGGGCTGCCAAATGCAGGGGTATGTGGCCCTCGTCGGATGGGACATTTACTGCTGAGCCTGCCTTCAGCACCAGCTTCATGGGCTCCTTCCGGCCCTGCCAGGCTGCGTAGTGCAATGGCCGCATGCCTGGGGACAGGTATGGTTTGTTGGAAACTAAGTCCTGACCCTAAATCCAACCCTCTCTAAAGAGGATATGTCACCATCTCTAAGGTTCTGTCTTCATCCAGGCAGATACCCTGGGCTGAAGGCTGCCAAGATTCCACCCTTGGCCTCGTCCCCTGCCCTTGGCTCCAAGGCCCCCCAGACCAGGCTTGCCTTTGTTGTCCTTGATGTCTACAGCAGCCTGAGCCTCCAGCAGTAGAGAGATCAATTCCGTGTTGCCATTCAGGGCAGCATGGTGCAGGGCTGAGAAGCTGGGTAGATGAAGGGCAGGTCAAGGAGTGAAGCCAATGCCCAGCCTTCCCTGGGGCCCACCCACCCTGGGGATCCACGATGCTTGTGCCCAAGATGGGTGACAACTCACCCATCTGGGTCCTGGAAGTTGACATTGATCTTCTTGGTAGAGCCTAGGAGCTCTGTGGAGAGAGAGACCCAGTAAGGAGAGGCAGTCTAGACCCTATTAAGAGCTGGGGAAGATGACAGTGATCTGCCTGCCTACTGAAGCAAGGTCTATTTTGTAGTCACACATCCAGTTCAGCAGGAACTCAGCTCTAGGTATTCAACTTGTCCTCATCAGGGAAGGGGAGTCCAGACCATGAACCCACATGGGTATACACATGTGCACATGCATGTCTCCCTTGGGATGCTGCCTCAGCACCTGCCATTGGTGGGAGGGAGAGAGCCGGCCCCATCTGTCTCTCAGAAAGACCCAGATGGGGCCGGGGGTGGTTGAGGAGGCTGGAACACCCGGAAATGGGGTATTTCTGGGGGAAAGGACTATATCCAAGCGCTCTGCTGCCAGCTCTGGCTGCCATGTGGATAAACCCTACAACCCTGCAGGAGAGGGAGATGTTGGCTCATGGGCAAGGACCTCCAGGTGACCCATGCCAATGGGCACCTTGCCCACAAAAGCCAAGTTCATACCGACTAGAGTACCAGGGTCCACACTCTCCCTTCCGAGGGTCTCTCATCCCGTGGCCTCCCTCACCCTGGCCTTTCTAGAGCTTTCAGAAGAGGGAGCCCACCAAAGCCATCCCAGTGGGCCCTTGTCCACCGGACTCTTGCCAACCCCCTGCCTGTCTGGGCCATGGTTATATAACCCATTTGTGGGTCAGTCACTCTGGGAGGGGGGGCTAGAAGGACAGAAGCCCCTTTGTGCAGGCTCAGGACAGTGGTGGGGGTGGGGGACGGGGACCCAAAGGCAGGGGAGCCAAGAGAGTAGAGTCACAGTGGGCTGGCTGTAGGGCTTAGCTTGGATTGGTTCAGCCTCAGCCACCGGGCACAGCATGTGGGTCTCTTGACAATCCCTGAAGCCCAGGAAGCCAGCTGCACCTAAATTTCAATCTTTGTTCTGACACTTCCTACCCCTGTGGCCTTGGCCGCTGGCTCTTCTATGAGCTAGAAAAGGTGGTATCTATCACCTGAGCTGGTGACACTTGGGCCATTACCTCAACACTAGGCTCTACTAACACCAGCTGGGCAGACCCCACATCTCACAGAATCTCTCCTGGGTAGAGCGAAAGTACTGCCACCTTCTGGTGGCTCCCATGGTCTCAGATAGTATCAGTACCAGTTCATTAACCGTATACTCTTTCCCCAGTGGTCAGCCAGACCAAGCCTTGGCATCAAGAGGCAGCCTTGGCAGCCAGGTGTAGTGACACACGCCCTTAAACCTAGCACTTGGGAGGCAGAGGCAGGCTGATCCCTGTGAGTTTGAGGCCAGCCTGCTCTACAGAGTGAGACTCTGTCTCAAAAAGTAAAAAAGAAAAGAGAGGCAACCCAGGGGTCTCTGTCATGGACCTGTCGTGTTCTCAGGCAAATCCCCCTGACTGGCTGTACCTGAATATACCCTAGGAGCACACCCAGGTCCCATGCTTTTCACCATACCATGGCTATCACCACGGGCCTGACTGGCACTTCAGACAGGATTCCTGCCACTGCCTTCCTACTGGTATCACCACTGACTCCTTGTACCCCTCGGTTTCTCCTTTGCACAAATAGGTCGGAGCACTGTTAAAATGCAGGTCATAGCCAGACACAGTGGTGTACACTTTCAATCTCAGCACTCAGGAGAGAAAGCAGGAAAATCAGGAGTTCAAGGCCAAACTTGACTACACAGTAAGTTTGAGGCTAAGCTGGACTATATAAGATGCTGTAACAAGGGGGGGAAGGGAAAAAGAAAGGAGGGAGGAAGGGAAGGAGGGAGGGAAGGAGGGAGGGAGGGAGGGACGGAGGGATGGAGGGAAAGCAGGCAAAACAAAAATTCTGAAAACCACTGGGAGGTGGTGGCGCACGCCTTTAATCCCAGCACTTGGGAGGCAGAGGCAGGCGGATCTCTGTGAGTTCGAGGTCAGCCTGGTCTATAAGTGCTAGTGCAAAAACCACAAGTTACCAGCCATATGTGGTACATGTACCCATCATTGCAGCACTTTGGAGGTGAAGGCAGAAGGATTACAAGTTCCAGCCTACCTGGAGCTGCAGATGAGATTCTGTCCCAAAAAATAAAAAAATAAAGCAAAGCAAGCAAACAAGCAAACAAAAAACATGTGGGGTGGGATCACAGCAATGAGATGGCTCACCAAGTGAAGGGGCTTGCCAGCAAGCCTTGAAACCCACCTGGTGGAGAGTGAAAATTGACTCACGCCAATTGTCCCATGACACATACACCATGGCATGTGTATGCACATACATAAATAATACATACATACAAACATGAATTAAGAAGAAAAAAAGGAGCCAAGTATGATGGTACAGGCCTTTGATCCAAGCGCCAGTGGAGCTCTGTAGGCCTAGCCTGGTCCAGTGAGATAGTGAGACCCAATCTCAAAGCAAAAACCCACCAACAAGCAGGGCGGTGGTGGCGTACGCCTTTAATCCCAGCACTCGGGAGGCAGAGGCAGGCGGATCTCTGAGTTCAAGGCCAGCCTGGTCTACAAGAGCTAGTTCCAGGACAGGCTCTAGAAACTACAGGGAAACCCTGTCTCGAAAAAAAACCAAAAAAAAAAAGCCACCAACAAAAGGAAACACCAAAATGGGAAACAGCAACACAGACCTCTTGGAAACCCTCCAGTGCCATTTCACTGGGGTGGAGGCTCAGGCTGCAATGTCTCACGTGATTGGCCCTTGCTTTTGCTCTAACCTCTCCCCTCTCCTCTATTGTCATCATCCCTGCAACAGCTGCATGCCTTCCTAACACAGAGGGCACCACGGCCACAGGGCCTTTGCATGACACCCTCCTTCACACACTTCACAGCCCTTCCTGAATGAGCTGTGGCTTCCTCCCTAGCCCCCTTCACCACCCAGTGTACCACATCAATTTTCTTCATGGCTTTGGTGGCTAAACAATGCCATTTCCATCCTGCATGCTGTCTGTCCATCTTCAGGGCCAGCTGCATGGGTGGGTGACCTGTGCAGTTACTCAGAAAGGTACCCGACTTGAATAGTTTGATTTCAGATAAAGGTCCTACATTATCATCTTTTTAAAATATTTCTTATGGTTTATTTAACTTTATTTTATGTGCATTGGTGTGAATGTGTCAGATCCCCTGGAACTGGAGTTACTGACAGTTGTGAGCTGCCATGTGGATACTGGGAACCAAACCTGGGACCTCTGGAAGGGCAGTCAGTGCTCTTAACCACTGAGCCATCTCTCCAGCCCCCTATACTATCATCTTACACAAGGCCCTGAAAACTATAAATGGCTGGGTCTGCTTCAGTCCCCTGCTACGACCTGATGTCACCGTTCCGTGGCGTCCCCTCAGAGCCTTGCTCAACTCACTTTGCCCACTCTTCCCAACTGAAAGCAGTCTGCAGCAGTCAGGTCTCAGAGTCTCCAAGGCTCACCAAATTCTTGTTCTCCCTCCACCATGGGGCCTCCAGGCAGCTACGGAGTCAGGTTTAGGGAGTGGGAGCCCCAGGCACACTGCTCTGAGGCCATACAAGCAGAGCCAATGTTTGAGAGGGGTATAGTGCTCAAGACTCAGAAAAGGACACAAGGGAGGAGGGAGGGCTCCATCAAGAATGGGACTGCCAGCAGGGCGTGGCGTTGGATGCCTTTAATCCCAACATTTAGGAAGCAGAAGTAGACAGAGGAGTTTAAGCCTCCCTGATCTATCTCCCAGCTAGCCTGCCAGGATTACACAGTGAGTGCATTTCAAGAGAAAATTAGTAAATTTTATTTTATTTTTTTTAAAAAGGGGGACTGCTGCCCATACATGGGGAGGGTCACCTTTCAAAGGACGCAAATCCACAGTCCCATAGGGAGGGGAGTAGTGTAAACTGTTTAGAGGGCACTTTGGGGTCTCAGGGCATCCCCAGTGCCTGCAGGAGATACTGAAGAAGATGTTGTGCTGGGGTGGCCATCCCACAACAGGGCAGGCTCCGGGAATGAGTCAGGAGCAAAAGACAGCTGGAGGCGGACTGGGAACTGAGGAGGGGCAAGCGGTGGCCAAGCTGAAGGTCTCAGGAGCCCCTTTCTCGCTTTTTGTTTGTTTTGTTTTTCAAGACTGGGTTTCTCTGTGTAGCCCTGGCTGTTCTGGAACTCCCTCTGTAGACTAGGCTGGACTCAAACTCACAGAGATCCACCTGCCTCTGCACCCCCCTGATCCCCTCCCCCAGCATTGGGATTAAAGGTGTGCACACCGCCCAGCCCCTTTCACTTTTTAATAGGTGTCTGCATCCATACAGTGCAGAGGCACGGGGTGCAGCTCCCTGGCACAGTTTACTTAGCATTCGTGAAGCCCGGATTCCATCCCCAGTAGCACAAACATACACAAACAGTGCACAAACCTTACCCCTGTTTCTTGTGACCCCCAGACCTCAAACTGCTTTCCAGAGACCAGCCTGAGGCCAGATCCAAACTCCAGGTTGGAAGGATTTGTTTTTAAACACAGATCTCACTATGCTGCCCTGGCTAGCCTGGAACTCACTAGGGTGGCCTAGAACCCACAGAGATCCTCCTGACTCGAGCTACAGAGTACTGGGATTAAAGACGTGTGCCACACATCCTGCTGGAAGGAAATTCTCTCTGGCCAAGGCAAGAGAGAAACAGGTTCTGGCAATTCCTACATGGTGTCCTCAGTCTGCCATGGGGAGGTAGGCTAGGCCACAAAACTAGACAAAATCCTTAGCAGCAGGAGAAGGGTGCCCTTACCGACATCTCACCTCCAAAGCTGCCTCTTTTCCCCTCAAGGATAACTGCTAAGTGTGCATATGTGTGCAGGCTCCCTTGGCGGTGAGGTGGGGGCTATAGAGCCATGGGCTGGAGCGAAGAGCTGGGCACCCAAAACGGCTCAAGAACAAGGTTGTAGGGAAATCTCTAGGCTGACTGGGAACACACTCTTTTTTGAGACAGGGTCTCTAGAACTCACTCTGTAGACCAGGCTGGCCTTGAACACACAGAGATCTGCCTGTCTCTGCCTTCCAGTTGCTAGGATTAAAGGCATGCACACCACTATGCCTGACTGGTGGTGGGGGAACACACTCTCGAGGACACTTATGGACACCCCCCACACCCCCCATGGCCCAAACTCCAGCTGTACTTTGCTAAATCAAAATACATCTTACTCCAAAGCAGGCCAGCGTTGCCATGACAACCGAGCTACTTCATGGAGGGATTTCTCTGTCTGATTTATTACACCGCCCCTCTTCTGACTCAGAGAGTAAAGGCATAAGAGCCAAGACAGGTGCCTTTGCTGTCTCTGGGACCACACTCGCCAGAAGCAAGGGACCTCTCGCCTCCCCACAACAGCCACATGGAAGGGAAAGGGAACCCCACATTTGTGGTTCCCACCGGCTGGCAGCACCATTAGAATTTACTGAATTCGAACGAAGTGGCTCCTCTTCATCAGGGCCGTCCTTCTGTTTTCATGCTGCTGTGAGGTGGTGGGGACCACTGATGTTCCATCCTACAGATAAGGCCATTAAGGCCTAGAGAGCCAGTATGACCAAGGACACAAGGCCACTAGGTGGAAAGCTGTGCCTCTTCCATCTGCCTCTCCCTAGAAGTTCTTCCACTCAGTCTTGAGGCCCTAGTAAGTGAAGTTTCCCAGGCGGCCTGAGTGCCCTGGAACCACCACTGTCCTCACCAACAGTCCCACCTCCCAGCAGCCCCCTGGAGAAATGGAATCCCCCTTCCCCCAGCTGATCTTATACGCAGTCTATGGTGGTGGCTAGGGAGTGATGGCCCCCAAGTCCCATGTGTTGACCTACAGGGCCCAGTTTGTGCTTGCGCAGGTGCCCTGACACACTGACACGGTCATACGTGCGCAGCTGCACACTCGGCTAGTCCACACGCCCATCCATCCATCTCTGGAGGCCCCTAGGGAGGCTCCAGGATGAGGAGGGTGGAGAGCTAGAATCAAAGCTCCAAGCTCCAAGTCCTTCTCTGGACCCCAGGGCACACGCAAGCTAGGGATGATGTCGGAGTTCCTTTACTGGTCCTTGGCCCCCTTTCCCAGCAGAGAAGCCAGGGATGACCAAGGTCTGTAGAAACCTGCAGAAGCAGTGAGCCTTCGGTCCTTATCTCCCCCCACCCCACCCCCAGGCTGTCCCTGCCTCAAACCCAGCCTGCCCCAGGGCTGGGCGACCTTGGGCCTCTGCTTCACTTCCTCATCAGTAAATGGCCCCCACTGGCCATGCCTGGGCAGCCACACCCCCAGCGTGGTTCCCCCCCCCCCTTCCCTGCAAAGCCTGTTATTAAACATAGGGTGGGGAAGAGAGGTCTGACAGAGATTGTTAGCCTCTGGGTCGCCCCTCACCGTAAGGGCCCCTCCCTCTCTCCACAGTGTGTCTTGATGGGGGGGGGGGGATCTGCCTCGCCCTTAAAAGCCCAAGTAGAAAGCATCAGCCCGCAGCCTGGGAAGGGAGGGGGTCCGAGGGAGGACGTGATTGCCAGCGGCCTCAGGGGGATCATGGGTGCCGCAGGTGCCCGCAGGGGGCTGGGCAGACTGTCCGGCGCTCGTCGCCGCCCCTCCTCCAGAGCTGGGGCGAGAAGGGGGGGGGCGCGGACCAAGGGTCTGGGCGCTCCTGGCCCCGCCCCACCCCCGGAGACCCACAGCATCCCTTCCCCGCCCTGCACCCCGGCGGTGGGGGCCCCGCCCGCGCCCCGCGCGCCCCCCGCACTCACTGGCCTTCCCCGGCCGCGGCCTCTGCAGCAGCCTCTGCGCGGTCCCCACGTCCTCCGCCTTCACCGCCTGCACCAGCTCCTGCTCCTTCCCCATGGCGCCACCGGGCCCGCAGCGACGCGGCGCTCGGTGCTCACGGCGGCTCAGACGCAGCGGCGGCCCCGCGTCTGCGATCGCATCCTTTCCAGCCCGCGCTGCCTGCGCCGCCCGCCGCCCAGCGTCCTGCGGGTTCGGGTTCGGGCTCGTTCTGGGGTTTCGGGCTCGGACTGGGGCTGGGGCTCCGACGCGGAGGGACGGATAGCGCGTCACGGGCGGGGGGCGGCCCAGGGGCGGGAGCCGGCGGCGGCGGCGGGCACCCGGTGGCGCGCCGCGTCTGAGCCGCCTCCCGGACGCCTGGGTCCGCTCCCGCGGCCGCTGACCTCCGTCAGCCCGCGCCGGCCGCGCGCCCGGCTCCGAGGCTCCGCCCCCGCATGGGCCCTCCCCCCCCCACACTCCCGACGCCCCCACCCCACGTTTGGGTGCGCGGGTCAGGCTAGGCCCCTGCGGATAACGGGGAACCGAAGATGACTGCCGGGGACAGAAGACGGTGCGCAGGGGGATTGGCCACGGAGCACCGACTCGGCGGCGACGCAAGGCTAGACCTAGGAGAGGTTTCTCGAGGCTGCGGGACCTGAGGGGGAGGGACTCGGAGACAGTGGGAGGGCGGGGAGCCGGGCACCAGTGCCACGGGTGCCGGCCCTCCAGAGACTGTCAGACATTTCTGGCCCGTGGTTCCTGTGGGAGGTGTTGAGGGATTGCGAAGAGGAATCTCCCAATAATGAATTCGGTGTCAGGGAACCCGTACCCCCTCCCCCCCAACTACACCTTCTTCCCTGGCAGCCTCTGGCTTCTCTCTGCAACAATGCAAGACGACAGTTCTCCTTCGAGGACAGCCTGGAAGGGAGCTTGACTTCGTCACTCTCTGCATCTACTAGGATGTAACTGTCTATGTTCACCAAGAAGGAACTTAACCTCCCATCCTCCGCACCACTGCTCCCTCCTCTCCCCCCCCCCCCCCCCCCCCCCCCCCCCCCCCCCCCCGCCGCCCAACCTAAACAATCTCCAGCCACAGGTTCCCAGTTAGGATCTTCCTGCTTGACCAACGTCTCCAGAGGCCTCACCTTTCTCCTGCCTACCTGAAGGCTAGGACTGCTCCAGGCCTCTCCTTACCTTGCTTGCAGCATTGTAAATCAGTTGAGCTCCATGGCTTGGGGAAGGTTCTGCACCCTCGGGTTCCTTATTTACAACCCAGAGCAGAGCATCTTCCCAACCTAGCAAGACAGTAGTGAGAATCTGGTGAGGTTTACACATGCACCCCGACTCACCGTTCTAGTGGTTCTGGACCATGCAGCAGGTCCAAAAGGGCAGGGTAGAGGAAGCAGCAGGTACAGGGATGTCCAGGATCATGTAATCTTTCTGGTCATGGAAGAGTCTTCTCATATGTGCTGGGCTCTCAGAAAAGGTCTCTAAATGAAAAAATACTTCCCCTAACCTCTTACAGTGAACAGTTTGAGGTAACTCACAGGCTCAGGGGCTGCGCTGGTCATCTGGGCTAAAGCTGAATTTACTGTCCGCATGTTACAGGATGAGAAAACAGCAACCAAGCTTTGGAAATGCTGTACATTCGTGAGTGTGTGCTACAAAGTCCCTGGGCCTGGAGGTCGTGGGTCTGGGCTTGGAACCATCGATTCCTGCCTCAGTTCTTCTTACTGGCTTTGTCAGCCTGAACTGGCCATTTTATATTTCTGAGTCTCTCATCTACTCCAGGGTTAATTGTGATGCTGTCCCCACAGTTAATCCTGGACATAGTAAAACGCCCAGCAAACAGTTGCTGTGAATATTGTGATGTTCTGGGGCCTCCCTGCCTGCAGGGATTGCAACTGTGTTAGATTCATCTTCACACGATACAGTGCCAAGCGTAAAGGAAACACTACAAAAATATGTAAATATATAAGAAGAAAGCAACTGGGCTGGAGAGATGGCTCAGAGGTTAAGAGCATTGCCTGCTCTTCCAAAGGTCCTGAGTTCAATTCCCAGCAACCACATGGTGGCTCACAGCCATCTGTAATGGGGTCTGGTGCTCTCTTCTGACCTGCAGGCATACACACAGACAGAATATTGTATACATAATAAATAAATAAATATTTAAAAAAAAAGAAGAAAGCAACTATTATCATGACTATTATTGCCGTGTTTGGCGCTTCTAAGGACCTGGGGCAAAAATACAAACAGAAGCCCACTCACCAAATGTCTGTTTCAATATTGTAACTCATACTAATAGCCTGTTAAATAAAATACGTTCTAGCCTCCTACCTTAACAAATATACCTTCACCAAGACCTGGAAGGGCAAGTTTAAATTTAGTATTCTTGGACTGATTGGTAAAGAGCTGGCCCTTGCCTGTAGCTGCAATATACTTAATTCTCTGTCCAGCTCCAACATCAGCTACACCCCATAAACAGCACCCGGAACCACTTCTCAGGCCAGTTGTGGGCATCCCATTGTGTAGCCCACCCAGAAAAAAAAGGTGTGCAGACCAGAGAAATCAACTAAATGTTTTTGGGCAGAAAATCCAAGGGTCCCAGTTAAATATTTGTATTGTGGTCTGGAAGGGATATCCAGACTCTAGGTTGACTTCTGCATCCAGTCATTCCTTACTTCAAAGGGTGGATGGTAGCAGAAAGGAAGTCAGAGACTTCCCTTGCTATGTCAAACTAGATCCCAGAGGGGGTCCAGGAGACCATGGTACTGCTGACTCGTAGCCATGATGGACAAGCTCCCGATGCTCAGTTGCTTCGGCTGTAAAATGGGACACCAGCTCTGTCTGGAGGGCTGATGGGAAGGTCTGCGTGGATACAAAGATGTCTACCTGCCTGGATCTCCTCCCCATTCACCTGGGGAAGAGGGCAACATAACAGGCTGTCACCTACCCCTACAGGGACAAAGGATGCAGATTCGTGGGTCTGGGGCAGCCCTCCAGGAGGTCAGGCCTCTGAAGAAGATCCTGGGAGGAGGGGCCGCTGAGCCAGCAGAATTGCTGAGCTGATGGCAGCTTCACTGCAGCCCTGACTGGCTTTCTTCCCAGATGCTTAACTGCCGCCAGCCAGCCCGCAGCCCCTGCCTCTGCCTGTAGCACTGGTACCCAGCTCCTCATGTATACAATGGTATTGTTGAATGTACCTTCTCTTGGGTTGCTGGAAGCGTGTCAGGTGTCACTTTTGTGGGTGCCACCTCTGTAAAGTGCTGTGCCAGTGAGTAGTATCTCAAAAGCCACATGCTCCAGATTCCTGCTACCCCACAGAGATGCTGGAGCTGCTCAGAATGGTCAGGGCCACACCCAGTTCTACAGCTATCTCTGGGTTGGACCATCTATAGCATCCCAGCCTTTAGCTCCTGGCCCCATCCAGCATCCTGAAGAAAGTGCAACAGCTCAGAAGACAGGTGACACACACTTGGCCACTCTTCTCCTGTGTTCTTGGGTCCCATCATGATTGATACCAATTCAAGCATCCTTCCGATGCTGGCTCTCCTCTTCCATCCAGTATGCCTAGGACTCAACAAAGCTGCCTCTGAACCTTCAGTGGCGCTTAGCCGCCTTTGGGGAGCTTATGCGTCATCAAAAGGAAGATAAGTAAGGTATAGGAGGGTATATGCAGGGTCCTTGTGGACCCTCAGCTGGCCAGAAAGGATGTGGTCAGGAGAGGGAGGGGTCTGAACTGCAGCTGGGCCAAATGGATCCACCGTCTGCCAGCCATGAGCCTTCAATGGCAATACTACAGCTCGGAGCCTGTCTTCTGACAGGATGTCCCTAGATGGGGACTGATCCTCCTTAGTGAAGTCTCTGCAGAGCACAAAGCATGATGTAGGGAAAGGCCGCACGACGTTTCGGCAGTTCCTCAAAGTTGAACATAACCGGCTAGAGCAATGGCTCTGTGACTGAACACAGCTAACACGGCCCAGGAATTCCATTCCTAAGACAGTTCCACGGCGAACAAAAACATGCATGCAAACAAATGCTCAAACACAAACATTTATAGCAGCTCCGTGTCAAAGAGGCTGGAAAGAAGGAAACAGTTCAGATGTCCATCATCGGTGAACAAATGAAAGGAGGTGCACACATACAGGGGACATTGTTTAGCCACAGAAACGGATGACAGGGACCCATAATGGCTATACATTTGTGATTCCATTGACATGAAATGTCCAGCAGAGGCCAACATTAGTTTAGTGGTTTCCAGGGACTGGGTTGGGGAAAGAGGGCAGGGAGTAAATGCCTCATCTCTCTCTCTTCAAGACAAGGTTTCTCTTTGTAGCCTTGGCTGTCCTGGAACTCACTTTGTAGATTAGGTCGGTCTTGATCTCACAGAGATCCGCCTGCCTCTGCCTCTCAGATGCTGGGATTAAAGCAAAAACCACCATGCCCATCTCTGCCTTTGCTCTTCCTGTCTCTCTGTCTGTCTCTGTCTCTGTCTCTGTCTCTGCCTCTGTCTCTCTCTTTCTCCAAGACAGACAGGGTTTCTCTGTGTAGCCCTGACTGTCCTGGAACTCTTTGTAGACAAGGCTGGCCTCAAATTCACAGAAATGCGCCTGCTTCTGCCTCCGAGTGCTGGGAGTAAAAGGTGTGTGTCACGGCCACCACTGCCACCTTTTAAAGGGAGGATGGAAACATCTGGTAGTCATGGAGAGGTAGTAGTTGCACAGTGTCAATCCACTAAATGTCACTGTGCCATTGAATTGATGTTTTTTAAATCATTCTTTTAAAAAATACATCTACATAATTTTTTAAATACATTGAATTGATTCTATTTTAAATCATTATGTAGCCAAGTGAGGCTGGTCTTGAACTCTTGATCCTCCTCCTAACTCGGATTCCCAAGTGCCAGGATTATAGATGTGTCATATTGACTAAATTGATCACTTTTTTGTTTGTTTTTTTTTTTTTTTTTCGAGACAGGGTTTCTCTGTAGCTTTGGAGTCTGTCCTGGAACTAGCTCTTGTACACCAGGTTAGCCTCGAACTCACAGAGATCTGCCTGCCACTGCCTCCTGAGTGCTGGGATTAAAGGCGTGCGCCACCACCCCCCCACCCCCACCCCCCGGCCTATTCACTCTGCTTTTATTTATGCATTGCTGAGCTAGCCTAGAATGTGCCAGGCAGTCTCTTTACTACTGATTTGCATCCTTTGCCTGAAATGTTCAATTTAAATGGCCAATTGTGAGACTAGAGAGATGGCTCATCAGTTAGGAGCAATTCTGTTTTTGCAGAGGATCTGAGTTCAGTTCCCAGCACACACATCAGGTAGCTCACAACCACCTGCAACCCCCAGCTCTAGGGGATCATATACCCTTTCCTGGCCTCTGAAGGCTCCTGCATGCATGTATGCATGCTAACATAGACATACACACACCCATAAACAAAACAAACCTTTAATAAATGGATAATTTAATGCTTTGTGAGCTTCACCTGAACCAGTACAAAGTCCCACAAAGAACAAGCTTGTAAGATGAACGTGAAGGTGCTGAGAGCCAAGAGCTGTGTGGGTGCAGGGTGGAGGGAGAACAGCCTAGGCACAGGCAAAGGACCTAAATAAGGGCGTGGTGAGAGATCTCTGCGGAGCCAGTGGCCTGGGGAAAGGAGAGATTAGGCAGAGGCAAGGGCTAGGAGACCCAGGAACCTGGAAGTTTTCTGGTACCCCTGAAGGCTCTTGTGGGTTAATAAGGCCAGATTTCAGTTTGCAAAAGACCACACAGGCACAGCTGTGATTCCAGCGCTTGAGAAGTGGGGGCAGGAGGAGGTCAAGGTCATCTTCAGTTACAGAGCAAGTTCCAACCAGCCTGGGATGCGTGAAATTGTGGGAGGAGGAGGAGGAGGAGGAGGAGGAGGACAAGGAGGAGGAGGAGGACGATGACGAGGAGGAGGAGGAGGACGAGGAGGAGAACGAGGAGGAGGAGGAGGACGAGGAGGAGGAGGAGGAGGACGAGGAGGAGGAGGAGGACGAGGAGGAGGAGGAGGAGGACGAGGAGGAGGAGGAGAAGGAGGGTGTGGCAAACAGGTTGACTGTTAAAGGGGGACTAAAGCAGGGCTTTCCAAGATGTGAGGGGTGGCGCCGGCCTCTAATCCCAGCACTGGGGAGGCAGAGGTAGGCAGATCTCTGTGAGTTCAAGGCCAGCCTGGTCTACAGTTCGAGTTCCAGGACAGCCAGAGCTACACAGAGAAACCCTGTCTCAAAAGACAACAAACAAAGAAGTAAGGAGGTAGGTGCCAGGCGAAACTGTTGGCTCACAATGACAAGGACGAGGGATGTGCTCAGATGATAGCCAGTTATAACAAAGACAACTGGTCAGTGAGACTTACTTTAGAAGGTGGTGTCCTCGTGTGGCATTTGTGTGCAAAGAGAAAAGGGGGAGAGTATTTTGGGGGTGGGGGGTGGGAGGACAGGAAGAGAGTCCATTGAGGTGGAGCTGGTACTGGTACCAGGGAACAAAAGAGAAGATGAGATTTTCTGTCATCCGCAGTACACAAGGGTCAAGAGGTGGAAAGAAAGCATCTATCGGGTTTGGCAGATGAAGCTGGGCAGTGGCCTTGAGGAATTTCCCCAGAGAGTGGGGGGGGGGCGGGAAGCTGAGGAATGAGGGGGAGGTGGGAAGTGCAGTTACCGATGAGGCAAGGACAGCTCTCTGGAGGAGAGAAAGCTTAGCTGGAAAGAGAAAACTAGGGTTGTTTTTGGTTCTGAAAGCGCTAAGGGGGAGGCTGGAGTTAGCGTCGAAACTCAGATGCTAGTATACTTACCTAGCGTGTGCAAAGCCCAAACATCTACAGTGTTAGAGACAGGGAACTTGAAGTTCAAGGTCATCCTTGCCTAGTAAATTTGAAGTCATTATAGGGTACCAAACAAACCCTGGTTGAAACAACAAAGTGCCTGGGGGTGAGGGTGGGACACACACCTTTAATCCCAGCACTTGGGAGGTACAGATAGGCAGATCTCAGTGAGTTCGAGGCCAGCCTGGACTACAAATTGAGTTCCAAGACAGCCAGGACTGTTACATTAGGGAAACCCTGTTTTAAAACCCCACCCCTGCAAAAAAAAAAACAAAAGCAAAAAACAAACACAAAGCCAGGTGGTGGTGGTGCACGTCATTAATCCCTAGACGCAGAAGCCGATGGATCTCTGTGAGTTCGAGCCCAGACTGGTCTACAGCATGAGTTCCAGGACAGCTAGGGCAACAGAGTAATCTTGTCTCAAAACACCAAAAACAAACAAGCAAGCAAACAAAGCGAACAACAAAAACACGCTAAGGAGGTAAAGGTGAAGAAAAGTGTGGGAAAAGAAAAGCCTGGGGAAAAGTGTGGGGAAGAGGGATGTCTATGATCAAGGACCTGGGTGCATGGACAGGAATTGGCCTTGGCCGAGGAGATGGACTCACCCTCTTTGTGGTCATAGGAAAAATGGGTTTGCAGCCTCATTTATAGGTGCAGTGGGAAGAATTCATGGGAAAACAAGGCTAACTTTGTGGAGTTCGGAGGACTGTAATAAAGACGAAGTCATGAGAATCTTCAGTTTTAAAGGGGTTCCTGGGCTAACTTGTGTGCACTGAGGATCAGGCTGGGGCTGGACAGGTCTGAAAAGGCCCAGACTAGGGTTACCAGATAAAGAAATAGAAGTACAGAATGCCCGGTTGCATTTGAACTTCTTGTAAGAAAGTAATCCTTTTAGTACAACGTTTGAGATATGTTTGTACTTTTAAAAAATTATCTGAAAGTTTTGTTGGAAATTCTATCTTGGTAGGTAGGGTAGGGGATTGTGTATGTGTACAGGGGTAGGGGACAACGACAGTGCAATCCTTCCTGAGAACCAAGCCTGAAAAACAGGCAGCCGCATCAAGGCTGTGATGTTCAGTTAGTACAAGTCTGGGGTCGCGGCTGACGCCCCTCCGCACTCGACCGCTTCTGCAGTTCCTGGTCTCAGAACTTTTCAAATATCTCTGGCAACTCCCCCACTCATGGTCTCGTCCTGAGCAGCTATCGATAACTCTACGCTCGGCCCGGCTTCTATCGACTCGTTCCTACTCGCCTCGCCGTCCTGAACCAAGGCAGAGTGCTGAGCGTGTGTAAGGTACGGAGTCCGCGGGACGAGGGCTGAGTACTAGTCGCTGGGTGGCTAGGATGGTGCGGTCGAGGTAATCAGGCTGGTAGGACAGAGCCAGAGCAATCTGCAGAGCACAGGGGAGCTCGGGGGTCCGGCCGCACAGCTCCCCCACCCATCAGAGCCCAATGCCGGTCAGCTACGCATGCGCAGAAGCAGCGGTGCCCGGCTTTCCCCAGTCGCCCTGCGCATGCGTTGCCTACCCTTGCGGCAGACGACGCTCCTGTGATTGCCCTATGTGTGTGACTGCCTCCTGCTGGCTGCAGGCGGGTTGGCGTCTCCTTCCGTGCTGATGAAGCGAAGGTACAGGCGCCAAGAAGCGGAGGAACTGAGTCGCCTATCTTGTGACTGCCAGCATGATTCTAAAGACTCATTTTTCTTATCTTTAAAGTGGTAATGCTTAGTGTAGTGTGCAGATTGTTTTCTCATACATTTATCTTTCCCTCTAGATGTTTTGACCTTTGGACTTTGCCTATCATCTAGCTCCTGGCCCCGTGCAGGCCTCATTTTCCCCAGCCATCAAACAATGAACACCACCCCAGGCACAGTGGGCAGTGACCCTGTCATCTTGGCAACTGCAGGCTATGACCACACTGTGCGCTTCTGGCAGGCACACAGTGGCATCTGCACTCGAACGGTGCAGCATCAGGACTCTGTATCCTTCACTTGGGAGCAGGCAGGGTGGTGGTGGCCAGGATTAGGTATGAATGCCAAGTGCCTGGGGAAACAAGGGCCAAGTGGTGGAGGTCTTGCTAGCCTGTGGCCCCAAGGCCTCCCTTTCCAGGGTTCCCTTCCCATCATCCTTAACATTCTCAGCAGGTGAATGCATTGGAGATCACACCAGACCGAAGCATGATTGCTGCTGCAGGTACCTGAGATTCTTCACCTCGGCCCTTCCTTGACTGGTGGCAGGACTACCTGGCAGCCATGCTTCAGTTTAGCCTATGTCCCCAGGTTACCAACATATCCGCATGTATGATCTCAACTCCAATAACCCCAACCCCATCATCAGTTACGATGGCGTCAATAAGAACATCGCATCTGTGGGCTTTCATGAGGATGGCCGCTGGATGTACACAGGCGGGGAGGACTGCACAGCTCGCATCTGGGACCTCAGGTGTTGAGTGCTGGACTGGAGGGGGCAGCCGTCTGGGGAGAGGGCAGCCAGGGGGTTGTCTTTGGGCAGGTACCCCACGGACAAACTAACCAAGGGGGTGTTTGAAGGGAGAAGGAAAGCCAACCCTGCTTCAGGCTAGCGGCCAGACTTCCATGCCCTTTCTGCTGGCCTCACACTGCCATCTGTGGAGAAGACCCAAACTCCACAACTCCTAAGGCAGAAGTGGCTCTTATTAGCAGAGAATGGGAGATTTTGGCGGGACACCAGTAGTATGCATTAGACACCATATATAACCGTAACTCCCCACAGGTCTCGCAACCTGCAGTGTCAGCGTATCTTCCAGGTGAATGCGCCCATTAATTGCGTCTGTCTGCATCCCAACCAGGTGAGGAGCACTCATGGGGCCAGGTACCTAGGGGCTTTGGAGGGCAGAGATACTGCTGCATCTTACCCCTACTATATCCCAGGCAGAACTCATTGTGGGTGACCAGAGCGGTGCTATCCACATCTGGGACCTGAAGACAGATCACAATGAGCAACTGATTCCTGAGCCTGAGGTTTCCATCACGTCTGCCCACATTGACCCTGATGCCAGCTACATGGCAGCAGTCAATAGTGCTGTGAGTACCGGGATTGGGTACAAGGCCATCTCAGCACCTAGCCCCTCATCTTCTGTAGATCCCTCAGGCCTCTCTAAGTTTTCTACCCAGCTCCCAAAGTCAGGCACCTGCTGTCTGCCATAGCCCACCCATCAGACTAGGCACCTCAACCAATGTTTCCCTTTCTTTCACATTCCAGTCCATGACTTTGATCTTCCCTGATACTGACAAACTTCTCTATGGCCTTCCTGGGATGTCTGATCTGTTCTCCTTCAATTGTAGAAGTATCCTGTAGCCTTACTGACAGGCTGCACTGTTCTGAGACCTTAAGGTGCTCTGGCTCCTTCTCCTGGACTGCAGGATGTTCCAGTTTGGTCCTTGCTTTCATCTCTAGTGTCGTTTTCTCCTTTTAAATCCTAGAACGTCACTTCTTCCACATGTTTGCATTTCCTCCTCCCAGCCTTGGGCTGTTACCTCTTCTGTCTGGGTGCCCTCCTTACTGCCTCCCTCCTGCACATCTCTGCTGGCCAGCAGCAGCCTCTGGGGAGCTGTGTTCGAGTCCTCGGCCAGTGTGGCCTCCTGCTTTTGACTGGCTGGGCATGGTTCCTTGTTGGGACCAAGCTTCCTGTAGACATGGCCCAAGATGCCAGCCTTCCTACCCTGGCCCAGGTGTCCATGGGTCCTAGTCCTGTTCTGAGGGTCTGGGTTTTGAATGACTGCCCTTCTGTCCCACAGGGAAACTGCTATGTCTGGAACCTGACCGGGGGCATTGGTGATGAGGTGACTCAGCTCATTCCCAAGACCAAGATCCCAGCCCACACACGCTATGCCCTGCAATGCCGCTTCAGCCCTGACTCCACGTGCGTGTTAGGATTTGGGGGAAGAGGGCATCTGCAGGGGCTGGGGACACTATCTGGTGTGTGGTCAGTGGATACAGGGTAGTAGTAGCCGCTGAGATACCCAATGTCCAACCCCAGGCTCCTTGCCACCTGTTCAGCTGACCAGACATGTAAAATTTGGAGGACATCCAACTTCTCCCTGATGACAGAGCTCAGCATCAAGAGTAGTAACCCTGGAGAGTCATCCCGTGGCTGGATGTGGGGATGTGCCTTCTCAGGGGACTCCCAGTACATAGTCACAGGTGAGCCCTGCCCTCTGTCTCCCCCACATTGCCTCGGCCTCTGGAGAGGCCACTCAAAGTTGCCGCTCTCTTCTGCCTGCTCCCCACTTGCAGCCTCCTCTGACAACCTGGCCCGGCTCTGGTGTGTTGAGACTGGAGAGATCAAGAGAGAATATGGTGGCCATCAGAAAGCTGTCGTCTGCTTGGCCTTCAATGACAGCGTGCTGGGTTAGCCTCTACCCCTTGAGGAGGCTGCACTGGGAAGTCAGGACTACCTGGTATAGTGTCTTTACGTGGATGAGACTCTCAGGTCAGCCTCTGCATGTCAGGCCAACTGGAGCTGACCAGACTACCCTGGCCCCGCCTGGCCAACCTAGACTTGCTGGCCACTCTGCCCTGGGACTCTCTCCATGCCCAGTCTGTTGTCAGAAGGTTCACCAAGCCAGGCTACATGTGCCTGGACAGGGAGTCTTTGCTCCCTTTAGGAGGCTAGACCCACAGGGATTGGAACTGTTGAGATTTGAGGTTGGTGCTTGTTTCCCAGGTATGTTACCCCCACCTTGCTCCTTTCTACCCCTGTTCAGCTCCTGAGGCCCCCAGAAATTACCACTATGGCCAGGTAATCTGGGTTTATTTGTCCCTACTGTCAGCTCCGTTCACTGGTGGTGGTGACCTGACCAGCTGGCTGACCTGTGGGGACAGGATCGACCTGTGGGACCAAAAGCTGGGAGGGCTCGGTAGGGGGCTTAGTCTGGAAGGTAATAAAAGCAGACAGACACACAGATGTTGCTCGGGAAGCAGATGTCAATGCAGAGGTAGATCAGCCGCTGTCTCTGTGGCCCTGGGGAGAAGGGAACTCATGAGTCCCAGTACTGTCCTGCAGTAGCCATAGGCCTGTTCACTCAACCCTTCCCCAACTCACCCTCTGCTCGCTGGGCCCAGTAGATGGGAGTGTCCACACAAAGGTGTTGCACCGAAGCTCCCACTTGGGCAGGGTCCACAGTATGGCCCCCCAAAACTGCCAGCAGCTCCTGCGCATAGTGGGTCTCTTGGCCAGGTACATGGGACTCCTGGGCCTGCAGAAAGACTCTGGTGGGCCATCATATAATACTTTCTTGATCCTGGCTGGGTAGGGCATTCGTGTTCCACCCCAGCCTGATGGCCCTTCCACCTGCTCTTGTCAACAGCCTCAGTCAGGGGAAGATAGAGCTTTCTGTTCCCCTGAAACCAGAGCCTTGGCTGGCCCAGCCAGGCTGCACAGAGGACCTTTTGTTTGTCCCCTGGCCTTGGGGAGGGGATTTGGAGGGGGTGGCAAGCCAAGTAGTACTGCTCACCCTGGAAGTGTTCACCAGCAGCCTTAGGGTCTCCCGATCTTGGGCTTCCATCAGACGGAGGAAGCAGGCCCGGTGCTCTGCAGGGCGGTAACAGATGTAGCCCTGGGGAGGCAGACAGGTAAGTCAAGGCACCCCATACCTCCACTCTACCCCCCTCCCAAGCGTACTCACACTTTGCCCGTCGAACAGCACAGCCCAGCTGTGGTTGCTCTGAAGCGGAGTCACCACGATAGTTGCCACGTTCTGGGCCACGTCCACTAGAGTGGTTTGGTTGGGCCAGGGTACCCTGGTGCTTGAGGTCTTTCGGAGCATCTGCAGCAAAGGCTAAGGGGTATTTGGGATTCAGCCCTAACGTCTGTATTTCCACATTACCTGAGTAGGCCTTTGTTCCTGCTGCTCCTCTGGCTATCTGTTCAAGGCCAGTGTTTAGGCCTGGCCCTATGGGAGATACTAGCCTTCCTGCTCCTTTCCCACTCTGTATACCCCTGGGTTTGAGGAGTGGCTCACCTTGGGAGGGCTGTACATGAAGCCAAGAAGCCCTCCAGCCATGGCCCCTGCAGTGACCAGTGTCAGCAACAGCAGCAGGCCCGCTGTTCTCCAACCCCTATGGCAGGGTTTGGTCTTCACCTGGGGGCATATTACTGTCAGTGCGGCTTCTGGGTTGGGAACCAGGGACCTACTTGCTCAGGGAAGGGGCTGATGGTAGGTGGCGACACCTTTGTCTCCTATGGTGTCCCTGTGTCCTTGTCCGGGGGTGGGGTAGGGGGGTGGCAGAGACACTCACCTCAACAGGCCTGGACCTGAGGCTCTCAGTGTGGATGTGCCCTTGCTCCATGCTGCAGCCCCTGCTGACAATGCACTGATTGTCTACAGCCCCTTGGAGGAGTCAGCCAGGGAAACCTCAGGCCTTTGATGAGTCAAACTGTACCCTCCCCTCCCAATCCCACCGCTTCCTTCCCAGCCAGTATCTGATATCCTGGGTCAGAGCCAGGACAGCCCTCTCCCCCACTGATTGCGGCTCATCAGGCATGTCTCTGGACACTTGGCTTGTGCAGATCATGTCTCTGGGAGCGAGTGAAAGCAGGGCCTGGTAGGAAGTTGAACTGGCTAGATCTTGGCCAGGACGATTTTGTCTGTTTTGGCAGTTAATTTTCTTGGAATCCATTACCTCTGGACTCCTGAGCTAGACACAGACCATCAATAAATGTTCAATGAACCATCAGTATGAGGCTAATTGCTTTCTTTCTTTACCTGTAAACTCCCAAGCCTCTTTCCAGACCCCATTAACACCAGATGGGGTTGTGGATTCCCATGTGCACCCGTGGGCTCCAGGCTGCACTGGACAGCTTGCTGTATATTGAGGATTGTTAAGCCAGCCTGTTCCCTAGCATGTTTTTTTTCTAACCAAGCTGATTGCTCTGGTCCCTGATCTGTCTAGCTCCATGGTAGTAGCTCAGCTGTACAGATCCACATATTTTACCCAGTACCTTTATTCTATTCTGGTTTTTATGCTACACACTTCCTGTTTCTTCAGGACCTGTTTGTTCCTCAGAAGAAGGGTGGGGCAGTGGTCACGTCCACTGTGTAAGATTTAGAACTGGGAGCCGGGCAGTGGTGGCGCACGCCTTTAATCCCAGCACTGGGGAGGCAGAGGCAGGCGGATCTCTGAGTTCGAGGCCAGCCTGGTCTACAAGAGCTAGTTCCAGGACAGGCTCTAGAAACTACAGGGAAACCCTGTCTCGAAAAAACCAAAGAAAAACAAACAAAAAAAGATTTAGAACTGGGATCCTGGCCTGCCTTATGTCTCCTGCCTTGCCCCCATCCATAGCTAGACAGGTGTTACTCAAAGTAGATAGAGGAAGGCAAACCTTATCAGTGTGGGTTTGAGAGTTTAATGTGCATTTGAGTTCACAGCGAAATAAGGGGGAAATGTAACACACATAGGTTCTCGGGCTACTGCCCAGTAGAAGAGGGGCATCCTTTGCTGCTGCACCTACCAGTGCTCCTGTGTAGGTGATAAAGCCACAAAACAACAGTTATTACCCTACCCAGACTCACGGAGCCACCCTCACAGAGGATCAGCACCAATGTTAAAGGCAATTGCCTTCTTGTTGAATTATGGCATTATTCCACTCCCAGCAACCCCTGACCTGGGAACAGCTTCAGACATGGGATACATTTTATTGCTTTGAGAACTTGGTGAACAGGTGAAGTGCTGTGATCATGAGTAGTCACAGGGCAAGGAGCCAGGAAGGAAGGAGTCAGCCACAAGGAATAGCTTCCTGGGTTTGCCCTATGAATGCTGCCCAGTCTGCTCAGCAAGCTGCTAAAGGTCAGAGACTTGCAGGGCAGAGCAAAAGGCCAGAGATGCTGAGAAGCCAACTGGTTGATAGGCTGGGCCTTCTGGCTGGGATCAACAAAGAAATCCAGGATGGAAATAGATGGTTTCGTGGAACACCGACGTACAACCCAGCCACAACCCAAAGGACATAGGCAAGGGAGGTTGTCAGAGACAACTATTCTCAGGACTCCTCTTTCCTTCTGTACCAGAGGGCACTCTGGGAAACAAGGCAATCCTTGGGCTGCACACTGGCTATGCTGCTGATTGCGGCTTAGGTTTTTTCAGTGGGATTTACTCGAGACAGCACAGCTACTAATCCATACACTAAAGATGCAATTCCACACCTGACAATGTTGAGTAGTTTAAGATTTTTTTTTTTTTAAAATAAACACTGTTCTAAGGTCCCTGTACAGCAGTATGGAGTTAAATGCACGCACCCATACCCGCTCAGCGGAGCACACTCAGTGAGACATTTGGGTTTAAATTCACACAAGTGAGCCCAAGTTTAGCTAGGCTGTTACACTGTGCATGAGAGACTGCAATCCTGGGCATCAGAACAGACAATTGTGACATCAAAGTGTTTTTCAAGGAAGCCAAGATGAGTGGAAGCTGTCAAGGGCAGTATACTAAACCCCAACAACAGTAATCCCTCCTGGGAGCAGCTTCCTCCACTGGGAACACAGAAGCAGGCTCCTCTGTAATATGGTCACAGTGGAGGACACCCCAGTTTCTGGTCTACACAAGTGTCTCGTAAGAGCCCTTCCTTTCCTCTCTGCCCACCTGAAGGTCTGATCCCTGAATACATTTTTCAGTAAAATGCATGACGCACACCCCTTGACCTACTTCAGACTCTTCAAACAGAGCCTAAGGTTACTTGAATCCTGGGCAGATGCTTCGCCCACCCCATAGCCTTCCAAGTTTAAAAGTGCATCTTAAAATATAACCATCTGTAAACAACACCCCCAACGTTTACCTACAAGGTTAACTTCTTCCTCTGCTCAGTTCTAATTAACCTGCAGCCACTTAACTGAGCCATTTCTAAGCCCCACCTATTAATTTAGGTAACTGATTTAAAATTTTTTTTATTCCAGAGATTAAAGACACTAGATCTTTAACCTTGAAGGGCAGGCAAGAGGTCGGCTATGCTGTCAACATAAAAGTCAGGGACCATTTTCTTCTTGTTCATGCAGTCACTTTCCTGATTAATCTTCACATCCTCAAGCGTGGAGACTCCGGTGAGGGTCAGGATAGTCTTCAGACTACAGGTGGCGCCCAGGAGGATGTCTGTGTCCAGGCGGTCTCCCACCATGACGGTGCGCTCTGGGTTGATCCCATACTCCCGGGACACGCAGTCGAAGATGAAGCGGCTAGGCTTCCCGATGATGTCCGCCTGGCGCTGGGCGGCCATCTCCACGGCTCGCACCAGACAGCCGGTACCTGCAGGGCGAGGGAGGGAAGGGGACGCTGGGGGTCAGAGGACACGGAAGGGCTGGACCCGCCCTCCAACCTCCAGCCCCTAGGCGCACGGACCCGCAATGAAACGGTCGTTCTCCAGCGGGAGCCGGTTGTCCATGTTGGTGCCCACGAGCAGACAGTCGGGCTGCTGCAGGTACCGCACGGCCTTGGTGAGTTTCATGTAGCTGAAGTGTGGGTCGAAGCCCACCACTACCGCGCGCACGTCGGGATCGAGCGGCACAGCCAGCCAGTCGCTCGGGCTTTCGCCGTGCAACGCCTCCGGGCCCACACCCACGCTGGCGACACCCACGGCCTCCAGCTCGGCGGCTAAGGCCGGGCTGCCCAGCACGTAGGCCTTGGGGTCCGGCACGCCGGCCAGGCGCTGGCGCAGATAGAGCGCGCTGCAGTAGGCCGTGCCGAAGACCTCGAGGCCCGCGTCGGGCCCCGCCGGGCCGCCGAAACCTAAGCGCCTTAGCTTCTCGGCGTAGGCCGTGCGAGTCTTGCTGCTGTTGTTGGTGATGAAGCCCAATCGCTTGCCGCGGGCCCGCAGCGCCCGCAGGGTCTCCGGCGCGCCCGGCACGGCCGTCTCGCCGCGCCACAGCACGCCATCGCAGTCGAACAGCAGCGTGTCCACGTCGGCCAGCAGTACCCTGGCCCGCTCGGCGTTCAGCCGCACGCAGCGGGCCTCGTCGCCGCCGGCCTCCGCCTCCGCCATGGCCGACCGCTGCCCGCCGCCACCACCCGCCGCTGCCGCCGCCGCCACTACCGGCCGCTCCTCACAGCCGCCCGCCGCGGCGCCGGCCCCGCCTCTGCAACGCTCATTGGCCCCGCTCATCGCGCGCACCGCCCATTGGCTTCTGCTTGCGCCAATCCCTTTTTGTTTCCCGCGTGCCGCAAGGCGCACAGCCGCTACGGTCGCGGGCCAGGCGCGCGGAGGCGAGCAGCCATTGGCTGGCTGGTCCGGATACGCCGATGATTGGCTGGCAGAGCGCCAACCGGCAAGGGGAAAGCGTACGCTACGGAAACGCTGCGGGCCGTGAATGGCAAGGGACGTAAGGCGGATGATCATGGATGGACGCGGGGTAGCTCGCTCATTGGAAACTGGTGGTCAGCCTAGGTGACGGAGACTCCAGGTCAGGAACCCCGGGCCAGTCCGGCCGCTAATTGGCTACCTCTTCTGGCGGTCTTGGTTGGGCGGGGCTATCCGCAGGAGCTCGGCAGGAGGGGCCACCGGCGTTGCAGTCACGTAAGCGCCTTAGAGGTGAAGTCGGAGCTCGTACCGCGTTTCTTTCTTTGGAGCTATGCCCAGCCTGTGACCTTAACTACAAATGATTCTGTACTACCTGTTCCAGGAATGGAAATCGTGTCTTTGATTCAAAAAGTTGTTGATAACCATCTTGCAACCCTACTTTTGTTTTAAAAGGTTATATGACCACTTATGACTTACCTTTTTCTGACTACCTTGTCATGCCCACCTGGCAACCACGTCTTTGTTTCAGGAGATCGTTAGGACCTTATGTTCTGCTCCTACAATCTGCCCTATTTTGCCTGCCAAATTCCCCATTTGGAAAGCTCCTGCCCCTGAGTTTTCTAAAAACCTGGTTTTCCACACATCCAATGTTGACCTCTCAACTCCGCCTTAGGGGGAGGCAGTACATGTACACGAATTTTTTTAAAAAATACTTAATTCATTGTTTGCTTGAATTAATTCGGCCATGATGCTTTGGGTTGGTGGTCTTTCTCTTCCCGCCGCTGGGATCAACAGTATGATCTTTAATCGAGATTCCTCTAGGCCACAGGTGAGAATTTTAAAAAGATTAGAGCAAGCAAATTAGAGTGAATGCAGAATCGCAGCCAGAAACTTGGCTGGGAAGAAATATCCGTTGTTGACTGGATAGTAATATAAGAGCACTTTTGTGAAATGTTGGAATTGTGCTACATCTGGTACTTGATACATGCGCATAGTATGTAAAAATTGCATTGACGCGCATCATTATATACTATGCCTCAATAAAAATATTAATAGTTGATGAGGACGATAACAGCTACCAATCGCTAAATGCCATACTGTAGGCAATGTCCCCCTGGATCCCAACCCCACTGTCTCGCCATTACTGGTTCATGTCACTTGGAGGTCCTGCGAAACCGTTTTTGAAGAACTGAAGGAGAGAATGCAGGTACCCTTGGGGAAGGAAGTTCAGGTTTAATCATAAACAGAAATGAACCTAGTATATCTTTACTATAAGATGGCCTTTAAGCCTAAGATGGAGGCAGACTGGCTTTTCACCCCTCCTGAAGACCACCCTGAGTTTAGTTCCCAAGCACTCAAAGTGAGCAGTTCACAAGTGCCTGTCACTCCAGCTCCAAGGGACAGTGACTTTCTTTTCTTTCTTCTCTCCCCCCCCCCCTTTGGTTTTTCAAGACAGGGTTTCTCTGTAGCTTTTTGGAGTCTGTCCTGGAACTAGCTCTGTAGCCCAGGCTGGCCTCAAATTCACAAAAATCTGCCTGCCTCTGCCTCCCGAGTGCTGGGATTAAAGGTGTGCTTCACCACTGCCCAGCAAGGGACAGTGACTTTCTCTGCCCTCTGTGGACACCTATGCACACATGCACATACGCACACATAATTAATAATATTTTTAAAGATTTATTTTTACTTTATGCATATGAGTATTTGCCTGCATTTATGGTAATCTTGGAAAACAGAGTGAGCTCTTCTGGAACTGAGCTATTGTGAGCTCTCATTTGGGTGCTAAGAACTGGATGTCCAGCACGGTGGCTTACACTTTAATCCCAGGACTCAGAGGCAGAGGTAGGTGTATCTCTGTGAGTTTGAGGTCAACCTGGTCTACAAAGCAAGTTTTAGAACAGCCAGGGCTGTTACACAGAGAAACCCTGTTTCCAAAAACATAATAATAATGTATATGTATGTGAAATCTTTTGAAAACTATTATCATTGTTTTCTTTTTAAATTAGGTGTGTGTGTGCCCATGTGTGGCATGGCAAGTGGGTCCTTGGGACGCAGCTCAGGTTGACAAGCTTGGCTGCTAGTGCCATCTCACTGGCCCTGTCTTTGGTCATTTGTTCTAAGGATTTTATAAATTGAGACCAGCCTCAATTTAATATATACTGAGGGTGACCTTGAATTTCTATTCTGTCTGTGTCTTGCAACTGTTGAGATTATAGGTAAGTGCCACCATGCCCAGTTTGTGCATGCCAGGCAAACCTCTGTCAATGAGCTACGTCCCCAGGCCTCTTTTGTTTGATTATCTTTTGTTTTTTCAAAACAAACTTTCTACTCTGTAGCCTGGGCTAGCCTGGAACTTTTGGCACTCCTCCTGCCTCAGCTTCTGAGTGTTGGGATTACAGGCATGAGCTGCCATGCCACTCTTAGACCATCTTATAAGTGAGATGTACCCTTGTTATCATGCTTCCTTAACTCAACATAGTGCCTGTGGAATCTGTCCTCAGTTTATTTTTAATTTTTAGTGAATTATCTCTTGGGCCGTTGTAAAAACATGTGGTTTTGTCTGTTTTCTTGCTGATGAGCACTGGGTCATTTCCAGTTTAAGACTCTTGTAATGTCTCTGTGAAGATTCTTGTTTGTGTGTATGAATATATGGACATATGTTCCCGTATCTGGGGTGTATCATTTGGAGTGGAATTGATAGGCATCACTGTCAGAATAATAGCAGTTCCCAGTTTCTCAAGGGGCTACCCTGTGTCATGTAGATTCCCAGTTCCCAATGTGTCAACCTCTTGCTTTGCTCTTGAGCCCCAGTTTTCCACAAAGGTTTTTCTGAATCACTTCTACCTTCAAACTCATCAGACAAACCCAATGACCTCAATACTCCTAAGGTCCTATTTATGGAATATCCTATCTCTGCTGGCCTGGAAAACTTGAAGGACAAGGACCACAGCCTTGGAGGGCAGAGACTGCAGGGTTCCTTCCTGGAGTCCATGCTACCTAGGAGAACTCCTTCATCCCTCTGATTTCACATTTAGTCTGGGGAACTGAGCTGACAGCGAGAAGAGCTGCACTTGACAAAAGATTACAAAGACTGATTCTATCACTTAGAAACCCCACGTTGATTTGGTATACAGGCCACAATGGAGAATGCCAATTACGTACAGATGTGACCAGACTTCCGAAACACTGACCTGATTGATTGCCTTGGTTTACCCTTGGTGCTCATTAAGTTTGCAGACAACAGCACCACTCCTGCTGTGAGAATCATAAGACAATCCTGAGAAACTGTTAACACACCTTTGTGACAGGGAGAAACTGAGCAACAAAGAACAATCAGCTGACTCCAAATCTGAACACTGCCACTGCATCTCCTGTTCGTGAGAGGGACAGCCTGCGTGGGGGAAGAGTACAAAGGAGAGAATAAGACCTCCAGGGTGAGGTCCTGGAGCAGTCTGGAGGGGACCACATGGTGGAGTGGCCGCATGGATGGAGCATAGCTGGTTCAGTATATATCCTCTAGTAGATGGCACCAGTGTCGTGTCCTCCCAAGTGAGGAACATCCCTGAAATGGCACAGGCAATGATACAAGATAGACGTGACAGTTGATCTTCATTGTTGTCTTTGGGTTTTTTTTGTGTTTGTTATGTTTTGTTTTTCTTTTTCTTTTTTTTTTTTGAGACAGGGTTTCTCAGTGTAGTCCTGGCTGTTCTAGAACTCGCTCTATAGACCAGGTTGGCCTCGAACTCAGAGATCTGCCTGCCTCTGCCTCCCAAGTGCTGTCTTCCTTCCAAGTGCTGGTATCAAAGGCATGTGCCACTACCTGCCTGACTCTTGTTTTTGTTTTTTTAAACATGGTGTCTCTGGGTAGCCTTGACTGTCCTGGAACTCTCTCTATAGACCAGACTGGCCTCAAACTCAGAGATCTGCCTGCCTCTACCTCCCAAGTGCTGGGATTCAAGGTGCACATTACCTCCACCTGGCTTTATTTAAATGTTTTATAAAGTGTCTTACTATGTAGACCAAGATGGGCTTGAACTCATAGGCTTCTGCCTCCTGAGTGCTGAGATTAAAGGTGTGTATCATCACACTTGGGTCCTCATTTTTTTTACTCTCTGTGTGTGTGTGTGTGTGTGTGTGTGTGTGTGTGTGTGTGTGAGAGAGAGAGAGAGAGAGAGAGAGAGAGAGAGAGAGAGAGAGGTGTATATGGTATGTAGGAGTGAGTGTAAGTATGTGATTACCACAGTGTGCACATGGAGGCTAGAGGCCAGCTTTTAAAAGCTTGTTCTCCACCACTGCTGTGGATTCCAGGGAGCAAAGTCACTATGTCAGGCTTGGGTGGCAAATGCTTTTACCTACTTAGCCCTCGTGCTTGCACATCAGAAGGATTTCTATTGACTTCCAGGCCAGCATGCAGCTACAGAGTGAAACCTTGTTTTAAAACAATAGAGGCTGAGGATATAGCTCAGTGGTAGAGTGCTTGCCTAGCATGATAGGATGAGTTCCATCCCCAGCAAAAAACAGGGCATGGTGGTACATACCTTTATATGGTATATATTATGGTGGTACAGACCTTTATATGGTATATATTATGGTGGTACAGACCTTTATATGGTATATATTATGGTGGTACAGACCTTTATATGGTATATATTATGGTGGTACATATCTATATATGGTATATATTATGGTGGTACATACCTATAATACAAGAACTTGAAAAGTGGAGGCAGGAAGAGCAGAAGGGCCGGAAAGATGGCTTAGTGGTTAAAAACACTTTGGCTCTTGTGGACCCAGGTTCAGTTCCCAGCACCCATATGGTGGTTCAACAGTGTCTGCAGCTTCAGCTGCAGGGAAGCCAATGCCCCGAGGGCATCTTCCAGGAACATAAATGATATATTTGCACACACAGGCAGCAAAGCTCTAATAAATAATTTAAAAAAAAAACTAACTTCAAGGTCATCATTTACGAAGGTAGTTCAAGGGCAGCTTCAGAATCCTAAGACCTGCCAGGTGGTGGTGGCGCACGCCTTTAATCCCAGCACTTGGGAGGCAGAGGCAGGCGGATCTCTGAGTTCGAAGCCAGCCTGGTCTACAAGAGCTAGTTCCAGGACAGGCTCTAGAAACTACAGGGAAACCCTGTCTCGAAAAACAAAACAAAATAAAACAAAAAAGAATCCTAAGACCTTGTTGGGGCAGGGATACTCACAGTTCCTCTGCATGAGTTAGTTATGTAAGGTACAGCTGAAGCCAGGCCAAACCCTAGGAGACTGAGGGCAGCCAATTTATCAAGATCATATCTCAAAATTTAAAAGAACAGTTCCTCCTTCCTTGTAACCTCCCACTCTCAGGAGTTTTCATGTTTTTTCCTTAGTCTGTGTTCTCTCTGGAAAGAAAAATTCAATTTAAAAAATTAAAAAGGCTGGGCATGGTGGCGCACATCTTTAATCCTAGCACTTGGGAGGCTGGGAGGCAGAGGCAGATCTCTGTGGGTTCAAGGCTGGCCTGGTCTACAAAGTTGAGTTCCAGGACAGCCAGGGCTGTTACACAGAGAAACCCTGTCTCGAAAAAACAAAATAAATAAATAAAAACTGTGGTGTCGCATGCCTTTGGTTCCAGCACTAGGGAGGCAGAGGCAGGTGGCTGTCTGTAACCTCAGGGCCAGCCTGGTCTACACAGAGCAAGTTCTAGGTGCTAAAAAACCCTATAACCCCTCGAGAAAAGTTAATAAGGAGGACTTGTGAGTTCCTGTCTATGACCATGGGACATCAACACTTGTCCAGCAGGAGGCCATCTGGGTGAGGGAGTCTGTTTACTGCCCACTAACTGCAGTTGACTCCTGCAGTGACCGTCACCTGAACTGCATGGGCTCAGGACACTCTGGCCTTCAGGGAGAGCCCTAGCAGGAATCCTGGTCTGCCTTAGAGTCCACCCAGCAGATTCTCTCTCTCTTCTACCTGCTCATGTTTTGTTACTCCCAAGTCATCTCCCTTTGGGTTTTATTTTGATGATTTTTTTTCCCCCGGTTTTTTGCTTCTTTTGTGAGATAGGGGTTTCCTATGTAGCCCAGGCTGGTAAACTCATTATTTTGTAGTTTCAAAATCACGGTGATCCTCTGGTCAGCTCCCAAGTGCTAGAATTATAGGTGGGCACCACTATGCCCGACTCACCCTCTCCCTGGACAGTCTTCTATTTCCTGGACACTGGTTCTTTCTTTAACTCTTCGGTACATCTTTTTTTTTTAATTTATTTATTTATTATGTATACAATGTTCTGCCTGCATGTGTCTTGCAGACAGAAGTTGACATCAGATCTTATTACAAGTGGTTGTGAGCCACCATATGGTTGCTGGGAATTGAACTCAGGACCTCTGGAAGAGCAGTCAATGCTCTTAACCACTGAGCCATCTCTCCAGCCCTCTTCAGTACATCTTTGAGGAAGTATTCCAGGATTCTGGGCTCATCTCTTCCGTGAGAGTCTTTTACTAAAAAAAACAAATCAAACCAAACCAAAAAACCCAACCAACCAAACAAACAAACAAAAACCCACCCTACCAACCAACTAAACAAAACATATAAACCCAGCCCAACCTACTGCTTCTCTCATTTGCCCTTATCAGATAGATCTATCTAGAGCCTGTAACTTCCTGAGCTCAGTTCCTCCTTTGGCTAAGCCCTGAAATCCTGGTGGCAGGCAGAGATCCTTCCAAAATACACATTCTCTGATAAAACAACAACGGTGAGTGATTTGTCAGCAGAAGGCAGTTCCACCAATTCTATCCTGAGTGGGGATAACCTTAACTCTTTCTCCCTCCCTTCATTCCTTTCTCTTTTAATTTAATTTTTTATTTATTATATATACAGTGTTCTGCCTTTACACCAGAAGAGGGCACCAGATTTCGTTACAGATGGTTGTGAACCACCGTGTGCTTTCTGGAACTTAACCTCAGGACCTCTGGAACAGCATCCAGTGCTGTTAACCTCTCAGCCATCTGTCTCTGCCTCCCAAGTGCTGAGATTAAAGGCTTGCGCCACTACCACCACCCGGCCCTTAGCTGTTTCTTAAACATCTCATCTCATACCAATCCAAAGATTCTGGGTCTCAGTCTCCCACATTGACATCACAACATGGAAACAATCTTTGCTCAGTGCCCTTCTGAGGGCAAAGCTGCCTGCTTCCTTCTGAGGAACCCACTGCTCTTCTGGTCCTGTGTCTGGGTCAGCTTTCCTGGAGACTGGTGATCTACCAGGATCTCAGCCTGCATCCTCCTGGTTACTGAGAATCACTAAGCTAGCAGAGTCCCCTGAGTTCCCAGCCTGGATTAGAGCCCTGAGAGTAGACCTGGGACAGGTATCCTGACAGTTTTGTACTTTAGGCTTTTCAGCTTCAAATGATGATGGGGCTGGAGAGATGGCTTACTGGGTAAGAAGACTTGCAGCTGGGCGCACGCCTTTCATCCCAGCACTCAGGAGGCAGAGGCAGGGGCATCTCTGTGAGTTTGAGGCCAGCTTGGTCTACAGAGTTAGTTCCAGGACAGCCAGGGCTACACAGAGAAACCTTGTGTCCAAAACAAAAACCAAACAAGCAGAAAAAGCAGACTTGCTGTTCAAGCAGGAGGATACATGTTTGTAAAGAACTAAACTGAGTATGCCCGTGTATACCTTTAATTCCAGTGCCAGCGGAGGAGGCAGACAGGATCACTGGGGCTTTCTAGTTGCCAGCATAGCCAAAATATGGTGAGCGCTAAATTCAGTGAGAGATTTTGTCTCAAGGGAATAAGGTGAAGAGTGGATGGGAAGCCAGCTGACCCCTCTGGATTCCAAAACCACACCCACATGTGTATGTGCCCACGGCTCACCCACGTGTATGTGCCCGCGGCCCGCTCACCCACATGTGTATGTGCCCACGGCTTGCTCACCCACATGTGTATGTGCCCGCGGCCCGCTCACCCACATGTGTATGTGCCCACTGCTCACCTACATGTGTATGTGCCCACGGCTCTCTTTCACCTTGAAGATAGAGCCGGATGGAGATGGAGACAATGGATTACCTCCTGAACAAAAATTTCCATAGCTGATAAGATTATTTCTTTTTTAGAACTTTCTCCGTAGACCAGGCTTGGGGCTAGAGGGCTGGCTTAGTGGTTAAGAACACTGGTTGTTTTTCCAGAGAAAGGGTTGGTGGTGTTTGAATTCCAGAATCCACATGGTAGCGAGCAAAACCTTCTGTAACTCCATTTCATGAACTATGATACCCTCATCTGGCCATTGTAGGGGCTGCATAAATGTGTATACCCTGTCTCAAAATACCAAAAAATAAATAAATTTTTAAAAATGTGGTGTATAGACAAAACGCCTGTACACATAAACTAAAACCTTTTTGGGCTGGAGAGTTGGCTCAGTGAATAGGAGCACTTGTTCTTTCAAAGGACCCAGGTTTGACTCCCTGTACCCACATGGAAGTTTATCACCTCCTTGGGCATCAGGTATGCATATAGTGCAAAGCAATCATACAATAATAAATAATAAAAATTTTTTTAAAATATTTATTTATTATGTATACAATATTCTGTCTGTGTGTATGTCTGCAGGCCAGAAGAGGGCGCCAGACCTCATTACAGATGGTTGTGAGCCACCATGTGGTTGCTGGGGATTGAACTCAGGACCTTTGGAAGAGCAGGCAATGTTCTTAGCCACTGAGCCATCTCTCCAGCCCCTAAAGTTTTTTTCTTTAAAAAAGAGTTAAAAGTATTGATCATCCCTCCTTTATGGAATGCTTTTTAAAAATATTTATTTATTATGTATACAATATTCTGTCTGTGTGTATGTCTGCAGGCCAGAAGAGGGCACCAGGCCCCATTACAGATGGTTGTGAGCCACCATGTGGTTGCTGGGAATTGAACTCAGGACCTTTGGAAGAGCAGGCAGTGCTCTTAACCTCTGAGCCATCTCTCCAGCCCTGGAATGCTTTTTTTTAAAAAACAATTTTATTTATTTATTATGTACACAGTGTTATGTTTGCATGTTTGCCTGCAGGCCAGAGGAGGGCACCAGATCTCATTACAGATGGTTGTTAGCCACATTGAACTCAGGACCTCTGGAAGAGAAGCCACTCCTCTTTTTTAAAAAAAATATTTACTTATTGTGTATACAACATTCTGTCTGCATATATGCCTGCAGGCCAGAAGAGGGCACCAGACCTCATTACAGATGGTTGTGAGCTACCATGTGTGGTTGACTGGGAATTGAACTCAGGACCTTTGGAAGAGCAGGCAATGTTCTTAGCCGCTGAGCCATCTCTCCAGCCCACAGCCACTGCTCTTAACCTCTGAGTCATCTCTCCAGCCCTAGAATATGTTTGCTGCACTTTCCTTTGCTATGTTAAGATACTTGTTATTAATGGGGTGGGGGCAGTGGTGGCACATGCCTTTAATCCCAGCAATTGGGAAATAGATGCAGGTGGATCTCTGAGTTTGAGGCCAGCTTGGTCTAGAGAGCTAGTTCCAGGGCAGCCAAGGCTGCACAGAGAAACCCTGCATCAAAATACAAAACACACACACACACACACAGACACACACGTTAATTCATTTTTATCTCAATAAAATAAATAATAAATTTACCAGGCCAGGCATAATGGCTCATGCCTTTAAACCTAGCACTCAGAAGCAGATATATCATGAATCTCTTGAGAATTTGAAGCCAGCCTGGTCTAAATATTTAGTTTTTTGTTTTGTTTTGGTTTTTTGAGACAGGGTTTCTCTATATCCTGGAGCTTGTTTTGTAGACCAGGCCGGCCCTGAACTCACTAAGATCTGCCTGCCTCTGCCTCCTAAATTCTGGGATTAAAGGCATGACCACCGCCTGGCATATTTAGTTATTTTTATTTTATGTGTATAAGTGTTTTTCTACATATATGTCTTTGTATCACATATGCCTCGTCCCTGGAGAGGCCAGGAGAGGCATCAGATCCCATGGAATTGGAGTTACAGATGGTCGTTAGATGCCATGTGAATTCTGTGATTCAAATCCCTGTTCTCCAGAAGAACAGACCCTGCACCATCACTGTAAGTGGGCTTTCCACTAGCCAACTCCCAGATAATCATATGGAGACCTTATTAAATATGAAAGCTTGGCCGATAGCTTAGGTTTGTTCTAACTAGGTCTTATAACTTAAATTAACATTTTTATTAATCTGTGTTCTACCATGTAGCGTTTACTCTGCCTCCTGAGTGATGGGTTTAAAAGTGTGTATCACCACTACCTGGCACATGTTTTTTAAAAAAATCACATTTATTTACTTATTTGTGTGTGTGCGTACATGTGTGGGCCTGAGTGCCATGATGTACATCTTGTGGGTGTTGGTTCTCTCCTTCTGTCATGTGGGTCCCAGGGATTGAATCCAGATCATCAGTATAGGAGTGAAGTGGTTTTACCTAATGAGTCATCTGATAAATGGTATTTTAAAACAAGACTTACATTGTATTTATGTGTGTGTGTGAGCCCTGTATATTTGTATGGGTGTTTATATGCCACGGGGTGCATGTGAAATTCAGAAGCCAACTTCTTTGTTGGCCCTGGGGCTCAAACTCAGGTTCTTAGGTGTGGTGGCAGGTAGCAGGTATCTCACCAGCCCAAGGACTGCTAACTTGAAGATTAATCCAACAAAATAGTTTCAAGAAGCTACTTAAGTATCATCTTATAAAAATAAAAGGAACTTGGGAAAAAAACCCAAAATATAAAAGAATATATAAGAATGTTCAGAGCAAAACTATTCATAATAGCCAAAAAGATATAAGCAAGTCACAGGGTGCTGGTGGTTCACACCTTTAATTACAGCACTAAGGAGGCAGAGGCAGGCGGATCTCTGAGTTCAAGGCCAGCCTGGTCTACAATGAGCATTCCAAGACAGCCAGGGCTGTTATACAGAGAAACCCTGTCTCAAAAGAAGAAAAAAAGATATAAGCAGGTCGAGTATAATGAATAAAATATAAACCCATTGTTTATACAATGTAATAGTAGTGCTTTTATTAATTATTTGAGACATTCTCATGTGTGCCAAGTTGGTCTTGAACTCCCTATTTAGCCAAGAATGATTGTGAACTTCTGATCTTGCCTCTACTTCACCCAAATGCTGGAATTAAAGGCCTGAGCCACTCTGCTTGTTTTTATGCAGTGTTAAGTATTGAAGCCAGCATATTGTGCATGGTAAGTGAGCCATCCACCAACTGGGCTACAGACCCAGTACAGGTTTTGAGGATAGAAATGTCCTGGAATTAAATACACATATTTACAGCACTGAGTTACAGGCCACTGTGAACTAACCAACTTGGGACTAAATTTTGGGGATGAGTGTTCAACACTGTCGGTGTACTAAGTGTCACAAATGGTCATTTTTATGTGTACTTCTCAAAACCTAAAAACGATATGAAAATAAAAGCATTGGAAAGGGGAATACGAACTGACTCCTACTGGAGTTCTTTTCTCGTGACCAGAATAATCATTAGGGAATTCAACCTTGGTCCGAGCCCAGGATTCTGAACCCTAAAGAGTTCAGATTCTCCGGGCTGGAGAGATCGCACGGCGGCTAAGAACGCACTGGCTCTTAGCCAGAGGACCTAGGTTCAATTCTCAACACCTACATGTAACTCCATCTGTAAATTCAGTTCCAGGAGATCAAACACCCTCCTCTGGCTTTCGCGGGCGCCAGGCATGCACATAGTGCACAAACATACATGCATACAAAATATCCATATACATTTAAAAGAGAGAGAGAGAGAGCGAGGGCGAGAGTTGAGATTCTTTAGTCCACGGGTTGCTCACCCCCAGCTAGGTCCAGCCAACGGAACACAAGCCACGTCCATTTCCGCCCTCGATTAAGTCCCACTCTTGCCGCTGTGAGAGTCGGGCTCCGCTTCTACAACCACAACCCGAGGCCCCGCCCCTTTGCCTGTCCGTCAAACTCATCCTGGTCCCGCCCCCTGCCTGTACCCCACAGCGCCCTCGGTTCGGCCCGTTGTTATGACGACACGGTCGTAAATCCGCCATCTTCCTGTGGCGCGTTGCGACATGGAGGGCGCGATGGCAGTGCGGGTGACGGCCGCTCATACGGCAGAAGCCCGGGCCGAAGCCGGGCGTGAAGCGGGCGAGGGCGGGGTTGCGGCGGCGGCGGCGGCGGCGGCCTTGTCCTCCGGCGGCTTCCTTGGCCTCCCAGCGCCCTTCAGCGAGGAAGGTAATGAGGCTGCAGGAGCCAGGCGCGGCCCAGGTGCGGGCGGCTCTGCCCGGGCTGCGAGGTGCAGACTCGCCATCTGCAAACCTTCACAACTCTCACGGGCTTCCCCGCAGGCCACCCCCAGCCTGCCGGGCCCCGATGCAGGGGTTCATAGGGCGCCCATTCCTACAGCCCCCTGAAGTAGACCTAGCAAACGTCGCTCGCACCTCTTCAGCGATCCCCAGCCCTAGCTCCAGCGTCCCCTCCTTTGCCGCTGGGGCCTTGCTTGGCCCGGGAGGAGCCGGAGACTGAGGGCGGGGCCGTAGGGTCCTGCCTGAAAGGGATCAGGGACCTGACGTGGGGAGGCGGCACCGCCCCACTGAGGACCTGGGTCTTCACTCCTGGGTGGAGCAACGACTCCAGGAATGTGCACCACACTCCCGCCGTCTCGGCTTTTTACCATTCCTTAACCCCGAAAGGCGAACTGTTATTACCACGCTTCACTTCAGAGATGGGGATAATTGAGGTTCAAGGATTGTAAAATGGTTGGGTCACTCATCTCGTTCCTGTCAAGGATCAGATTGGCGCCCTTTAATTTCTCCTAGGAGGACGGGGAAGAGCTAAAAGCATGTCTGTATGCCGAAGGCAGTGTTGGGTACACTAAGGATTACTTCTCTGGGTACTGGTATCTTTCAGAGATGGTTCAGGTGTCTACTCTGAGTTCCACCGAGCTGTAGATGCGACAGGAAGTGGTTTGGCAAGAAATACTGTCCTAAGGGTGTTCAGTCTCACGGTAATCGGGTTTCTTCTGTATGCTAGCTTGGAGAGGGGCAGTTACAGTCTCAGAGGGATCTCTTTAGAGATTCTGGGTTTTTTGTTTGTTTGTTTGGTTGGTTGGTTTTGGTTTTGGGTTTTTTGGGTTTTTTTTGCTTTTGTTTTTGTTTTTGACACAGGAGCGCACTACGTACAGGCGTTGCTGTCCTGGGACTCATTACGTAGACCAGTTTGGCCTTGAACTCAGAGATCCTCTGCCTCCCCAGTGCCGGGTGGTATTAATGGCATTTATCACCGCATCTGGCTTATAGATTCTTGGGTTTGTTTATAGCAGTGGTTCTCAACCTATGTAATGCTGCAACCCTTTAATTCAGTTCCTTATGTTGTGGTGACCCCCACCATAGGATTATTTCCGTGTGCCGGGCAGTGGTGGCACATGCCTTTGATCTCAGCACTCGGAAGGCAGAGGCAGGCAGATCTTTGAGTTCGAGACCAGCCTGATCTACAGAAGACAGCAGATGCTACACAGAGGAGCCATCTCCAAAAACAAGCAAACAAATTACTTTGTTGCTACTTCACAATTGTAATTTTGCTACTGTTATGAATTGTAATGTAAATATCTGATAGCTCACCACCAGAGCGGTGGCAACCCACATGTTGAGAACAACTCCGGTTATGGCCTTTTCTCATTGTGAGATGGGCTAGGTGTGTCCTTTTCTGGTTCAGTGGCTATTTATTCATTTATTTATTCGAGACAGGGTTTCCCTGTTGCCTTGGCTGTCCTGGAACTCACTCTGTAAGGTCAGGTGGCCTCACAGAGATCCTACCGCCTTTGCCTCCTGAGCACAGGGATAAAAGGCGTGTGCCTCCACTGCCTGGCCAGTAGCAATGTCTTGGTGCTGAGTCAAACTGTAAATGAGAGGGGTAAGAGATGGTAGGCACTTCAGTGCTTGCTTTGTGACTGTGAGCTATGTGGAGGGCACCACCCTCCTTCAGGTGGCCTGTGTGCCTGTCATAGCTTGGGTTTGCCCTTTTATTTGATTGTTAATGTGTCATTGACTTTACTCCTCCCTTGTACCAGGCTAGTATGGGCTTTAATCTGGGACTGAGTGTGAGATAGTGGAAACTAGTATTGTTCTGTAAGCTAGTCTGGTTGGTTCAGCTGAGTGACCTTGAACCTTAATAATTTTCTTAGGTTGGACTTAGTCATACCTTTCCCCAGGGTGCTGGAATGATTGATTTGCTTAAATTCTTAGGTGCTGAGCTGAAAGGAAGGCTCAGTGTTAAGAGTCCTTGCTGCAGCTGGGTGGTGGTTGCACACCTGTGGTGCACAGTCACACATGCAGGCCAAACACCCACACTTGAAGTAAAAATAAACAAATCTAAAAGAAAAAAATGGCTGTTAGGAGTGGTGCACACCAGCACCAGGGAGGCAGAGGCAGGTGGATCTCTGAGTTTGAAGCCAGCCCAGTTCTAAATAGTGAGTTAGTTCCAGGACAGTCAGGGCTATGTAGAAAGACCCTGTCTCAAAGAGAGATACACAGAGAGAAACAGAGACAGAAGGAAAAAGAAAAACAATAGAAAAAGTAATTCTCACATGCTTATTATGTAACTCCTGCAGATCCAGGAATGGATGCAATGATGGTGAGGGACCCAGATGCAGTATCTGGGATGTGTAACTGCTTTGGACTGCTTTATCTTTGGAGTATACTCTGGAGTAGGGTTGGTACCCAGTGGGGACCAATGTAACATCATATAAGAGAGAAAAGAGTGGTCACGGTGTGGATGTTATCTCACTGGTAGAATGTTCAAGGTTCATTTTCAGCACCATATACACAGATGCATAAAGTAGCAAGATTGATGGGGTGACAGCTCCTGATAGTTTTCAAAACCTGGCCTATTCGTCAGAGCTCTGTGGACATCCACCTTCCGAGCCCCTGCAGTGCTCTAGATGGATATACGTAACTGATTAGCCTATTTATCCTTCTCAAGATGTGAATATTGAGATGCCTCACAGGAAATCACCAGCAGTCCTAATTTTTTTTTTTTTTCAAATTCTGGGGTCTACTGCATGTTAAGCAAGTATTCTACCAATGAACTCTTCCCTAGCTCCCCAGTAATCTTAAATCTAGGTGCTCTGCTGTCCCCAAACTTGCTTAGGTGAGCTCCTATGTCTCCCAGCCTCTCTCCCCAGCTCTGTGGTGCAGAGACTTTGGATATGACAGCTTCAGTTTGTCCTTGCAGGATAAATTTGCAGTAAGGGTAACCCTGTGTAAAATACTGGTCTCCCTAATAGGCCTTGCTTCTGTAGGCCTCTCAAATATGAGGTTAGACCTTAGTGTTCCCCAGCCCTGGATGTATTCCAGGATATCCTCAGCAGCTCTGGGGTGAGTAGACAGATCAGCTCTGCTTTTAGTGCCATCTTTGGGTATCTTTTGTCTCAGCCTTGAAGGACGTGGGATGAGGTCCTGACTGCCTCCAGTCCCCCTGACATGAGACTCATTGCAGATGAGGATGACGTGCACAGATGTGGCCGCTGCCAGGTGGAATTCACTGCCTTGGAGGACTTTGTCCAGCACAAGATTCAGAAGACCTGCCACCGGACCCCTCAAGAGGCCCTGCCTACCACCCCTCCTGACACTACACTGCTGGGCCAGGAGGTGAGCCCCTTCTAGATGCTACCATCCACACTGCTCTAGTTTGGCTCATCTCCCAGAAGGAAGAGGAAACAGTATCTTGAGCACCCTGAACAGCTGGTTTATGACATGTGACCAGTTAGAAGTCAGACATGGCTGTGGGTGAAGGAAGACCAAGTCGTACCACCAGGAGTGGAGTGGTGCTTTGGATGACCTGGGGTAGCTCAACCTCAGCAGCCTACATAGATTTGGGGCCGGGATCCTTCCTTTCTTCTGTGTGAAGGTTATCTTAGCTTAAGAGGTCATGGCAGCCTTATTTCCTGTCTTGTATACATTTTGAAGTAGGGCTTACTGGGTCCTGGGACCTATATAAAAATAACCCATTTGGTTGAATCCCAGTGATGTCTGGGGATGTACTGACAAAGTCTTACTAAATGGTGTTGTATAGACAGCATTCCCATGAGTCAGTAGGTAGAATTAAGAAGAGGCTATGGCCAGGCTTCGTAATACAGGTCTGTAATCCCAGCTGCAGGGGGAGCTAAGGCAGAAGGATTTGAAGTTCAAGGCCAGTTTGGGTTACAATATAAGTTTGAGGCTACCTTAGATGACTTAGACTAAAAATAACATTTTAAAGGAGGCTGGAGGGGCTGAAGATATGGCTCAGAGGTTAAGAGCACTGCCTGCTCTTCCAGAGGTCCTGAGTTCAATTCCCAGCAACTACATGGTGGCTCACAACCATCTATAATGAGATCTGGTGCCCTCTTCTGGTATGGTGGCATACATTCAGACAGAACACTGTATACATAATAAATAAATAAATCTTTAAAGGAGGCTGGAGAGATGGCTCAGTGGTTAAGGGCACTTGTTGCTCTTGTAGAGGACTCTGGTTCAGTTCCTAGCACTTGTATGGTAGCTCATAACCATCTGTTACTACAGTTCTGGAGATTCTGATGCCCTTTTTCTGACCTCTGTGGGTGCTAGGCATGCATGTGATATACATACATACATACAAACAAGCAAAACACTCATATACATAAAACTAATTACATCTTTTATGTCTTTATTAATGGAAAGAGGCCTAGGAATATAGCTGAGTAGTGGAATGTTTACTTAACCTGCACAAAGGTTCGGTCTCTAGTACCTTTGCTCCAAGAGAAGGGAAATCTCCAGGACAGTAGTTCTCAACCTGTGGGTGGTGACCTCTTTGAGTTGTTGAACACTTTTTATAGGGGTCGCCTAAGACCATCAGAAAACACAGATATTTACATTATGATTCATAACAATAGTAAAATTATAGTCATGAAGTAGCAAGAAACATAAATCATGGTTGGGGTCATACAACATGAGGGACTGTATTAAAGGGTCACAGAATTAGGAAGGTTGAGAGCCGCTGCTCTAAGGAAACCTCAGTGGCCATGGGTCAGGTGATATTGGGAAGGGATTAACTTTTCAGCCTTGCACTCAGTACTTTCCCCTCACTGAGCACACTTCATGAAGGTCTGTCCACAGCCCTGGGTCCTTCCTTCTGACCCCTGGCTGGGCTGTGCGTGGGCTCCTTCACTCCTACAGCTAGCACAGCTTCATGCCTTCCAGGAGTACCTTGCTGGGTATGCTCTTGATCTGTGTCCAGGCTGTGGTGGTCAGCGGTATTAGACTGACGGGACTGACTGTGACTCGGGCCAGGCTGGGAGTCAGGCTTAGAGCCATGTTCCTTTGAGAGAAGAGCCCCCCACCCCTTTCCTGCAATTTGTGGAAGTTTCCCAAGTTCCCCTCTTCCACAGAGGAAAGTTCTCTGTAAATCTGGAATTCATTTGTCTTTTGACCCCATTGATAGGTGGTGCCAACAGCAGCAGAGGGAGGTCCAGAGGAGCCCATTACTGTGGCCCACATCGTGGTGGAGGCCACCTCTCTGGCAGCAGACATCAGCCATGCTCCTGACCTTGTTGGTAAGCTGGTTGTCCATGGATCGCCCTCAGCTCTGAGTCATTGTCTTGATTATAGTCAGGGCTGGAGGGTCTTCACTGCGCACATCCTCCAGTCTCCCAAGAGCAAGGCCTGTCCTCTCCACAGAGGGGCCCAAGCCTTGTGTGAGCCTGGACCTTCCTTACTGCTCTGGAGAATTGAAGGCATTTGGGAATGTTCAGTCTATGCACCACCATGAACTTAGCCCTCTTATGTGCTGTCGCAGGCTGTTTCTGGCCCTGTCTTCAGCATCTTCTCCATGTCCCAGCCACCCCAATTCGACCTTCCTGCCCCTAGGCAGCCCCATCAATGTACACCACATGGTCCCTTGCCCCAGACGTTGCCTTTGTAGGGTCAGTGGGTGGACAGGCTGTGGCTGATGTCTCGGCTGGCCCAGACTTGTTGCTTGACCTTGGTTTTCATCCCTTTGCTTGTTTACACTGGCATGGATCCTTGCCCTGATTCTTGATGGGCTTTTATGAGCATATAACGCCAAGCCTCTTTGATGGCTCATGCTTTCAATTTAAGTACTCACTGATGTGAAGTGGGAAGAGGGGCTACTAAGAAGCCCGAGTTGGGTCAAGTGCTCATTAATTGGAGACTGCTGGGTATGCAGGGAGCATTCAAAGGGCATTCTGGGCTTGAACAGGTGAAGGGAGCCAAGGACTGAGTTCAGGAAAGGGATGAGTGACTGAGTGTTCAAAAGCCATTGGAGGGTAATGGGGTTGAGTCCAGTGTGGTTGATGTTGGGAAGGGAACGATCATTGCTCTGCAGGGACTAAGGCAGATGAGTGAACGGGTAGTTGGACAGGAAGGGATTGGAACAGTGGATAGAACTTGACCTTGAAAAGCTATGAGAATCAATTGGGACAGGAAGAGGAAGGCTCTCTTGACAAAACCAACATTGGGCTTGGGAAGGGAGCCTCTAAGTACATTACCCTTCCCAGTGAGGAACCTGGACACCTGTCTGGGTTTCCAATGCCTTTCTCAATGTTCCTGCAACAGGAAACTAACTCCTTGACAGTCAGACTTAGGAATGTTGTCATGTGGGGGTGGGGCCCTGCTCCTGCCCTGGCACAGAGTTTAGTTTCTGTAGTGGGAGGTGTTATTTGGGAAAACAAGTTCACTGGGTTCTGTTGTATAACCAGGCTCTGCCAGCTGGGTCCTTTCCCACCCACTCCCAGTAGTCAAGCTTTTGTTTAGCACAGCAGTCCTTACTTCAGGGACCCTCTGCTGCTCCTGTACCTTTTGTAGGCACCCTAAGGGGAGAGGAGTCAGGGTCACCAGCAATTCTGGTGACCTGGGTAAGAAAAGGCGGTGAGGGCTGCTTGGAGTGGCTGTATCAGCTCTAGGCTCTTGGCATCTGGCCTAGCAGATGAGTTTCCTCTTGGGCCAGTGCACCTGTATTCCTCACCCATCAGGCCTCTCTCCTTTGGGAAGGTGCTTTTGGAGCACTGGGCTGGAGCACGGGTGAGAAATAGCCTTAATTGTTTCTGAGTCATGGTGCTCACTCATTCTGTTTTGAGAGAATGGCTTGTCAAAACAAGACCAGATGGATGGAGATGGTTTCTAAGAAGTAGTTTCACAGCTAGTTCCCACTCATCACTTTTATGAGTAGAAAATGTGAAGTATGTTTATAGTATGGCTTTGCACATTGTCAGATTCCAAAGCATCCTGTGAGAAGTGCAGAAACCTGACTTCCTTTCTCTCACCATCTCAGATGTCCAGTTTCTCCAGTCAGGTCTGGACAGGGATCGGACAGCACACAGATCTATCTTTTCTTTGTATTGGTGAAACTGGAGCCACACAGCAGAAAAAATGCAGGGAGCTGAACTAGAATGTTCACTGCCTATTTACCAGAGTATCAGGCAGCTCTGCTGACCCAAAGGTGGTCAGGCACATGTCAGGCTGCCTCTAATAGGTGCTGCATAGATTTCCCTCAGTGCAGACTGGATTCAGGCTCTAGGCCCTGGGGCTGGGGTGGTATGTGGTCTAGACAGTTCTGTGGCTTTCCTGTGGACTCCTGCAGAGGGATCCCCACGGGCAGGGCCTGTAATAGTGATAGTCTTGAGGCTTACGTTAACTTGCCTCTCCTCAGGAAGTGGGCACATCAAAGAGGTCATTGTGGCTGCCGAGGCAGAGCCAGGGGATGGCGAGATGGCAGAGGTTCCAGACAGTCCTAACCATCAGGAACTTGGGCTTATTGGGGAGGGCGAGCAGGCCCAAGTCAAGCTGCTGGTGAACAAGGAAGGCCGCTACGTGTGCATGCTTTGTCACAAGACCTTCAAAACGGTGAGCCCCTGGGGCCAAGGGCCCGTTGGCTCCCCTGCCTACTCCTGTCCAGTGAGGTTCCTTGAGCCTTACTGCCCCTCCCCCACAGGGTAGCATCCTCAAGGCCCACATGGTAACGCATAGCAGCCGCAAGGACCATGAGTGCAAGCTCTGTGGTGCTTCCTTTCGGACCAAGGGCTCGCTTATCCGGCACCACAGGCGGCACACTGGTGAGTGAAGTCCCCACTCAGAGCTACACTAAGTAGCCTGTTGACGGGCTCTGGGGGCACCCTACAGCTGGCCTGTATCCTTGGATGAAGAGACGGGGCTCCATGCCTCATGTCCCCTCAGCACAGAACACTTTCTGTGCCACACTGAGGGCTGATTGTCCTTTCACAGATGAGCGCCCTTATAAGTGTGCCAAGTGTGGGAAGAGCTTCAGGGAGTCAGGCGCGCTGACTAGGCACCTGAAGTCTCTTACTCCATGCACAGAGAAGATCCGCTTCAGCATGAGCAAGGACACAGCTGGGAGCAAAGAGGAAGTGCCTGCAGGTCAGCTTGGTAGGGAGGCAGCCTCAGTCCTTGAGACAGGTGTTGCCAAAACTGGCTGCCAGACTCTTCAAGGACTCATTGAACTCTTCCTTAAAGGGTCCAGTGCCTCCACTGTGGGGACAGTTACATCATCAGTGACAGGAGACCCCATGGAGTCATCACCTGTGATTCACCTGGTGACAGATGCCAAGGGCACTGTCATCCATGAAGTCCATGTTCAGATGCAGGAGCTTCCCCTGGGCATGAAGGCCCTTGCCCCTGAGGTAGGTGCTGCTCTTCCCGTTGATCACACAGTGCTAGGACTGGGTACAGAAACCACTTGCCCAGGACAGAGTTACAGCTCACCCCCACCCTGGGAGGCCCATGGGATTGTGGGGAGAGCTCCTTAGTAGATGGTGTGTCCAGGCAGGGAAGCTGCTGAGGTTTGAGGTGAAGTCCAAGGAGAATGAGCTGGAATTTAGTCAGGGAGAACAGGCAGCTGGCAGTGCACCATGGGGCTGCCATGTGGCATGGGTGAGAATGGGTACCCTGTACCGGGCTGCCTGACAGGCCTCTCTCCTTCCTTCTTTCCCCCTACCTCCCTTACAGCCCCCAGACCCTGAGGAACTCCCCTGTTCCAGCGAGAATAGCCGTGAGAATCTGCTTCATCAGGCCATGCAGAATTCTGGCATCGTCCTCGAGCGGGTTGCTGGGGAGGAGAGTACTCTGGAGCCAGCCCCTCCCTCTGAGTCCAGTCCCCAGTCCCTGGGAGAGGGACCCCCAGAACTGCCACTGCTGGAGGTGGAGCAGATAGAGACAGTAGGTTTCCGTTACTGGTATGATCTTTCTGTGAGGTTGGCCCAGTGTCTGATTAGCATGCTGAGGTGAGGCTTCCACCTCCTAAATTCACTTAGCTTTAGTTTTTTTTTTTTTCTTTTGAGACACAGTCTAATGTAACCCAGGGTGTCCCAAATTTACTATGGAGCCATTGTTGGCCTCAGTTTTTGATCCCCCTGCTTCTGCTGAGTACTGGACTCAGGGACATGCACTGCTGTGCCTAGCTTGAAAAGTGGCATTGCTTTTTGCTGTGATTTTGTCCTCTGTTAATTTCTTTACCTAAGGCCAAGAGAGAAGAGGGCTGGCTCTTGTGTTTGGCACCTTCGGAGCGTGGTTACAGTAAGTGCTAGAGGCTGGTCTCTGATCCCCCAGCAGGTGGCCAGTGAAGCTTCGAAGGTGCCTAGGACACATCCATGCCCTCAGTGCAGTGAGACTTTCCCAACAGCAGCCACCTTGGAGGCCCACAAGAGAGGTCATATAGGTGAGTAGCAGGGAGGTAGGCCTGTGGGCTGGCAACTGGTGGGCTTGTGGGTGGTGAAAATGGCCTAATGCTGAGTGTGGCTTCAGGGCCGAGGCCATTCACCTGCACACAGTGTGGCAAGGCCTTCCCCAAAGCCTACCTGCTCAAGAAGCACCAGGAGGTCCACGTGCACGAGCGCCGCTTTCGTTGTGGAGACTGTGGGAAGCTTTATAAGACCATTGCTCATGTGCGAGGCCACCGTCGTGTCCACTCAGACGAGAGGCCTTTCCCTTGTCCCCAGTGTGGCAAGCGTTACAAAACCAAGGTAAGCCTTTGGTCCTGCAATCCTTATGCTTGTACCCACCCTCCATTGTCTTAACTGGGGGTCTGGCTGTGTCCCTGTCACCTTCTTCCCAGCCTAGACCTGGGGGTGGGGGCTATGGTTGAGAACTGGCTGTCACGGAAGGGTTTCCCTAGAATGCCCAGCAGGTGCACTTCCGGACACACCTAGAAGAGAAGCCCCACGTGTGCCAGTTCTGCAGCCGAGGCTTCCGGGAGAAGGGCTCACTGGTTCGGCATGTGAGGCACCACACAGGCGAGAAGCCTTTCAAATGCTACAAGTGTGGCCGTGGCTTCGCAGAGCATGGCACACTCAACCGGCACCTGCGCACCAAAGGTCTGAGCCACAGGTGGCAGGAGAGGGTGAGGGCTGGGGTCAATTGGCCCTGACTGAGCTGAGCTTCCCTGTTGGCAGGGGGTTGCCTGCTGGAAGTGGAGGAGTTGCTGGTATCTGAAGAGAGCCCCTCCGCGGCTGCCACTGTGCTGGCGGAAGATCCCCACACCGTGCTGGTGGAGTTCTCCTCGGTGGTGGCTGATACCCAGGAGTACATTATTGAGGTAGGTACAGGGCTGGTGGGGCAGTTTGGACTCAGGCCAGCCCCGGCTGACCTAATTGGCTTTCCAGGCTACTGCAGATGACACAGAGACCAGTGAAGCCACTGAGATCATCGAGGGCACCCAGACAGAGGTGAGGGTCTAGGGGACGTAAGGGAGGGTCATCAGGCTGCTGAGCTGTCCCTCGAGCTGAACCGTGGTCCTTGCAGGTGGACAGTCACATCATGAAGGTGGTTCAGCAAATTGTGCACCAGGCTGGTGCTGGGCACCAGATCATCGTGCAGAATGTGACCATGGACCAGGAGGCAGGACTGGGCTCAGAGGCGGCCGCTGCTGACACCATCACCATTGCCACCCCTGAGAGTCTCACTGAACAAGTGGCCATGACACTGGCTTCAGCAATCAGTGAGGGCACTGTGCTCACAGCCCGCGCAGGTCCAAACAGTACTGAACAGGCCACTGTGACAATGGTGTCCTCGGAGGACATAGAGATCCTGGAGCACGGAGGAGAGCTGGTCATTGCTTCCCCAGAGGGCCAGCTTGAGGTTCAGACTGTCATCGTATAGCTCGAGCGCCTCTGCTGTGGTAGAGTGAGGACCCGAGTGCCTGCCACACCTGCCCCGTCAGAAGACGTTGAAGTTCAGGCCCCAGAAGAGCTGAGAGACTGTGGATATGCAGGGTTTTTGTTTGTTTTTTGCTTTACAATAAAACATGAAAATCTGCAGCTTGTGATGTTAAGGTTGAGGCAGCCTCGGGCTGGCACCACCGCCTTCATAGTTACCCTCTGGACACACCTGCCTGCTCAGGCCTCCCTCTAGCCACACACTTGGCTTGCAGCCCTGGTGGCGCCTCAAGGCGCGTAGGTGTCTCTGGCATGTTGACAGACGCCTCTTGATGCTGTCCTACCCAGCTGGATCCGGGACTCCAGCTTTCACAGGCCTGCTTGGGTGTGAGGTGTTCCTTCTCACCTATCATATCGGGCACTGCTGGGGGCTAGGGGGTTGGTCTAAAGACGTAGGACTCTGGATCAGCCTGAGTAGCTGATGCTTTCCTCTGTGATGGGCAGGTGTTGGGGAAGCTGCAGGAGATGTTAGCAGGCTAGGGCTGGTCTCCTGATTCATCATCCTGTTTCCCTGATGGGCTGCAACGCAAGGCAACTTATTCTGGGCCATCTAGTTTCAGAGGTGGAGAGGGGTGAGGCTGGCCGTGGGTATGATTGTCCTCACTGTAGTGCTGAGATTCTTCTCGGGGGCTGCCAGTAAGTGGAACTGGTTTGGCATATGCCCTGTCTCTCGGGGCTCTGGAATGGGAGTCAGGTCTGGAATCCACTCCATGGAAGGGGCGGTTCCCATTGTAGTCCAGCCTCTTCCTGGTCTAGGGCTTCAAATACCTGTGGGTGCTTTGGAATCAGAGCTACTGTATCCAAGACTGCAGTTCATCTTGGGCCACATGAGGCCCTTAATCTGGACTGAATCTCTCTGACTCAGGACCCTTGAGTTTTTGCTACCACCTTACTCACAACCCAGGTAAGTCTAGGGGCTGGGCTGGAGGCTGGGTGGGAACAGAATCCTCCCATCCTTGGGATGAGAGGTCATCATGTGCCCCCCCTTCCCAGCCCACATACATACACACTGAAGAAACATGGAGAATGCAGGGATGCAGAGCAATATGGGTGCCAGCCTAGCTGGTTACAGCTGGGCTACATACAGCCTGGTATGGGCTGGTGTTACTCTGGGACATTCCTGTCTCCAGGTGTTCTGCTTTGCCATGGGTTGGCCCTGGGTCTTGCTGACAGCACTTTGGGCACTGGGGGCCATGGGGGCCACAGCGTTGCGTATTGGAGCCTTCAACATTCAGAGCTTTGGTGACAGCAAAGTGTCAGATCCAGACTGCGGCAGTGTCATAGCACAGGTGAGGCTCAGTGGGGTAGCAGAGCAATGGGATGTGGGCAACGGGGGCGGGGGGAGGGAGGTGGGGAGCAAGATGGGACTAGAAGCTAGGCTCTGGGCAATTAGGCTGATTGGGACAGTGCATCTGTGGGTTCTTCCTTCAGATCCTGGCTGGCTATGACATCGCCCTGGTACAGGAGGTACGAGACCCAGACCTGAGTGCAGTGTCCTTGCTCATGGAGCAAATTAACAGGTGTGGCAGGGCCGGGCACCACAACCCCAGCCACAATCACAAGCTTGGTTTGGTGCCTTGACCCAGGGACTGGCGCATCTCTCCACAGAGTGTCCAAGCACAAGTACGATTTTGTGAGCAGCAAGCCACTTGGACGTGACCAATACAAGGAGATGTATCTGTTTGTCTACAGGTGAGGGGTGGGATGAAGGGAGGGGACACGAGCAGGGGTGACCAGCTCCGCAGACCACTTGGTCCTCTGCTCCCAGGAAAGATGCAGTGTCGGTTGTGAGCACATACCAGTACCCAGACCCAGAGGATGCCTTCAGCCGGGAACCTTTCGTGGTCAAATTTTCAGCTCCTAGCTCTGGTGAGGTTGATGCTGCCCTCTCCCCGACCTACCTCTGCCAGACTGTCCTTGAATCTCATACTCCCACATTCCACAGCCGCCAGGGAGCTCGTGCTGATCCCCCTGCATGCAGCCCCGCACCAGGCAGTGGCAGAGATAGATGCCCTCTACGATGTGTACCTCGATGTGATTGACAAGTGGAACACCGATGTAGGCCACCCCCACCCCCGCTCCCTAACTCACATCCCAGAATACTAAAGGTGTGCTCAGGTCTGGACCACTGCGCACTGATTTACCACTGTGCTTGCCCACAGGACATGCTGTTTCTGGGCGACTTTAATGCCGACTGCAAGTACGTAAAGGCCCACGACTGGGTATCAATCCGCCTGCGCAGCAGTGAGGTGTTTAAGTGGCTCATCCCTGACAGTGCGGACACCACAGTGGGCAACTCCGACTGTGCCTATGACCGGATCGTAGTGAGTGGCGCCCACCTGCGCAGGAGCCTGAAGCCCCAGTCGGCCACTGTTCACAACTTTCAGGAGGAATTTGGCCTAGATCAGACGCAGGTGAGTGTGGGGTAGGCTCATGAAGAGGGACCCAGCAGACACACCAGCCCATGGAGGGGGGGCGCTCACAGAAATACTTGCCGTGAGTTTACACTGCTGCTCCTCTACAAAGGCAACCATAGCCAAGGATCCTTAGTGCCAGTCCCCCAGCAAGGGACCGTTGGCATGTTTCTGTTCCTTTGCCACATGGGTGCACCATGAGACACACAGGTGGCCACCCAAACTGCGCCACCCCCTTCTCAGCTGGGAACACAGCTCGAGAACGTGTTTCTCTGCTGAATTGCTAAGGCTCCACCCCTCTCCTTCCAGGCTCTTGCCATCAGTGACCATTTTCCTGTGGAAGTGACCTTCAAGTCTCACTGACAGCTAAGGCCTGGCCAGGATACACCACGTGCAGACTCTATCCATAAGGAATGGCATCATAATGGATTACTGGGTGGCGGGCCACCCACCCATTAAAAATACAGGGCAGGGCCAGCTGGTGTGGACAGTCGCTATGGGCATATGACAGGATTACTGGAAGCCTGTTTCCTGTCTGTAAGGAGTGCTAACATCACCTATCTCATGGGGCTGCTGTGGAGAACCCATGGAAAGTACCAGAACAGCAAGCACTATCTGCATGCTTAGTAAACAAGCCGCTCTTGGCCAGGATTACCCACACGTTGGATGAGGCCTCTATGCCTTCTGAGACCTGGGTTCCTAGGCTGTAAAACTTGGTCTTAATGACCAGTAGATCTGTTTCCACTGCTCTCAAGGAAATGGATGGCTTAGCTTGCCCACTTCCCAGCCTGGTGGAAACCAGCCACTTCTAGGCCATGCCAGTTCCCTGTTCTTATTTCCTTTGTACAAACTTCAAACGCTTCCCATGCTCATTCTGCCCTTCAGGGATCCTGACACACTCTTCTGAAGTAGAGGCTGGGTTCTTACCTTGCTCTGCAGGAGCAAGGGAAGCTGCACCCACCCAGTGTGTGAGCTGTTCTGGGACTTTCTGGGGAGGAACCCCACACAGCAAAACAAAGGCACCTGCTTGGCACTCAAGTCCTGCCCAGAGCCCACGCCTGTGCCTGGGTTGAGCCCTTCAAAGGAGTCTTATGTAGCTTCTTCCCTGAAGTCCTGGGCAAGGCCCTGAGGATGGAGGTTTATGCTCGGGTGGGCCCTCACTTTAGGAGCAGGAAATTGCTCTGTGGACACAAGGCTCTCACGAGGTTTCTGGTTGTTAAAACTTCTCATCTTTGTGTGTGTGTATTTATTTTTGTGTGTGTCTATGGAGGTCAATAAAATATCTTTAGTGGCATTAGAGAAATCGATCTGAGTCACAGAAAAAAACCTCTTGTGATGAGTTAGAAAAGTTTGGTTCTGTTTGTTTTAGCATTTCTGGGAATTGAACCAAGGACCAGAACGTACTAGGTAGGTGCTCAATCAAGCCTCATTCTCAACCTACAAGTCTGGCTCTTGCAAAATCTATGCATGATTCAGGACCTTGCACTGAATAAGCAGTACTGGGCTGGGGACGCAGCTCAGTTGGCAGTGCTGGCCTAGCACGCACGAAGCCCTGGGTTTGGTCCCCAGCACTTAGGAGGTGGAGGGAGGAAAGGCAGTCCTCATCTAGGGCAAGAATGGTGGCGTGGTCACGGGAAGGTAACAACCTTTTAGTCCTCCTCCACATTCCTGTTCCTCAGGTTCTTCTGATAGCTGTCTATTCTTTCTAAATGAAAATGTACGTGGCCTTACATTTCCTCCGGCGATCTTAGTAGATAACTGGGGACGGAGACTGTCTGGCCTTAAAGGTTCCAAAAAGGCAGCCAGTAAAAGGCCAGGGATAGGCCAACCTGCAGACACTGTTCACAATTCTGCTTTAAGATGGACAATGACATTTTGTGTTCACCAGGCAGAAGGGTGCTTGTGGTTGGAGCTGAAAGGCGGTAGGCTTCAAGGAACAGCTTCTTTGTATGAGTGTATGAACATGGATAGCCAGAGGTCAAGGGGTATCTACCTTGTTTTGAGACAAGGTGTCCCACTGGCGCTCACTAATTAGGCCCGAATGGCTGGCCAGAGAATCCTAGGGATCTGCCTGTTCCTGTCTACCCAGTACTGGATTACAAGTGCACCCACCGTGCCTTGCTTCTTACCAAGCTCACGATGGCATGGTGACCACTTTACTGACAGACCCATCCCCCCTGCTAACAGGAGTGCTTAAAAAAAACTGTGTGTCTGCATGTGTGTATGTGTACTGTGTGTGTCTGCATGTGTGTATGTATGTGTACCATGTGTGTGTCTGCATGTGTGTATTTGTACCATGTGCATGCAGTGTCCTTGGAGCAGAGAGGGCACTGGATCCCGCAGTTATAGAGGGTTATGAGCCACCATGTGGGTTCTGGGAATTGAACCTGGGTTCTGTGCAAGAGCAGTCAGTGCTTTTAACCACCAAGCCACCTCTCCTTTCTGAACAGAACATTTTAAGGTCAGGAACACAAGAGCTAAGAAATTTTAAGTTGAAAAATACCTTGTTTATAATCCTTGGGACCAGGGAGACCCCAGAAGGCACGCGTGACCAAATATCCGTGGGGCTTTAGCCCCTCTTTTGCTTGAGCTTTTCCAAGTACACTTGCAGGGACTTCTGGATAGAGTCTCGGGAGATGAAGCTGACGAAATACTGGATGTCAGCCTCCCGCTGCTTGATCAGGTTGTCTGCCGTGGCCTTTCGCATCATGCTCTTGGTCAGCTGCCGAGAATGGTCTAAAGAAAATGGGGCTACTTCAGGGAATGTGGGGCCGTTCCTGCTGTTCTACACTTTCTGCAGGTGTAGAAACACAGGCTCTCAGAACGTCACAAAGAAAGCTGGGTGTCAGCATTTGGGAAGCTACAGCAGGATGGGGAGTTCAAGGTCAGCTGAAATGAGCACCTTGTCAAAATGAACAAACGATACAATGTAGAAGCAGACAGGAGGGAACTGTAAGAGTTTGTTATTGCTGCTGCTGAGACAGTCTCTCCAGGGTGGTCTTTAACTTGTAGGTCTTTTTCAGTCCCCTGAGTGTTAGGATTACAGTCACATGCCACTATGCCTGCCTTAAAAAAACAAACAGGTGCGGGGTGGTGGTGGCGCACACCTTTAATCCCAGCACTCGGGAGGCAGAGGCAGACGGATCTCTGTGAGTTCGAGGCCAGCCTGGTCTACAAGAGCTAGTTCCAGGACAGGCTCCAAAGCCACAGAGAAACTCTGTCTCGAAAAACCAAAAAAAAAAAAAAAAAAAACAAAACAAAACAAAAAAAAAAAAAACAAAAAAAACAAAAACAAAAAAACAAAACAGGTACGACCTTAAAGATTTATTAATTATGTATACAGTGTTCTGCCTGCATATATGCCTTGTAGGCCAGAAGAGGGCGCCAGATCTCATTATGAGCCACCATGTGGTTGCTGAGAATTGAACTCAGGACCTCTGGAAGAGCAGTCAGTGCTCTTAACCTCTGAGCCATCTCTCCCAGTCCAAAAATCTTTTTACCGTCATTTTTAGGGCTGGGTACACAGGTCAGTGTTCCATCTCCTGATGCCCTGAGTTCCATCCCCAGCACCTCAAATAACCAACGCACCATTTTTGTTGAATTGTATTATTGGCCACATTTCTGTATCAGTAGATACTTGCTTGTGCATGTAGAGACTGGCTACTTGGCTCCATAAGAGAAGAGGACTCCAAGGAGGTCCACCCAGATGGCTCTTTTTAGGGAAATTCAAAAGAATACTTTGTAACATTTGGGATAGACATGACATTGAAGTTTTAGGGTCATTACTGGTGGTACATGCCTATATATCAACATGGAGAAGTGGAGGCAGAGGGATTCCAAATTTGAAGACATGGGTTAAGTAGGTTGCTTCAGGGAAATCTTAGCTACACAGTGAGACCCTGTCTTAAAAAAGTCAAACACCGCCGGGCGATGGTGGCGCACGCCTTTAATCCCAGCACTCGGGAGGCAGAGGCAGGCGGATCTCTGAGTTCGAGACCAGCCTGGTCTACAGAACTAGTTCCAGGACAGGCTCCAAAGCCACAGAGAAACCCTGTCTCGAAAAACAAAACAAAACAAAACAAAAAAAAAGTCAAACACCAAACTCTTGGTGTCCCTGCAGCTTCACAGGGTGCAGCTGTGTTCCTGATAGCTTTCTCCTTCTCTAAGAGCCTGTGTGTGTTCCTGATGGCTTCCCCCTTCTCTAAGAGCCTGTGTGTGTTCCTGATGGCTTCCGCCTTCTCTAAGAGCCCTGCTCCACAGCAGCAGGGAAGCAGATAAACAGCCTACATTCACAGAACCCGACTTGCCCCAGAGCTGCCCACTGCTTGCTTCTCACCTGGAATGGCCAACCACTGGGCCATCACTGAGCGAGTCTTGCTGAATACCTGGTCCTCAGGCACCACCTCGTCCACCACACCCACCTTGAGGGCCTCTGCTGGCGGGAAGAGCGTCCCCAGCTGAAGGGCACGCTCTGCTGCTCGGTGCCCAATGGTGTTCACAAAGTTGTCTTTGAACCTGGAATGAAGACATCCTTCACCTCTGTGCTGGAGGGGGGAGGGGGATTTATATATATGTTGTCAAGTATGAGTGCAGTCCCTTGTCTTACCAGAAGGGGGCAACAATGCCCAGCAGGGTCTCATTTAATCCTATGGTGTACTTGGGGTTGTCAGCCATAATTCTGTAGTCACAGGTAAGGGCTATGAGGCAGCCTCCAGCTGGAGAGGCACCCTGTACAGAGAAGCAGAGCCTTGGTCTGTAGGTGTTCCCCCAGTTCCTAGTAATATTCCCTAAACAGGGCTGAGGGTGGGCATGAGCTCTTGGCACTGCACCGATCTGGGCCAAGTCTGCCAGATAAATATGTAAACTGAGACTGGCCACCCAGGGACCAGCAGCGGAGATCTTAAGAGGCCTAAGTTTCACCCATGGACTCAAAGGCCTTGACATGTGGCTCTTTAGCTTGTAGGGGACCAAAAAAATGACTCTTAAGGACAGCAAGTTGCCTCTCCCTTTCTAGCTTTTATCTGATGCTAATGTTCAAAACGAGTATTTAGACAGTGCTGTCAGACCATGAAGCTGTTCCTGGCGGTCAGTCCTACCAGGATGCCTGGGAACCCCAAATGAAGTGTGTGCAATGCATGCACCCTAGTGTCTCATGCTGAGACAGGTCATCAGAGTCTCTCCCCCGGGTTTATGTATCGCTGACCTTCTCTTCAATCCTCCCTTTTTGTTCCTGTAGCTCTGATCCTTAGAGCTTTCCCCTCAGAGAACCCTGCTTTTTTTTTTCCCATTTCTTTTTGTGTTATTTTTTCTCCCCAAAACAGGGTTTCCTGTGTAGTCCTGGCTGTCCTGGAACTAACTCTGTAGACCAGGTTGGCCTCTGTTCTGGGATTAAAGGTGTGCACCACCACCACCCCACAAAAACCCTGTTTTTATTAAGTTGAACCCCAATCCTTTCTCTACTGCTCTGTCTTTCCAAGGTCAGGTCAGGTCAGAATATCACTTCCGAAGTGTTGATCTGTTCAGGGCTCATTCCAGCCCACCAGGCCCTGGTCCCACCCAAGTGGCTTTTTTTTTTTTGCTAGGTCTGTCTGGCCCAGGAAGGTCAGTGCCTGAGTGTCCCAGGGGGTGGGTAGGGGCACTCACATTGATGGCGGACATTATGATCAGCTTGGACAAGTAGAGCCTCAGCCACAGCTCCTGTACAGCCTTCCAGTACTCAGCATAGTGTGCTGGGTTTCGGCCGTACATCTCCGTCAAGTCTAGGCCAGCTGAGAAAACACCAGGGCAGTCCTGCCAGGAGAAGCGAGGATCATGTTCGACCAGTAAGAAGCCACTTCCAAGGAATCAGAATGGAGAGTGTCAAGGACATGGCCTTGACCCTCCCCTGGACTGACTCTACTTTCTGGAAGCTTCAAACTGGAAAGGACAGAACAGGTTAAGGGGGGTACTGCTCAGAGACACACATGTACCAGGCTGGCCGACACCAAGCACACCTCTCTGTGCTCAGTGCCGTCATTCAGCCACGTGTTCCCATCTACGTCCCAAGGCCAGGCAAGGGCAGTGCTGGGGCAAAAGGATCTGAGGAACTGCATAGCCACACATGTGGGTCCTCAGTTTGATGTCTCAGGTCTGACGTAGCCACCAGAGCAGGCGTGAGGAGAACACAGGTAGAGGAGGAGCCAGTGGGGTACAGGAGAGCATTAGGGACAGAGCCTTGTCAGGGTCAGCACCAAATCCTGGGAAATAGCTCAGAAGCTTCCAGGTGAAGAAATGCACTTGAGGATTTCCCCTATGCATGGGTTCGTCGCCAGGGCTGAGTTCATGGGTGGGAGAAGTGGTGCAGGGCAACACCTGCTCCAGGAAGACCAACAGCACCCCTGTCAGGACCTGAGGGAGTGGACACAGACATCCGCCCTCGTGATCTTGGGGTCAGTGCAGCTGAGTCCTTTTTTCTTGGACATGAACTGATGCACAACACTTGTGTTCTTATAAAATGCATCCCTCTTCCATAATGGAACAGAGGCAACTATGCTAGATTTAGATGTTACCCCGACCCCAGGGTCTCTGTGTAACTCTGACTGTCCTGGAACTATGTAGACCAGGCTGGCCTCGAACTCAGAGATCTGCCCGCCTCTGCCTCCCAAGTGCTGGGATTAAAGGAGTGCGCCACCATGCAGGTCAATTCAGATACTTCTAATGAGACTGGGTACGATGGACCTGTGGGTCATCTTCACATTGGGTAGAGGATGACAGAAGGGGCCAGGCTGAGAGGACAACAGTCACGTGGAATAACAACAGGAGCAACAAAACATTTGGTCTTGGTGGTGAATGTAATCCCAGCACTTGGAAAGCATCGGGAGATTTAGGTGTTTCTTTATTCTTAAACTGGGATTAAAGGCACCACTGTCTGGCAAATTTTTATTTATTTTATGTGACTGTTTTGGTGTTGAATCCCCTGGGACGGTAGTTACAGATGGTTGTAAGTCACCTTGTGGGTGCTAGGCACTGAACCCAGGTCCTCTGTAAGAGCAGCCACTGAGCCATCTCTCTTAGCCCCAGCGGCAGATTTTGTGTGAAGGAAGATAAAGCAGTACGACTGGTCATCCCAAACAGATCTGAACAGGCAGCCCATTTCTGTGATCTGGGAAGACAACCCAATTGTTAGGTGAAGAGCGGCTTTCTAGTCACATTCCAGTTCTTACCTCTAGCATCTGTGAGTGTGGCCTGTGCAGGAAGAGTCTAATACTTATTCCTATGAATAGCAATATAAGCTTTTGACTTTTTTCTCCTTCATTCCTCCCCCTGGCATCATCAGTAGCAGAAGCAGCAGTAGGAAGCAGCTGAACCCTTTATCCCCCATTAGCTGGAAATCCAGCCCCCTTGCAATGAATTATAAGAAGACCCGAGCTATATTAATTTGCGGTCGAGGAAGTGTTTATGTTCTTTTTCACAGAAAGAGAAAAGCCGGATGAGATGACTGCGTCTACAGTAGAGGAGTGGCAGACCTGATGACGTCATAGCTGCAGACGCCCCACAGAGAAGCTGGAGAAGAGTCCCTGGTGCAGTCTTCCCCACCCGCAGAGAGGAGCGCCTGATGGCTCTACACTGCAGGGTGCCATGCTGCACTGAGGGGCAGATGCTGAGCTGCTTGAGACACTTGGGACACACACAGACCCAGAGGCCCTGCTGAGATGACCTGACTGTGATGACTACAATTTCCTGCAGTTTGAATCCTGTTTGCTTTGGAGCTGAGATGCAGACTGAATATCTGACTGTTTTAATCTCTGGGACACAGGGAAAGAAAGACTCAAAATAAGAAATGACTGAAACCCCTCTTCACTTAAGAAGGGGACAGCCTAAGGGTGTAACTGCTATTCAGAGACTGGAATTGGTATTTGATAACAGCAATGTCATTGTACTATTACCAGTATTGACCTGATATTTGTAACAGCATATAAGATGTTGAAAAAAGTTGGTATTGACCAATAATGTCGAGAATTATGGTACTGACCTAAAGATATTTGGAAAAGTTGGTATTGATCAACAACGCTAAGAATTATGATATTGAGCTGTCAACTGCTAAGAAAAGTTTGACACACCCTGTAAATGTTGGGAGTTAATGCATATGTTAAAAAATTTTAGATTTTGATACAATGTAAAAAATTTAAGAGGTGCTCTAAACTAGGTGAAAAAGCATTCTCAACCCAGGTGATTCTCTTCTCTTTAAATAGGAGACTATAGTCTTTGGGAGCATGATTATTCATAAAGCATTATAATTTATCCTGACAAGAGGGTATGGCTCCACAACACAGAGCCCAAAAGTATCTCTCTCCACTAATCCTTTTCCTTACAGAGATCAGCAGTCAATGATGGGTTTAAAGCTGCTTCTTCCCAGATGCCTAAGACAGGAGCTTGCATATATAAATGCCTGTTCCAAAGACAGGAAAATCTGGGTAATTGAAGAGGTCTTTGCCCAAGCCAGGCATGACCATTCTGTCCTGTTGCAGAAGCACAGGCTTTATTAAAATTAATAAGACAGAGTGGATTGTGGGCCCATATTTCTACGTGGTATGGCAGCCAGGCTCTAAAGCCATAGGCCCCACCTGAGGTGGTCACATAGCCTTCCAGACAGGCTGTCTCTGCCCTAACAAAGGGTCAGGATGTTGTTTTGCTCCTTTCTTTGTAATTTGGAGGATGCCTGATAGAGATGCTGATTCAAGCCTATGTGCCAGCTAGCATACACAGCAGACAGGTAGATGTGTACATGACAAAATGCCATTTACCTGGTTACCTAGGAGACAGAATGCTAATGTATTAACCCCTCAGTTAAGTTTCAGTATAAAGATTTTTTGGAGAAAAAACGAGAGGAATTCTTTAGGATGTGAACTCAGGACTTCATGAGGGATCACTGAGAATCTCCCTTCCGATAAAGCCATGTGAGTTGTGTCTTTATTCCTGTGCCTCCATGCCAGTCCAGAGAGAAATAGTTTATGTTGGGTTTGGCTGAGAGAAATAATTGAGGGTCTGGGCTAGCACCGGACCCCACAAAGACCTAGTTCCTCCTTTCATTTAGCTGCTCTTTCATCTATCCTGGGCGCAATTAACTTTATTACTACTTCCATTAGTATGAAACCGCCAGCCATAACACAGTATCAAACCCCCTTACTCATGTGATCTGTCCTAATTACAGCAGCTCTTTCCTCTTTCCCTCCTGGTCCTTGCTGCAGGAATTTCTGTACTCTTAATTGCCAGAAACTTAAACACAACCTTCTTCGATCCTGTTGAAGGAAGAGACCCAATTTTCTAGCAACACCTTTTCTCATTTTTAGCCAATCAGAAGTTTATATTTTCATCCTTCCAGATTTCAGAATTATTTCCCCACATCATTACTTATTATTCAGGCATAAAAGAACCATTTGGATATATAGAACACTTTGAGCTATGACATCTATTGATTTTTTATTATTTATCTTATGAGCTCATCATGTATTCCCAGTAGGCCTTGTCACAGACACTCGCCACAGTTATTGCTACTCCAGCTAGAGCTTCTGCTGACTTGCTACACTTCACAGAGGAAACATTACTGCTACACCAAGAGCCCTAGGTTTCGTTTTCCTATTCCTATTTCCTGTGGTAATTTGAATGTAACTGGTTCCTATAATCTCATAGGAAGTGGCACTATTAGGAGGTGTGGCTTTGTTGCAGTAGGCATGGCCTTGTTGGAGGAAGCACATCACTGTGGAGGTGGGCTTTAAAGTCTCCTATATGCTCAAGCCACACTTAGTGCCTCAGACTACTTCCTGTCATCTGCAAGTCAAGATGTAGGACTCTCAGCTCCTTCTTCCAGCACCATGTCTTCCTCCACGCCACCATATCCCAGCATAATAACGGACTGATCCTCTGAAACTGTAAGACACTCAATTAGATGGTTTTCCTTATAGGCGTTTCTGCGGCTGTGCATCTCTTCACAGCAATAGAAGCCTACAACAGGGGCCTCACTGGAAGTATTCCACGCAGCTCTTCACTCGATATTATGCTCACTTCCACTGTCGTCTTCGCTATTATGGCTGGTTTTGTCCACGGATTTCCACATTTTTCAGGGTATAGTAAGAGCTCGTTTCTCGTCACATCTGTAGTAGTGAACATGACATTTTTCCTCACCATTTTCTAGGGCTCTCAGAAATACCGAGACATTGCTGACGCCACATGAAATGCTGTGTCCTCCATTCACGGATGGCTTTTATTATAATCTTTATAATCTGAGAAGCCTTTGCCTCCCAACAAGCGATTCTCCCAGTAGAACAGTCACTGACATTCCAGGGGAACGCCATGTCAGTGCCCCAGTAACTAAAGGGCCTAACCGGTTCCCAAAGCCTCCAATGACCAAGCAAATGACGACAAATGCGTGGGCGGTGACAACAAAAAATGACGTCCCGAAGCGTTCTGAGGCTTGGAGAAGGGCAGAGTCCTGACATGACTGTAATATGCAAGGCTTGGTTCATGTGACGACTTCCTTCTATGATGCCATGGTGGGCTTGTGTGACACCCCTGAGGCCGGGAGGACTGATGCACTGAGTAGGGGGACTTCAAGTGAATTAAGTGGAACAGTTCTTGTATGCGGTCAGTATCCACCTAGGTCACGAGCGAGCAGGCACAAGGTCGGAAAGGCTGGGGCGGGAGACTTCAGTTACAGTAAATGGTTCTGTAATGAAGGCCTTTCTGTACAACAGGGTACAGTGGCCCTGGTATTTCATGCCACCATTGATACATGGTGAGAGTGTTTGCTAAGGCCTAAGGACAGTCCAATAAAACAGTTGAAATGGGATCACATTACTAGGTCAGAGGTCAGATGAAGGGCAGAGAGCGCTCCAGTTAGTGGTACTGGGCTTGGGTGAACTATGTGGTACATGTGTGTTTGGTGGGTCATTATGAGTTACCACATAAAAAAAGGCTAACCAGGCTAAAAACATAGGCTTAAATAAGGGCTACTGCGAATTCTCGGGCGGGCCGTTAACAGGATAAAAATAATGAATGTAATTGTGGCAGTTGAGGACTAATGCTTATCAACGCTAATGGAGCACCACCAATTAGATGCGGTAAAAGGTGGCCTGCAGTGACATCATCTGGGAGACAAACTGCTAAGGCTATGGGCTGAATAAATAAACTAACAGTTGCAATGATAATAAGCACAGGAATTAATGAGACGAGAGTCTGGAGGCCTTTGTCCAGGGAAGTGACCGCTTCCCTGCTTGTCAGCCTGACCCTTTGAGGCTTGATGACTTTTAACTTCCTGCACCTTTACTGCCCATGATGCTAGGACATGCTACTGGCCGGTGGTCTATGCTGGTCTCTGTGTCACTGCGGCATACAGCACAGGGAGACGCCTAGACTTTATGCCTACTTTGAAAGGTAGTGGCACTGTGCTTCCACCTTAAAAAGGGGCTGAGGAAGTGCAACGATGGGACACTTGCCCAATATCCAGATGACCCTGGGTTCAATCTCCAGCATCACCCACTCCCTGCCAAAACAAACAAAAAAAACCCCAAACCCCAAACCATTATTTCCTGGGAGCTGGAGATGCAGCGCAGATGGTGGAGGATCTGCCGAGCGCCCGCCAAGGCCTGGGTTTGGTCCTCGCACCTCACAGGCTGGCGCAGTGGCACTCTGGCCTTGACTGCACAGCAAGCTGGAGGCTAGCCTGGGGTACAGTAACCTAATCCAAACAATGGGAACAAAGTGGCTGAAATGACCTGGCTCCACATCTGACTGCGTCCTGGCACTGAGGAGGGCAGGGGACCGATGCTCGGACTTCCTTGCCCACTGTATGACCTCCTGACTTCAGTGGCACTGATCTCACCAAAGTTCCCGGCATGCGCCAGCGCTTGCAGGCAACGCCCAGGGTCCCCTCCAGAATACAGAGGGCAGAAGAATTTGCCCCCTGATACCTGACCTAAGATGGCCCAAAGGCAAGCGAGCACACACTCTCAAGGCATGTATCCTGCTGGGAGTAGCTCAGGTACCAGCCGCTCGTGAGGGGTAGTGCCCTGGGACTAGATGACCTCAGGTGGCTCCAGGGAGGACAAAGTTCCCACAGAGACTGCTCAGCAGGTCCACAGGGATAGCCCAGGCCTGATGCACACCCCATCCTCTGGGAACCTGCTCCTAGAAGCCCATAATGGTGATCAGGGTTGTTGGGGGCTCCATGCCCTGTAATGGATTGCTCTCTGCCCACAGTCAGGGCTGGGTGTGTGTGTGGCTTGAACAGGCACCTACCGAAGTGAGGATGACACCACGGAACGTCTTGTCATTCTCTAGTTTCTCCAGGCTGATGACAAACTCGGTCAGAAACTCCAAGCTCAGGGAGTTCACTGGGGGGTTCTTGAACTTCATCACTGCAATTTCTAGTTCAAAAAAGAGGGGATCCTTGAAAAGGGCTCAGTCCAGGCCACCTACAGCCATCCCTAGCCCTCAGTCTGTCTAAGGGTTAGAATTACAGAATTTGGGGTTTCAAAAGTTCAGGCAGACTGGGTGGTGGCAGTGCATGCTTTTAATCCCAGCACCCGGGAGGCTAAGGCAGAGACAGGTGGACCTCTATGAGTTAGAGACCAGCCTGGTCTATAGAACAAGTTCCAGAAGAGACAGGACTACACAGAGAACCCCTGTCTCATTTAAAACAAAACAAAACAAAAACCCAAAAGCAACCTCCTCCTAAAACCCCCCAAAAAAACAACCACAAAAAAGTTTAGGCAGGAGCCTGGTATGGTGGTGAGCAGACCTCTGATCCCAGCACTCAGGAGGCAGAGGCGAGCAGAGCTCTGACTTTTGAGGCCAGCCTGAGCTTCAGAACAAGTTCCAAGACACTAGGACTACACAGAGAAACCTGTCTCAAAAAACACACAAACAAAAAGTTCAAGCAGGGGCTAACAAGATGGCTCAACCGATGAAGTATTTGATTTGGGAATTCTGGTTTCCAGTGAGTCCTGTCAGCCCTTGGAGCCTCGATCTTTGCTTCTCAGAGACCTCAAATCCTGCAAATAATCTCACTAAATAATCTAGTCTCCTGGAGGATCAAGGTTAAGAGCTGTCTCGAGGACCTAGGACCGTGTCACTAGCCCTCATGAGAGCAAAGGTTCTGCGGGTCCTGTAGTACTTGGGACATATGGCCAGCCAAGCAGATGTCAACTCTTGGATGACCCATCGCATACTAAGGCAGGTGGAAGGGACATGGAGACAGACACCGAGATCTGGGGGAGTGGCCATTGCACCCTAAAAGGCAGAACTAGGGGAGAGGTGTGCTGCTCCCCTAGCTGGAAGCACAAAGCTAAATTTGCCTAAAATTGCTACTTCCACTGAGGGCGGCTGCAGAGGAGAACATAAGGCCTGCAAAGTTAGGACTACTGAGGCAGGCACAGGTCACTTAGGCCATCAGCACTACTCCAGGATAAAGCGTGATTTAAAACATTTTGTTTGCTGGATGGTGGTAGCGTTCGCCTTTAATCCCAGCACTTGGGAGGCAGAGGCAGGTGGATCTCCGTGAGTTCGAGGTCTACAGAGTGAGTTCCAGGACAGCCAGGGCTACACAGAGAAACCCTGTCTCAAAAAACCAAAACATTTTGCTTTGGTTTTTTTTTTTTTTTTTTTTTTTGGTTTTTCGAGACAGGGTTTCTCTGTGGCTTTGGAGCCTGTCCTGGAACTAGCTCTTGTAGACCAGGCTGGTCTCGAACTCACAGAGATCCGCCTGCCTCTGCCTCCCGAGTGCTGGGATTAAAGGCGTGCGCCACCACCGCCCGGCTTTGCTTTGGTTTTGAGGCTTTGAACTCAATCCTCTCACTCCAGCACTCTGCCTGTTGGCGAGACAGGTGTACGGCAGGACCCGGTCTGACAGCTGCTTCCGACTGGAGCTACAAAGCTCACGTTCAGGAGCCGTACAACCAAGCTAGGTGAGGTGACAGCCAAGATAGTGGCCAACCAGTCCCTGAGAAATTCTGAACTGTAATCCCCCTCACAGAGGCACACAGAGAGACAGAAATAAATTTTTAAATTAAACTAAATGTACAAGAAAGCATTATCTATCTATCTATCCATCCATCCATCCATCCATCCATCCATCCATGGCTACACAGAGAAACCCTGTCTCAAACAAACCAAAAACAAGTGAATGAGTAAATAAAACAGAGAACTGTACAATCTAGTTACCAGAAAAAAAATCAACTCCCCCCTGTTAAAAACCTAAAACCAACTCATATTTTAAGATTACAATTTAGTGTTAAGATGTCCTTGGCTACTGCAGCCCACAGACTACACAGTGGACACTCTTGAAAACTATGATCTTAAATACAGGCTTGATAAAGCCCCAAACCTCAAAAGAAGTGCACAGCCAGGCGCTCGGTGGGACATTCTGGATGCCCCATTTCTGCCTCATTCTGTCTCAGTGTACCTTTAAGGTCTTTTTGTTTTGTTTTGTTTTCGAGACAGGGTTTCTCTGTGTAACAGTCCTGGCTTTCCTGGAACTTGGTTTGTAGACCAGGCTGGCCTTGAACTCACAAGAGATCCACCTGTCTCGGCCTCCTGAGTTTTGGGATTAAAGGCACATGCCACCACTGAACAGCTCAGATTCCTTCTTTCAAATTCATCCAACCCAGAGGCAGGAGACAAGTTCTGTGGCACTTCAGAACTTCAGGCCTCCCTAGGTAAGAGCTTCAGGAGAGGAATCACTGAGATTCACCTGAACACAAACCTTGGGTCCCAGGCAGATGGACTAGTCTACATGACAGGCACCAGAAAGTAGCTAGTAGTCCCATCTGCTGCACTGGTTTGACAATAACAAGCCAGTTTTGATTGAATCAACATTCTCCACACAATCTTAACTTTTTTTTTTAAATTTTAAGACAGGGTCTCATTATATAGTCTTGGCTAGCCTGGAACTCATTATATAGACCAAGCTGGCCTCCAACTCATAGAGATCCACACATGCCTTTAATCCCAGCACTCGGGAGGCAGAGGCAGGCAGATCTCTGTGAGTTCTAGGCCAGCCTGGTCTACAAGAGCTAGTTCCAGGATAGTCCCCAAAGCTACAGAAAAACCCTGCCTTTAAAAAGAAAGAAGGGCTGGAGAGATGGCTCAGTGGTTAAGAGTGCCGCCTGCTCTTCCAAAGGTCCTGAGTTCAATTCCCAGCAACCACATGGTGGCTCACAACCATCTGTAGGCTGGGCGGTGGTGGCGCACGCCCTTAATCCCAGCACTCGGGAGGCAGAGGCAGGCGGATCTCTGAGTTCGAGGCCAGCCTGGTCTACAAGAGCTAGTTCCAGGACAGGCTCTAGAAACTACAGGGAAACCCTGTCTCAAAAAACCAAAAACCAAAAACCAAACAAACAAAAAAACCCCAACCATCTGTAATGAGATCTTGTGCCCTCTTCTGGCCTGCAGGCAGAGCACTGAGAATATTGTATACATAATAAATAAAGAAATCAAAAAAAAAAAAAAAAAAAAAAAAGGAAGGAAGGAAGGAAGGAAGGAAAAGATTCACCTGCCTCTGCCTCACAAATACTAGGATTAAAGTTGTGTGCCACCACTGCCTGGTCTGAAATTTTAACTTTTAAAAGAGGCAGGCAGACAGATCTGTTTTTACCTCAGTCAGGGCTATATAGTGAGGACCTGCCCCCAAAACAAAACAACAAACCCCTCCCAAACAAACCCCAAAATAGGGGATCTGCTTTCATTTTCTATACAGAAAACAGAAAAACAAAATATAAAAAAACATAGCCATGTAGCCGGGTAGTGGTGGTGCACTCCCAATCATACATGTGCACCCTCATTCACACACACCATACATATATGTAAAAGAAATGGAATAAAAGGATTTGTCCACAAGTCAAAGGACACCACAGGGTGAGGTAGCACCAAAGCCAGAAGACGCAGGGGAGACTCCCGCCTGGAGCTTCAGAGGATCACAGTCCTTCCCGCCCCTGGTTTTGGACTTCTGCTCTTTAGAAATGTGGCCGTCACCTATCTCATCAGCTCAGTTGCCGTATTCTGTGTCCAGTCGGACTGCCATTATCAGAAACCTACCCTTTCAGACAGAAGCCAAGCAGTCCTGCCCTGGGGCCCTGAATGTCCCGTTCTTTCCAGTATCTGCACCAGATGGCTATCTGATTTTGAAGGCTGAAGATGGATGCTGTTCTGGCAAGAAACCTACTTTAGTTAGAAGGAAAGGGTTCCCTTGGTATGGCTGCACCCTGAGCAGACTGCCCTAGCCTCGAGTCTCAAGGATGCCAAGGAGTTGGCAGTGCAGCTGGCTCTGTGCCATGACTGTGACATCTGAAAGAGGACAGTGGGAAGAGTTCTACTGATTGTCCTTCCATTTTCTCTGATTTGAATTTATCCCTCTGTGCAATTCCTCTTGTTCTTCTGCAAGCCAAGTCCTCAGAGGAAGAGGGAACATCTCAGAACCAGGTTGACAAGGGCTTCTAGTGGGGCTTAGCTCACGCTTCTGGAGCGGTTTCAGCGAATGCTACCTGCAGTGCCCTCTGCTATCCTTGGTTCCCAGTGTGTTCTGTTAGCAGCATGAAGAAAAAAAACACTGTCCTATCTCCAGGGGCATTGCAGCCACTAACTACTTGCCTACAGAATTTGCAGAATAATCAAGAGGCATTTCCAGCTGAGGACCTGAGTGTCCAGGTGTCAATGAAGACCCTTTTCTGAGAATGAGGGCAGTCTTGGTGTCAAGTGGGTTCTTTTAAGACCTTTGATTTAAGTGGAAGAGGTAACTTTGACCCAGTTACAGGCTTATATAAAACGAACACCTCAGACTTAGTTGGGAGGAACATATCTGAAAAGCCCGGTATGGCAGTGGGCACTAGGGGAAAGGTAACAAGGCAAAAGGTGAAGACTAGCTAAGGGAGAGAATTTGAACTTAGTCACCAAGCTCCTGGAGCAGGGTGAGTATTAGATAGAATCTTCGTGAACGATGAGTTCAGCAGACTCTACAATGAAACATAACTGCCCCTGAGTTCTGATTGGCACAACTGATTTGAGAAGCATGCTAATTAGAAGTGCCTGCCAGGCAACACTGGAGAAATGTGAAACAGATCAGAGTCCACTTTCACAGGAGTGAACCTTTGCCAAACAGACCCTGCATCAGCTCTGGAAGAAACTACTTTCTGTGCCAGCGAAGTTCACACCTAGAATGTTTCTGTACTGGCGGCTTACAAGTGTAACAAGAGGGGCTAGATGGATGGCTTAGTGGTTAGTCTGGGCATTGAACCCCAGCACTAGGAAGGCAGAGGCAGGTGGATCTCTGTGAGTTTGAGGCCAGCCTGGTCTGCAGAGCAAGTTCCAGGACAGCCAGGGCTACACAAAGAAATCCTACAGAGAGACCTTTTCTTTTTTTTCTTTCTTTCTTTCTTTTTTCTTTTTTTTTGGTTTTTCGAGACAGGGTTTCCCTGTAGTTTCTAGAGCCTGTCCTGGAACTAGCTCTTGTAGACCAGGCTGGCCTCGAACTCAGAGATCCGCCTGCCTCTGCCTCCTGAGTGCTGGGATTAAAGGAATGTGCCACCACCGCCCGGCCGAGACCTTTTCTTGAAACACCCCCTACCCTGCAAAAAAATTAATATTGGCTGCTTTTCTAGAGGACCTGGGTTTGATTCTCAGCAGCCACCTGGCAGCTCACAACTGTTTCTAACTTCAGTTCCGGGGGATTTAACAGCCTTTTTGGCTTCCACAGTACTGTGAAAGTACATGCAGGTTTAAAAAAGAAAGAGAGAGAGAGAGAGAGAGAGAGAGAGAGAGAGAGAGAGAGAGAGAGAGAGAGAGAGAGAGAGAGGAAAGGAAAAGAAAAGAAGCCTATATACCTAAAATAAATTGTTAAAAAAAATGTGCAAACACTTGCGATCCCAGAGCTTGGGAGGCAGAGGCAGATGGGTTAGGTTCAAGGTCGGTCTCAGTGACACAGTTACACAATGAGTTCCGGGCCAGGGTGGAATAAATGAAATCCATCTTAAACAAGAAAAAAAAAACCCATAAACTAAAGGGATATATGGGCTTTTCTATTTTGCCTTTGAACTGGAGGTAATACTCTATTTTTAAAACCAAAATAAATAAAATAAAACCATTACTATTTTACCTTTTCTACAAGAGATATATACAGACACATACACATATATGCGCACACACACATACACACATACATATGCTACTCACATATGCTAAAATTATGATAAAATACATGTTATTAAGCCCAACTGTCTAGTCACCTTTAAGTGTATAATCCAGTGGCTTTAGCATGGTATAGTTGTTACTCTACCCATTCTGATATTTCTATTTATTTATTTATTTTTGTGGTACTGTTATTACACCTAAGGCCTGGCAAATGCTAGGGAAATGTTCTACCATCAAGGCACTTCTCCAGCCCTCTAATATTTTAAAATGTGTGTTTCTGTGGTATCCGAGAGACGTGAAAATCTATCTGCACCTACTACTGCTAGACTCCTCAGGTTGAGCCCCAGCCCCTCCTCACTCCATGCCAGCAGCACTAGCACACGGGAACCCAGACCTTGGCCTGAGAGTCTCCGTGGGATGCTTCCTTCCTCTACAGATGTCAACACTTAGTGTTGAGAGGCCAGGGTCAGGGGTAGCATGGGATCCTAAGCTCTGTGCCCAGCTGTGTTTGGTTTCCTAAGCTTTTCTTCCAGAAACTCATTATCTAGCTGTCCCAGGAAAATCCCACTCTTTCCTCCCTGCATCCTTAGAGTAGCATTTCGTTTGTATTTTAATAAATAAAGCTTGCCTGAGGATCAGAAAAGTAAAACAGCCACACTGGCCAGCCTTACAGACCAGGCAGCAATGACACACACTGCTAATCCAAAGTAGCCACACTAGTTTGCCATAAAAACTGGGTGGTAGTGGTGAGCGCCCTTAATCCCAGCCCTTGAGAGGATTATAAGAGGGGAAGAGACAGCTCAGTCTCCTTCTGAGATTCCAGGAGGCAGGATCACCATTTTCAGACTGAGGTTGAGGTAAGAGCCAGTGGCTGGCTGCTTTGCTTTTCTGGTCTTCAGGCTGAACCCCAATGTTTCTGGTTTTTTTTTTATTGATTGTGCTTCACATCCTCACTAAAAAACAAAACAAACCACAGGAAAATAGGCCCTACATGTAGCCCAGGCTGACCTCAACTTCACCATCCTCCTGCTTCAGCCTTCTGAAGGGCTTCCTAGGCGCTCTGACGGGATGGGGGCGGGGAGTGACCCTACTTACAGCTTCCAACTTTAACTAGGAAAATAGTTGCTGGGTGGGGTCTGTGCCATGAGCCAGTGTTTGGAAAATATTCCAGTCATTTTCATGTTGGTTTTTTTTTTTTTTTTTTTTGAAAGAAAGCCAGGAGTGGAGGCACACTGGTACATTTTTCTTTTCTTCTTCTTTATAATTTTTTTCACTTTATGCGCATTGGTGGGAAGCTAACAGATCCCTTACAACTAAAGTAACAGACAGTTGTGAGCTGCTCTGTGGGTGCTGGGAATTGAACCCAGGATCTCTTAACTGCTGAGCCATTATCTCTCCAGGCGGCCACATGTAGGATTTTTGAGACACTTAGCTTCAGCTGGATTTACAAGTGTTGAGCCACAAAGCAGGCTATAAACGGTTTTGTTTGTTTTTAAATAATTAATTTTATTTTATGTGCATTTGGTGTGAAGGTGTCAGATCCCAAGGAACTGGACTTACAGACAGTTGTGAGCTACCATGTGGGTGTTGGGAATTGAACCTGGGTCCTCTGGAAGAGTAACCAGTGCTCTTAACCATTGAACCATTTCTCCATTGAGCCATTTCTCCAGCCCCCTACAACTGTTTTTAACTAATAGTTTAGGTAACAGACCATAACTTTAAAAACTTTAACCAAAACTTTAAAAGCTAAGCCGGGCAGTGGTGGCTCACGCCTTTAATCCCAGCACTTGTGAGGCAGAGGCAGGCGGATCTCTGTGAGTTCGAGGCCAGTCTAGTTTACAAGAGCTAGTTCCAGGACAGGCTCCAAAGCTACATAGAAACCCTGTCTCAAAATAAAACAAAAACTTTAAAAGTTCACACGTTTTGTCATTCAAACCACCCCGTGTGTCATTAAGTTTTAAACAGAAAATGAGTTGACTTGAGTTTTCTTTCTCACTTCTTTTGGAAATTCAAAGTGCTCAACATCTGACTTCACACCGAAGTGTAGCCTTGGGGCTTCGGTGCGGGAGGACGCGCGGTCCCCACCCCCGTCACTCACCTGCCTTGTCCTCCGTCTCCACCAGCACCCGCTTGTTAGCGAAGCGCCGCGCGCCGTCCAAGGCCTCCCTGCGCCCGAGGCGGGATCCTGCGGACAGCCCGGAGCACCGTTAGCAAGCTCGCCCGACTCTCGCCACCGCCGCCCATGAACCCAGCCCGCTCCGGGGCCGTGCACCGGCTCCCCCTCCCTGACCACGCACCGGCGTGCAGCAGAACGCGACCCGCAGCAGCCAGCGCCATCTTGGCTGTCGGCGGGGACCCAGCGTCGCCGCCAGCAACCGGGCGCTGCAGACTCCTCCTCTCGGACCGGCCCTCCTCCTCCCTCCCACAAGGTCAGGGGCAGCCAGGCACTCAGCAGCCTCATGACTGGGCGAGGCCCGCCTCCAGAGTCAGTAACTTGTTCTGGGTGAGCTCACACCCCCAGAGCAGCTGGCAACACTAGGTAATGAATGAGCTCCTGTCAAGGGTCGGCCACCCACAGGGAGATTCGGGAGCATTTACAAAAGGTTCCTGCCAGCTGGAGAGAAGGGGGCCAGATCTCACCCAGGCAATACATTAACGCAGATCAGAGGAGCTGGGATTAGGAACATAAACTAAGGCTGGCAGAATGGTTGCAGGTGGTGAACAGATTTGCCTCGCTAACACGGAGGGCTGTCACCGTGGGCTTAAAACACACAAGTGTATGTTTCTGGGCCAGGTGGTGTGGCTCAAGCCATTAACCCCAGAAGGAGGACCTCTGTGAGCCAGTCTGGTCTACAGAGCAAGTTCCAAGACCTCCAACTTTATTTTTGTGTCAATACTGAAAGTCCACAAATAAAAGCAGCCACCTGTATGGCATATGCACTGAGGGCAACCTCAATGTTTACTGTTTTAAACGTTTCTAAGTCTTCCTTCTGGCATAGACTTTTCTGTGGTGTGGGGGATGGATAATCGGAAACTCAGGGCCAGTAGGGGACAGGAAATTATTTCCTTATCTTTAAAACACAGCAGCAGCCTCAGGCAGAATCAGCTTCTCATCCACTGTATTGATCTCACTCCAAACACACACCTGAGTCCCCCTGGCTGAGAGCTTTTAGAAATGCCACTTTGGGAATTAAGCCTAAAGTGAGTTCTTAGTTGGGCGGACACAAATCTCGACTGTTCTGGACTAAGAAGGAGGCAGCGACACCAGCACTCAGTTTGCATCTAGTCCGAGGTTTATTCAAGTCCTCTCACTCTACACAAGTACAAACGACCTTATCTAAAATACTACAAAGTCATAAAACTCAAAACAAAATTTATAGTACTGACTGTACAACAAAAGCAAAAAGAGGCAATGTATACACTGCCACGGTTAACCCGCAACATCCCCGTGAACGGCAGGTGACAATGAGTGTGGTGGCAGGTTCCATCAGGACCCTGTAGAACTGGCTCACCAATTTCAGAGAATAGCAGAGACCTAGGGGCAGGGAAAGATAAAGGTGTTTAACCCTAGAAGTTGACGAGGACTCCAACGGGGACATGGTCAGGACATGGACAGCACAGCAGCCTGGTCCTCCTTCCGCAGATGTGGCACAGCAGCAGTACGACCAGGCTGCCTAGGTCCTAGGTCATCTGTGGACAACGGTGTGCTGTAATATGGAGGCTTGCTCATCCCAGCTGGCTCTGCTATAAACCAGACTCTCAAGAACGGGAAGGATGAACTTTCTAGCCAGAAAACTACAGGGCACCTTTATGGGCACAGTCCTGAATCAACAGTACCTCTGCAGCCAGAATCCTCCTGCAGAGGAAATATCTCAACTGCTGTCTTCAAAGCCCACCCGTATGGGATCCTTCCCTAAAGATCCTCGTTGGCTAAAGAAAGGACAAAACTGAGTTGGGGGAACATAAGTTACAGAGGTACAAATCAACGTCCCTGCTTATCGGGAGGAGTTGGAGCTGGACCGGCTCCTATGGCGGCGGCGGCCAGGAGACCGAGACCTCCTACGCACAGGGGACCTGCGCCTTGGAGAGCGAGACCTGCAGGAAGAGAAAACTGGTCAGCCAAAAGCAAAACTATCCAAGAAGCACAGCTATGGGGGCAAAATGGCCTTTTCTAAGACAATTTTACAACCCTATGAAGTGTGGCTTCTGCTGTCTGACCCCAAAGCGCCTCTCTTAACCCCTCCTGTAATCTTTTTCTAGTCAGGGTTTCACTGTGTAGACCAGGCTGTCCTAGAACTCAGAGATCTACCTGCCTCTACCTCCCCAGTGCTGGGATTAAAGAAAGGCATGTGCCACCATGCCAGCTTAGACTCTAGAGATGATTCCTTGCAAGGGCCTCATCTGTGCCTGTCAATACACATATTTTGACTGTCCTTTCTCTGACCAGTACCCAAGGGCCGCCACATGCTAACCTTCTTTCTGTATTCAACCCCAAATGGGCAACAATGAAGGAGCCATTTGGGTTTATAAATCACATAAAAAAGCCAGATGGGTCAAGGGCAATTTCAATTAAATCACCTCCTCCTCATCCGTGGGGGTGACCTGCGCCACATGGGAGGCGGTGGAAGCATTCTCCTGGGTGGGCTGAATCGCCGTGGGGGTGGCCGAGGCCAGGGTGCCAACACAGCAGTAGCAGTGATCTCTTGGCCATCAATTTGTCCTGTAGAAAAAAAGGGACAAAATCGTAAGATCTCTATTAAGTACTTACCATACTCATGCCTGTGATGGTGTGGTCACACATGCCTGGAATCTCAGCGCTTAGAAGGTGGAGGTAACTCTTAGTTAACCTCAGCAACATAGTGAGATATATATATATATATACACACACACATAATGCCTCAAAGTCAAATCAAACAAAAATATCAAAATTAACCCCAGCATTGGAGAAGCAGAGACAGAACAGGTAGATCTCTGAGAATTTGTAGCCAGCCTTGTCTACACAGAAAGGTCCTGGCCCAATGAGACCAGACAGGGGTAGAGGTACATAGGTAGACCCTGTCTCAAATACAAAACAAAACCCTACCTACTCCAGGCAAGCACCAATTTAGGTACTCAGTATACCAAGGTAAACAATCATAACACAAGGAACACCAGCAAAAGCTAACACAGGGATGAGATTTAAGACACTAACTGAGGCACCGGTACAACTTCCCAGAAGACAGACAACCCACACACAATCCTGAAAACGTGTTGAAACCTGTTAGGTAGAAGACACAGAACCAACAGCTATGGAACAAGTGACAAGATAGCTCGGGGCTTAAGGGCAGGATGGAGGCTTTTGGCAGGGGCAAGAAGGTAGCTGAGCTTCCTTTTTCAGACAGGGTCTCACTACATAGCCCTGGCTGTCCTGGAACTCACTAGGTAGACCAGACCAACCTCAAACTCACAAATCCACTTGCTTCTGCCTCCCAGTTGCTGGAACTAAAGGCACACCTGGCCCTGAACTTCCCTTTTTAAGGACAGTGGGAAGCTCAGGCTGGGGAAAGAAAGAAACTTGTTTGAAGAGTTCTGCAGCTATCTACATGAACTAATTTCCAAATAAAAGAGCTCCAAAGCCACAGAGAAACCTTGTCTCGAAAAACCAAAAAAAAAAACCAAAAAAAAAAAAAAAAAAAAAAAAAAAAAAAAAAAGAAAGAAAAAAAAAAATAGGGATTTCAAAAAAAGGGAGGAGGCACTGCTGGACACAAACCTCAGGAACTTACAGGGGCTCAGAGAGAGAAAAGCAAAGAGCACTGAGGTGCAAACTTAGGGACACATAACAGCTACAGACTGTTTCCACATCTAGGGTCCCCAGAGCCCAAACCTCGCCTCAGTGTTGACAAAGGGCAGGCTCCTGCCTGCAATACCCAGAGGCTAATTCAGGCACCCTCATGACAAAACCCAGTCTAACCAGAGCCAATGAAGAATGTCACTGCATTAACTGAACAACAGATAAGACATCAAGTAGCCAACTGCCAGCAAAGGCCACTCTAGTTCCCTGAATCTCCCCTCACCCCCGCGTTTTTCGAGACAGGGTTTCTCTGTAGCTCTGGAGCCTGTCCTGGAACTAGCTCTTATAGACCAGGTTGGCCTTGAATTAATTCAGAGATCTACCTGCTTCTGCCTCCCGAATGCTGGGATTAAAGGTGTGTGCCACCATGGCATGGTTAGTTCCTGGATTTTTAACTGATCAGAAAATGCACTCTGGCAATACCAGATGACAAGCACTTTGAAAGTGAAGGTGTCACTCATAGAACCTGAGCTGATATGAACAACACAGGTAGCTTATGCTGAACTCTTGAAACACTTGAGGGAATTAAAGTGGCTAAGTATCAAAGAAAATCCATACAGAAAGGCAACAACAAAACTCCAATTAAAACTTTTAGATATTTGTAAAGCTTAACAGGCATCTGAGGACTCTAAGGTTCCCAACACAGGTTAATGGCCCAGATGGTACTGTGAGCTGCCAGTTCTCAGTCTCTGTAGCTGTCCATATGCTAGAGCGAGACACAAATCCTGTATTCTCTAAAGCACTGATATGAAGTGGAAATTGACCATCAAAAACTATTACTAAGCAACACTCCACCTTGCTAGGCAGTGGTGGCGCACGCTTGGGAGGTGCAGGCAGAGGTGGGAGAACCTCAGTGCGTTCAAGGCCAGCCTGGTAAGCAGAGTGAGTTCCAAGACAGCCAGGGCTACAAAGAGTCCTGTCTCCAACCATGCCCTACTCTGACCCCCCCCAAAAAAACCCCTAAACCCCAAACCAAACCAACAAAACAAAAAGCCCACTCCAGCAACAGTTATGAAATGTTGGTAAAATAGAAAAAGATTCTCAGCCGGGCAGTGGTGGCGCACGCCTTTAATCCCAGCACTCGGGAGGCAGAGGCAGGCGGATCTCTGTGAGTTTGAGACCAGCCTGGTCTACAAGAGCTAGTTCCAGGACAGCTCCAAAGCCACAGAGAAACCCTGTCTCGAAAAAACCAAAAAAAAAAAAAAAAAAAACAAAAAAAAAAAAAAAAAAAAAAAAAAAAAATCACAAAACATAAAAGAAAATATTCCCATGTAAAAGCCAAATAATTTTTGTTAAACAAAAAGCTTTAATTGATCCACAGGTTTTTAACAGATTGAAAAATTCTTAAAATGCTAGTAATGTATTCATGTTTGATGACCTTTTCAGTGATGAGTGCTTCAGAAAACAGATTCTTGATAACTATACCCCACCGAGTAAGAATCAGAATCTACAAAGGGTTGCAGAATACTGTTTTCAGGTGTTACTTTTGTTTATGCTGCATTTGTTAACGCTGTAAAGCTCTGATTCTTTGCCTGTCTAAAACACTTTTTGGTCTAATAAAGAGCTGAAAGGCCAATAGTGAGGCAGGAGCGAGGACAGGCGGGGCTGGCAGGCAGAGGGGATAAATAGAAACGAGGAAGAGGAAGAAGGAGGACATCAGTGGCCAGTTACCCAGCCAGTCATGGAGTCAGAGTGAAAGATGTACAGAAGTAAGAGAAAGGTAGAAGGCCAGAGGCAAAAGGTAGATGGGTTATTTAGTTAAGAAAAGCTGGCTGTGGGCTGGAGAGATGGCTCAGAGGTTAAGGGCACTGGCTGCTCTTCCAGAGGTCCTGAGTTCAATTCCCAGTAACCACATCATGGCTCACAATCATCTGTAATGAGATCCAGCACCCTCTTCTGGCATGTAGGCATACATGCAGACAGAACACTATACACATAATAAATAAATTTTTAAAAATGTATAAAAAAAGAAAAGAAAAGAAAGAAAGAAAGAAAAGGAAGAAAGAAAGAAAGAAAGAAAGAAAGAAAGAAAGAAAGAAAGAAAGAAAGAGAGAAAAGCTGGCAAGAAACAAGCCAAGCTAAGGCCAGACATTCATAACTATGAATAAGCCTCCGTGTGTGATCTATTTGGGAGCTGGGTGGTGAGCCCCTCAAAAGCCAAAAGAGTAAGAGACCACTGAGACTCAAAAGCACCTGGGTTGGAAACCTACTCCAATGTTCCTGTGAGGACAGAGTTGACAGGGCTGAGGGTGGTCATAGGGTCACTCACCTCCATCCATGTGTTTCAGTGCCTTCTCCGCTTCATCTGGATTCTCAAACTCTACATATGCGTAGCCTTTGGATAGATGAGGATGCATCCTTTCTACAGGCATGTCAATCATTTTAATTTTCCCATAAGTAGAAAATATTTCCATGATATGATCCTACAGAGAGAAAGGTCACATCCTTGTTTACCTATCTATTACTTAATGGTCAAAGGGAATTCACTAAATGCGGAGTAAATCCCCACTAGTGTGAAAACATTCTGCCACACGACAACATGTGTCACTGGGGAGAAGTCTCCTGGATAGAAATGTAATAAAGTCATGGATTACATTCTAGATGCACCTGCTGCCAGACACCAGCTTGTCCAGCCTTCATGGATTAGTGACTCGTACCTTCGTCACATTCCTGGTGAGCCTCCCAATGTGCACTTTGGTGGGCTTAGGTGAAGGGCTCCGCCTTTTCCTCTCTTTCTCATCTCTTTTAGGTGGTTTGGATCTGAAAATACAAAACACCCAAAAATTCATTTTCCACCAACCATAGTGAGTTTGAGGGAGAGTTCAGGGCAAGGTCTCAGATTTGGTCCCCAACATGGAAAAAGGAAGAAAATATCAATTGGGTGTGGTGATATCTGCCAAAAACCCCAGCACCCAGGAGGTCACGGCAGGAGGAGTACTAGAAGTTCAAAGCCAACCTATACTGCCTAGTGAGAGCCTGCCTCAGCAGCGGTGTTGAGGTTTCTACTTAGCTTGAACAGCTGTCTAGAAGAGTTCTTACCAATTCACTTATATTACCCATGGTGGTTTGAATGAGAGTGGCCCCATAGGCTCATAACCAAAGCCAAGGGCGGTGGTGGCGCACGCCTTTAATCCCAGCACTCGGGAGGCAGAGGCAGGCGGATCTCTGTGAGTTCGAGACCAGCCTGGTCTACAAGAGCTAGTTCCAGGACAGGCTCCAAAGCCACAGAGAAACCCTGTCTCGAAAAAAAACAAAAACAAAAACAAACAAACAAACAAAAAAACCAAAGCCAGGCTCAGTACCTATCTCTTCTGCTGCCTTCACATCCAGATGTAGACCTGTCACCATGTCTGCCCACATGCCACCATACTCCCCACCACATGAGGATAATGGACTAAACCTCTGAAACTGTAAGCCAGCTCCAATTAAACGCTTTCCTTTATAAGAGCTGCCTTGCTCATGTGTCTTTTCACAGCAAAGGAACACCAACTAAGACGTTATCCTTGATTTAGAAACCCTTCAAATTAAGAGCCCCCCCCACCTCTTTTATTTTGTGTGGGCAAGTGCCAGGGCAATACGTGTAGAGGTTAGAGGATAACTTGTAGACCATCCTGAGAGCTGGGATTAAGGCATGCACCACCACTTTCCCATGACATACTTTCAATCAATCAATCAATCAATCAATCATGGGCTGGAGAGATGACTCAGCAGTTAAGAGTGCTGGCTGCTCTTCCAGAGGACTCGGGTTCAATTGTTCTATTCCCAGCACCCACACGGCAGCTCACAACTGTCTGTAACTCTTGTTCCAGGGGATCCCACACCCTCACGTAGACATGCAAGTGGGCAAAACACCATTGTAAATAAAAAACAAATAAACTATTAAAAAATATGTACTTTTGTGTTATAGTGCATACATATGTGGAGGTCAGATGGCAACTTGTGGGTGTTACCACACACCACCACGTGGGTCCTGAAGATTGAACTCAGACTGTCATAAGCTTGGCAGCAAAACCCTTTACTGCTGAGGCATCTTGTCAGTCCCTGATCTACTTTTCTTATAGCCATGGAAATAAGCAGGCTAGCCACCCTGCACTCACTTGGAGCGGGAGCGCCGCCTGTTGTCATGCCTGCGCCGGGAAGGGCTGGGGGAGCCGGAGGAGCTGCTAGAGCTGGAGCTCCGGGATGTGCTGGAGCTCCCAGAGCGGCTGGACGCAGAGGAGGAGCTAGAGCCACTGCTTGAACCTGTGCTGGTGCTGGAGCCCGAGCTGGAAGTTGAGCTGGATCGAGACCTGAGGAAAAGGGGGGTATCAGAGAGTCAACAATGAGCAAGAGTCACGTTTCTGCACAAAGACTGCCCAGCAGGAAATGGACCTCCTAGTTCTTTAAGTCATCAGCAATGACACCTGACAGGTCCCGAAAGAAAAGACAGGCTGTTGTCACCTGTACAGAACCCTAAACTTTACCAATGGAGAAAAGGCAGGAGTCTAGCCAAGGTCAGATCACCACCTCAGCTTGTAACAGGGCTGTAGATACTCAGGCAGGCTTTCAACTACCAAAAACTGAGCTCGAGGGGCTGAAAAAACAGCTCAGCAACTAAGAACACTTCCAGAGGACCTAGGTTTAGTTTCCAGCATCCACATGGCAGCTCACAATTGCCTTGTGATGGTTTCAGAGGACCCAATGCCCTCTTCTGGCTTCTGTGGGTTTCAGAGGACCCAATGCCCTCTTCTGGCTTCGGTATGCATGCATACATGCAGGCAAAACTCATATACTTAAAATAAAAAGCTCTAGACTGAAGCCATCGAATTTCAATTCAGAATGAAAGAATGACTAATACTTGCGAGAGAAACAGTTCATAACATCTAAATATCAATTTTCTAGTATCATAGAGGAGTTCATATCCATATGCAATATACATTACATAGCAAGAACATACATCATATATGAGATGAAACTCAAAATCAGCATGTCATAACTTAGGGTCTTGTCAACAACCCTAGGGTCTGGTTGCTTCCAAAGTAGTTAAGAAAAGGTACCCTTCCCCTGGCCTCAGTTTAATTGGCAAGTCTTAAGACACCAATGAAATCCTGTCAAAACAAAGTAGAAAGCTCTTGTGGAACACGTTATACAGTACTACCCTCCCAGCCAAACTGCTGTCATTCTCAGTGCAGCTGGGCCTGCACACCAAATATCATCACAGCCAGGCTGGTCTCTCTTGGAAGGAAGAGACAGGGAGGTGAAGGGATCCTCAGGGAGTATTCAGCCAGCCCTTCTAACCAGCTGTAGTATGCAATTCTGCCCTAATTGCGCACGGCCTCGCAGATGCTTTAAGTAGGGGATTATGAGGGGTGAGAACTCTGTCCATACAACCACAGGGGAGTCCTCACCCATACTCCTATCAGTAAGCCCGCACCCACGGCACTAGTAACTCTAACAAACTCAGCAGTTCCCTGGAGTGAGTGTCAGTGGACACTGACATTGGTTTGTTGGTAGGAGCACAGGAAGGGCAGATGTCCTTTACATTTCCCCAAGGGAAAGAATTTAACACCCAAGGCTGATCTCTGACTTCCCTAACACACAAACATGTCACCCTCCTAAAAAGAAAAGGTTGTCCTCGGTGGCCTTCACCGTGAAGGAAGACAGGGGCTGCAGCAGTGGCCCCTCTGCCCCACCTGGTGCTGCTGCTTCCACTTGAAGCACTGCGTCTCTTCCGAGTCTTATCCCTGCCACGATCCTTCTCACTCGACTCTTTAGTGGCCCCTTTATCTTTAGAGCGATCCTTGGACTTCTCGTCAGAGCGGTCCTTGCGCTTGGTAGGAGAAGGAGCCCTGCATGGCGAGGAAGAATATGAGGTTGCAAGCTCCCCTGACCAAGCCCTGGAATAGTACAACCCAGCAGTGGGGTCCAGAGGGAATACTAAGATCCCAGGTGATCACAGAGCAAAACCATCTGTGGGTTAGGACACTCACTGTAGAACTCAAAATCTCCCCTCTCTGAGGGTTCCTAAAACAGTAAGCACCCCCAAAATAGCACTAGAAAAATCTTACAGAAGGATTACCTAGTGCTGGACTTTTTATTATTTTCTTTGACTCCTAGCAAGCTCTTCTTTTTCACTCCTGATAAATCCATTCTCCCTTCTGAGGTGTTCAAAGCAGCAATGTCGGCCTCACTTATCTCAACTCTCACTTCTAACTCGAGTCTGAGAAACGATCCCTAATCGATTGCAATATACGCCAAAGAGCAGCCTAGTAACAAGATAAAAGGATTTAAATAGAGTAAACGAATCGACAAGGCAACAAACCTACTTTGCAACAAAAAGTTGAGCACACAAGAGAAGAGCAAGGGAACACAGCAAACAGCAAGTGTCCATACAGAGGACAGCCCTTACTTCCTCATGGGTTTTTTCCTACTCCCATAAGAGGCACAAATGGAATGGAATGGACACCTTAGTTTTTTTTTAAAATAGGAAAAAACTTACAAAATTTATTACATGCCCAACATACAAGAGGAATATTAAGATTCTTCATTATTTTCATTAAAGAAATGGGGATGGTAATTGTACCTATCAATGTTATTTCAGAGCATGCACAACTCTAGAGTTCACTGGTAAGTTTGCTGGCTTTCAAAAAATACTAGATACCACAATGGCTTCTGAGGAGAAAACCCCCAATTGGTAGATCAACTGCCATGCTCAGATTTGTCTGACAAACACCAAAACATTAAATATTCAACACAAATGGACAAAACATTACAGAAGAGCATAAAAAAGGGCCCTAAAGTCAGGCTGTGGTGGCACACATATTTAATGCCAGCACTTGGGAGACAAAGGTGAAGAGATCAAGGTCAGCATGCTCTACAGGGCTAGTTCTAGGACAGCCAGGAGGGCTACACAAAGATAGCCTGTAAGACTGTCAGGTGGGGAAATATAAAGCAAATGTGGGAAAATGTGACCTGCTGGATCTAGGCAGCAGTCAGGGAAACACAGATACTGAATTCTTTCTGCACCTTGAAACTTGGAATGGGGTGAGATCTTATAGGTTGTTTAAAGGTTTAACAATATGCTAAATAACACTAACAAAAACTAAATTTAGAAACTGCTTCCTGTGCTCTCTTCTTAGGGAGCAAAATACAAGCAAAGGCCCCCTTTCTTCAACTGTAACCACGAGAGAAAGAATAGACCATTGGTTTTTGATTTCAGAGACAGGGCACTTCTAAATGCTGCAGAGTAAATATTCTAACCCAAAAGAGAAGAGCCCTTGCCTCTGGACAGACGAATGGAACATGGTAAATGATTACCAATGCAGCTCCTTAAAGGGCTACAAAATCTTTTCAAGCAGTTTGCCCTAAAACATGCTATAGACACCCGCCAGGGAACACAGCAACCCACGGCCTGGAGTAAGCAAGCGTGCCTGCATTTGACTTTGTGCTTCACTACAGTCATCTCGGCCATGGCACTCATTCTCAACCATTTTTTTACTGAGACAGGATCTGTCTATTATATAGCTCTGGCTGCCCTGGAACTATAGACCAGGCTTGTCTGGAACTCTTCCTGCTTCCGCCTCTCGAGTTCTGGAATTAAAGGCAAGTGCCACTACACCTTGCTGTTACTCACTGTTAGTTTTATAATTTTTTGTTTTTTAGAGACAGGACTCTCTATTATGTAGCCCTAGCTGTCCTGGAACTGCCTATGTAGACCAGGTTGGCCTCGGCCTACTGAGTGCAGGGATTAAAGGCGTATTTTATAATCTAGCCGAGGCTGGCTTCAAATGTCCTATGCAGGAAAGTCTGATTGTTGATTCTCTTGCATTCACCTGGGATTAAAGGCTTTCTATATGGGGCTGGAGACTGAGACAAGGACCTCATGGTAGGCAAAAGCACCCCATCACCCGAGCCATGACTAGAGCTTCACCTCTCCCGACCTCGGCTGCCTGTGAATCTGACAAGGCACCCAACTAAAACTTTAAGTTCAGCGGTGACAAAGGGCTTTCTTCACGTTTGGAAACTACACCCACACCCTCTCTTACCTCATCACACCTTATGAATGCTTAATCAAGTCCGTCACAGCTCACCTTAAGATTACTTTTGGGAGAGATCACACAGAGCAGGACTGCCCAGTAATAATGTGAGCCATGAACACAACCTCGAATTTCCTTGCAGCCACATCAAAACTAGCGTAAAATTTTTCTTGTAGGGCTGGGCAATGGTGGTACACACCTTTAACCCCAGCACTTGGGAGGCAGAGGCAGGTGGATTTCTGTGGAGGCTACCCTGACAGAGTCACTGCTTCAGAAACAAACAAATGGTCTGGGGAACAGTGGTGCACGCCTTTAATCCCAGCACTTGGGAGGCAGAGGCAGGCGGATCTCTCAAGGCCAGCCTGGTCTACAAGAGCTAGCTAGTTCCAGGACACACTGTTTCCAAAAACAAAACACAAAAACAAAGGACAAACCAAAAAACCCAGAGCCTGGTCCACTCAACAAGGACTCTACTATTGACAAAGACTGACAGTCCAAAATTAATAGTTTTTTCTTTCTTGAGACAGGGTCTCATTATGCAGCCCTCAAATTCAAGAGACATGACACCCGAGTGCTGGGATTAAAAGTAGTGTGTGGGTCCCAAAATTAGTTTTTAATAAGATAACAAAAATTACCTTTATAGCATGACCAATATAAAAATACTAAATATTTGTGTTTTTCCATACTAAGTTATTTAATTCTGGTATGTGCTTTAACATTTCAGTTTGGGTTGCTACCAGTGGCAAAGAACAGATTCCGCTTGGGCACCCCCCAGCCCAACCTGGCAGAAAGTACTTTTATGAAGCAAGCAGAACCTGGTATTTTTAAGCAGTCTACCAATTGTAACGATAGTGTAAGCAAACACTTTGCTGGCTGTGGTCGAGTGCTAGAAAGCAAAGGTGAGGTTCTCTGTTCTCTCAAGTGCAGGTACCAACCAGCCCAGGACCTTGGTCACCTCCCTGTCCTCCGGAAAGGCGTGCGTCCGACAGCCAGAGAGAGGAGAAAACAATTAGTTACATCTAGAGCAGAGGCCGTTTCGGCAACCTTCAAAGACTCTCGACATATAAAAGCACATTTGAGACGCGGTGCGTACGAAGCAGCACAGGTACGGAACGGACGCCTACTCCACGTCTCTACCATCAACCGTAACCTCTCAATAGTCTCCCTTCCAGCTCGGTAACCGTGCTCAGTCCACCCTGAGGGCCAGATCCTCAAGGCCCGGAACTGAGGACTGCACACAGGAGTTGGATAAACACGCGTGGGAAGAGATCTAAAAGAAAGCCAACCTTGTAGGCCGGTTCACCATCGGCACCGTCCGCTCCGGCCACTATATCGACCTCGCCTCCCACCCTTTCTCCACTCACAACTCAGGCAGGGCCCGGCGTGGCGAGCCGAGGTCTCCAGCTAGACAAGAAAACAAGAGAAGAGGCGGCGCTCGCAGCTGCCGGGAGTCCCGCAAGCTAAGCTGGTCGCCGCCGAGCTAACGGTGCGGGATCGCCCTTCCGTCTGCGACCGCGGCGACCACTTCCGGGCCGCGGCCTCGACGCCTCCCACTCCGCCCGACCCGAACCCCTCTTTCTCTTCGGGCTGTGCGCGTCTCCGGTAGGCCTCCACCACACCGCGGGGCTGCGGGACGCAAACGGCTCCACGATGCGCCCCACCAAGCCCGGCAGGCGGTCCCCGAAGTACGGATGCGGCCGGATTCCTCCCCCAACTTACATCTTCCCGAGGCCGCCACCTCCTCCCGCTCTTCTCAGACCCGGAGGTCGGCGCCGCTCTGCCGTCAGAGTTGAGAAGCGGGAAGACGGCGTTGTCGCGGAGCGATGACGTCAGGGCTCTCAGCCAATGCACGAGAGTGGCTGTTTGTAGGAGGGGGGACGCCGCGGTTAGCTTTTTATTTCCTGCGGAGTGGATCCTTTCTAGGATCCGGGACTCCTTTGGGCGTCCTGGAGCACGCTTGTGATTGGCTGGCCGGGACCGCCCCCGTGGTGTTCCCGCCTCCCAACTCAGCCTGGCACGTTCCTTGCTCTGTGATTCTTTGCGGAAAGTAATGGATATACACACAGTTCCTGCGGTTATCCAAACAGGTTTGAGGCGGCAAGGAAGACAGGAACAGATCTAAGTTGAGCTTTAGGAGGAAGGAACAAAGGTGGCTTAGATTTGGATTACATATTGCAGTGAAAGATAGAAAAGAGGCCAACGTGCATTTGGTGACCATAAGAGACGAGGGAGAAGATAACAGAGTCCAAGGAGCTGGGCACGGGTTAGGAAAAGGAGCCTGCCTCTGCAGTCTTGGTGTGGGGTTGGCAGATTCAGTCAGTCTGGCCAGGTACCCCTGCTGGACTTAAGATTTGTTTTGTGGTATATTTAACATAAGCGTATTTTCCTGTATTATTGTCATATCTGCTGTGGTCAGGCATGAGTGGTAAGTGGATATATTAGCTGTTCTCTAGAGGAACAGAACTGATAGGATGAAAATAAGTAAATAAACATTATGTTGACTTACACGATTCAGTCTGGGTCATCCAACAGTGACTGTCTGCATCCTGGAAAGGCTGAGAACTTGTAAGAAATGGACACCTTTGTAGTCTTAATCTAGTGCTGAAAACGTGGAGGGTTCCTGGCCTTCAGCACAAGTTGGAAGGCTGAAGAAGTTGCGTTCTGGTGTAAGTGAAAGATGGCAGCAGAAAGGCAGACTCTCTTGCCAGAGAGGAGCAATAAAATCAAATCTTAGACCTCCTCATACCTGGGCAGTCCCAGGATAGTGCCGCTCACTTTTAGGGTGGATCTTCTCACTTTACTTGACAGTTGCAGAAATCACTCACAGGTGTGCCTGGGGAGTGTCTCTTGCTTAATTCTAAATCCAGTCAGGTTGACAACCAAGATCAGCCATCTCCCAGAGGCTTCAGCCTGTTCTTGTAGGGAAAGGGCCCTTGAGACTCCGACATTGTGACAGTCAAGTAGGCAGCGGGTACAATTCTCTGAAGATTTAGTGGAGTCTATGTTAAGGGAGACTTCTGGAGGCCCCAGACCCAGAGCTTTGAGTCCAGCGCAGCTCTGAGGACCTCGAAGCAGGAGGCAACCTAGGGACCCCACCATGTCTGGTAGGGTGAGGCCAGAACAAGTTGAGCTAACACCTGCTCCCCTGCTTTCTTCCCCAAATGTTTGAAGTAATTTAATTTGGCATTCGTGTACGCTTCAACACATTTTATATTAAATCTAAAAGCATGATTTACTCAGATGCTTTGATAAAATTTGTTGCTAAATATTACGTATTTTTATAACCGAGTGTACTATCAGCTGTTGAGCTCTGAAAACTGAGCATTTACCAGACTTAACCATTTTGTATGCAGAAACATTCAGAATCGCAAGACTGAATCTCTAGCCAGGTGGTAGTGGTGGTGGCAGCTGTGGCCAAGAAGGCGCACGCCTTTAATCCCAGCGCTTGGGAGGCAGAGGCAGGTGGACCTCTGGTGAGTTTGAAGAAAGCTTGGCCCAAGATCGTGAAGATGACAGCCGTGCACTGCCTTCTCCGTAGTTCATGAATGGCTAACAGTAAATTTTGGTCTTAAACCAGTGGTCTGTAGTTTCTTTTTTGTGCATGTGCGTGTGTGTATGTGTGCGTGTTTGGTTTTTTAAAGATTAAGGCCATGGGCTCACAAATTTCTGATATGAATCTTTTTTTTTTCTAAGGTACCTGGAGGGACAGCCATGGGTGCTGGGAACCGAACTCTTATATTTTTGGTTGTGAGCCTAGCCTTTAATGGCTAAGCCATCCCTCCAGGCCCTGATATGAATCTTGAAGTGGAAAGACACCTTTATTCTGGGCCACAGCTGCTCCTGGAAGCCTACATAAGGACGTGGAAGGAAGGGTTTGCTCTTCACCTGCCTGCCCTTTCCTTGCCAGCACATCCACTCCTTCACTGGCATTAGAGCCTGCTTCTTCTGGACTCCAACATATGCAGAAGACCAGCGAGACTCCCAGCCTTGTGGGACTGAGAAACTACTAGATTTTTGGACTTTCCATTCACAGCTAGGCATTGTTGGATTAGTTGGACTGCAGCTTGTCAATTTAATACACACACAGAGAGAGGGGGGAGGGAGAGACACACACACACACACAGAGAAGGAGGAAGGAAGGGAGGGAGGGAGGGAAGGAGGAGACTCTAGAGAACCCTGACTTGACTAATACCACCATGCCCAGTTTTGAACACTTTAAAGGAATGAGCGCTGTGGAAACTATTTGAAGTTCCTATAAAGCCTCAGAGACTGTTAAAAACATTTTTGCTTAGTGTGGTAGCCCAGGCCTGTAACCCCAGTATTTGGAAGGCAGAAGCAGGGAGATCTCTGAGTCTGAAGGCAGCCTAGTTTCCAGAGGGTTCCAGGCCACTCTGGGCTACACAGTGAAATATTGTAGCAGGACTGGAGAGGTGGCTCAGTGGTTAAGAACACTTGTTCCTCTGGAGGAACAAGTAAAACCAGTGTTTGGTTTTCCGTACCCACATGGTGGTTCACAGCCATCCATAACTCCAGTTCCAAGGGATACAATGGTCCCTTCTGACCTCTTCTGAGGGAACATGGACACAATGAGGTGCATAGACATTCATTTCGGCAACAACAGCGAAACCAACCAAAATGTCTCAAAGTGATGAGACAGCACAGTTAATCTCTGTGGTGGTTGGAGGTTGGAATAGGAATGGCCCTGTTGGACCTTAGCGTCCAATCACCGAGGAGGAGGAGTCATCCCAAGAGACCATCTCTCATATCACAGCTGATGTAGAAGCATGAGGATTTTATTAATTCTGTCACGACAGGGTCCTCCAGCAGTCGGGAGGCTAGAAGACCCTGAATGTCTGGTACAGGCTATTTTTAAAAGGAAAAGCCACAGAAGTAAGGGGTGTCTGGGGGTTGTTCTTTAACTTTTATGATTGCCTTATTCAAAAGGGCTATTACCAATAATTGGCTGGAGAGTGTTTGCCAGATCAGATGAGGTAAGGGGAAACTTCTGAGGGTCACTTTGCCCCTTTCCCAGGGTCTAAGTCAAAACATCAGTCACCCTATTCAATAACTGAGTTCTATTTGGAGACCATTCACAAGGACTCAGGAAGATGATGGAATGTTCCCAACATTTCAGTACGTGTGTGAGCAATTGTTAGGTTCTTGGTTCCCAGTGGGGGAAGCGGGGAGCATTACTGCTGAGACTGAGAGTTGTCAGAAATGGCTTCAGAATTGTCTTAAAGTTCTACACCCTCCCCAACAGATTCATGTGTTTGAATGCTTGACCCATAGGGAGTGGGAGATGTGGCCTTGTTTGAATGAATGTGTTATTGCAGAGGTGGGTTTTAAGGTCATATATGCTCAAGCTACACCCAGTGTGGTACTGGTACAGTCTCCTTCTGTTGTCTATGGATCAAGATGTAGAACTCAGCTCCTTATCCAGCACCATGTCTGCCTGCATGCTGCCATGTCTTACTGTAATGATAATGGAGCCAGCCTCTGAAACTGTAAGCCAGGCCCAATCAAATGTTTTCCTTTGTAAGATTTATTGTTGTTTTGCTGGGAGGTGGTTGTGCACATCTTTAATCCCTGCACTTGGGAGGCAGAGACAGGCAGATCTCTGAGTTTGAGGTCAGCCTGGTCTACAGAGAGAGTTCTAGGACAATTAAGGCGACACAGAGAAACCCTGTCTTGAAAAAGCAAAAAAAAGAAAAAACAATATTTGCCATGGTCATGGTATTTCTTCACAGCAATAGAAACCCTAGTTAAGACAATATCAGTTGTCAGCTTGATGAGACTTGGGCTCTCCTGGGAGACGGACTTCTAGGCGAGTTTGTGGAGGATTATCTTGTTTTGTTTTTTGTTTGTTTTGGCTGGAAATTGCTTTGTTTACCAGGCTGGCCTTGAACTCACCAAGCTCCTCCTGCCTCTGCCACCCAAATTTTAGGATTAAAGGCGTGTGCCACCACTGCCGGCCTGGAGGATTATCCTAATTAGGTTATCTGAGGTGGGCAGGCCGACCCAGTGGGTGGCACCATAACCTAAGGTTGCACCCTGGTCTAATTTTTAAAAATACAGAGGTGAGCTAAGCACTTCTTGTTGCTCTCTGTGTTTACTTCCTGACTGCAGATGCAACACGATCAACTCCTTCCAGCTCCTGCGCTGTCACCTCCTTGATTTGAAGGCTTGTGACCAGAACTGTGAGCTGAAATGAACTGTTTCTCCTTTCAGTAGCTGTCTTTGGAGTAGTTTACCACAGCGGTAAGAACAGTAACCAGGACAGAGCGTGACGAGGCCCCAGCTCCCATGGCCTGTGTCGCTCACACTGGGCATGTCCCCTCGGTCTTTTCCTGGATAGTCATGTTTATTGTATACCCACGGGATGGTCATTCAGCACTACAGTGGTTCCTGACTGTCCTGTGACCATGACTTCTAAAAAGCACAGTTTTTCTAAAACTGATCAGTTTTAGTTGGGCGGTGGTGGTGGCACACCTTTAATCTCAGCATTTAGGAGGCAGACACAGGGTGGATCTCTACGAGGCCAGCCTGGTCTACAAGAGCTAGTCATTCCAGGACAGGCTCCAAAGCTACAGAGAAACCCTGTCTTGAAAATCCAAAAAAAATAATAATCAATTTTAGAAGGATATAAAATACAGAAGTGTTGAGTCAATGTTTTAGAAAACAAGAAAGTCGAGTGTGGTGGCGCACGCCTTTAATCCCAGCACTTGGGAGGCAGAGGCAGGCAGATCTCTGTGAGTTCGAGGCTAGCCTGGTCTACAAGAGCTAGTTCCAGGACAGGCTCTAAAGCTACAGAGAAACCCTGTCTCAAAAACAACAACAAAAATAAAAAAATAAAATAAAGAAAACGACAAGAAGCAATACCACATAAATAAAAAGGGACTCATGTTGAAGAAACTTCTGAAATTTTTTTATGTTGGAACCACAAGTGTCTTGCACCAGCCCATGTTGTTTTCTTGGCTGTAGATGGGACCCACTTTTCATTTGCCTTTGGGCCTTGTGATAGCTGACGATGATCAATTGGCTGGGATTAAGCATGGCTGCAGTAACCAGTGTTTGGGCATGCGAGGGAGTTTCTAGATCGCGTTAACTGAGGCCAGAAAGATGCCTCACCTGCTGTTTACCTTTCTTATCTAGCCCTGTTGCCAGCCCACTCCTTGGCAGACTGAGCTACAAGAAATATGGGTGGTGGCATTTCATGGGTTGAAAAGGAAAGCAGGGACAAGCAGCAGTGTTCCTGCCTGTGGATACGGTATGGCTGATCATCACCCAAGCTCCCAGCAGCACGGCTTCCTCCCATGCACGCTGAACCAGGAGTCAAACACACCCTTCCTGACGTTGCTTTTGTCTAGTATTTTATCCCAGGGAAAGTGACTGTGTGCCGATCCCTTCACCCCACAGCAGTGGATTCTGCAAGCATCCTCTGTTAGGAAAAGCCAATTCCTGTTCTTGCTTGAAACTTGATATGAGAGCCAATTTGAATATGGGATTGCGGTGTAGTGATCCAGTCCTGTGACCCCTCCTTATATCATATTTATGACATAGAGACTGATGATGTCCCCTTAGCCTTTATTTTCTATAGAATCACAATGTGTAAGTGTATCCTCAAGAGATGACACGGCTCAGCCCTGTAGTGGTCCCTGACTGTCCTGTGGCTGGTAGCTTCTTGAAGGCACAGAGCTGGGAACAGAGGACTGTGCTTCAAGTCTGGCCACATCTCTTGTGCTACAGATGCTCTGTGGTATGACATCTGGCTCAGGATCAGCTCAGCCTGGTGCAGTATCCATACCTGAAGAATCATCGACACCCAAGGATGCCTCACAGCTGCACCGGGAGCCAAGGTCTCAGCACCTGGTCATACCCAGTATCTTCCCTTCATGAAGTGATCTGCAATGCTTCTGCTCATTCATGGCAGCCTGGAAGTCCTTGTAGCTCCTCAGACCTGCTGGCTTTCTTTTTCCTCCCTGGGGAGCTTATTGTCATCTGTAAACATGGACAGGTCCCTGGGGGCTCTCTGGACAGCACTGCAAAGATGTTCAGGACCCAGCTTCTCCGCAGCAGCACCTGGAAGGCCTATCTGCATGTGCTGTGGAAGGGGCTCTAGGTCTGGGGCTGCGGTTCCAGAGTCTGCCCTCAGGGGTGGAAATCTGCATGCTGATTCCTGCCTGCAGGTCCTGACAGACACACTTGCTCCATTTTGTGCATATCACCTTGATTGTTTTTCATGTCCATCATAGAAAAAGTGATGATTAAAATGAAAGAAAAGGGAAACTAGGAGGGGAGGGTGCACAGCTGGGCACCGACTCGTCCTTCCATGCCCGGTGCTCTGAAGGCAACAGGGAGTTCTTCATTGCCCATCCTCAGTGGTGGGAGGCTGCAGGTGGGCAAAGCTTAGAAAGACCTGCTCCAGCGAGATCTGGCTCACGGAGTAATCGTCCACGCCATACTTCTCCTTGGCTTTCTCCAGGATACCAAATACCTTTTGAAACAGAAAAGCTACATGTAAGAGAGCCCAGGACCCAGAGAGTGAGTCCTCTGCTGATGGGAGGTTGGACGGTACCTATCATCGCCCAGTGTTGTCCTAGAGCCCCCGAGAAGTCACTCGGAAGACACTGGTTGTGCGGGGGTAGTAAGATGGAAGTCAAGGCTTGGCTTTGATCTCAGAGCTTGACCTTGAACAAACTGTGTCCCACCTCTGGGGCCAGTTTCCTTTCATGCAAACATTCTCTTTTTCCACCTCAAATATTTTACATATAAAAACTCAAACCCAATAGATGTAAAGATGAGTGAGAGATGAAAACTAGACCTTGACTCTACCTGGAAAAGAGCCTGGAATCGCCACAGAACAGGGAGTCCTGGAAGGTCCTTCTTAGTCCCAGGCCCCTATGGGATTCTGGGGCCTGCACTCACCTTGGCCCAACTGAGGTCACAGCCAGGCAGATGATAATGAACCATGTCTTGGTGCTCATCTTCTAGGATGCTGCCTGTACAGAAGAGACCATGTGGGTCAGGCCAGAGAGGATGGACCGGGGTCCTTGTCAGGGGGTAACATGCCCTGACAGGCCCAGGCCCCATCCAGCACCAGTCATCACACACCTGGGAAGGTCAGGTCCACAAATGCCTTGAACTCCTCCAGTACTTCGTGTTTCCCTTCACTCCGCACCTTGGCCTGCAGGGAGTAGCCACTGCCAAACTTGCTCTTGAGGTGTTGTGGGCTGCCCAGGCACTTGAACTGGCCCTGAACCATGATGGCCAGCCGGGTACATAAGGCTTCACACTCCTCCATACTAGGGAAAGGGAGAAAGCCTGAGACACCGCTGGAGGAGGCTGATGCCCACCCTGAATGTCAAAGGCTTGTACAGACAGGAGGGTATCTGTGCCCAGATCAGGCCATTCTGATTCCCCACGCTGAATGTGCCCACATGCAGAGCCTGGGAAATGTCCTGTGCTGGCTGCTGCCGTATCTTTGTTCACCTGGTCCCACCCCAGCCACCTGTTCTGGCTCTGCCCCGACCCACAGATGCAACGCTACCTGTGGGAGGTGATGACAATGGCCTTGCCAGACTCACGGGCCCGGGCCACAGTGTCCCACAGCAGGCGCCGAGCCACAGGGTCCATGCCAGTAGATGGCTCATCCAGGAAGATGACTGCAGGCTCTCCAATAAGGGCGATGCCAGTGCTCAGTTTGCGCTTGTTGCCACCACTGGAGATGGATGGGTGACAGGTGGGTGGCAAGATGATAATGAACATGAATCGCCAAGGCCACACCCAGTGACTAAGGCATCCCAGGCGAGAGGGAGGAGGTGAGTAGTTACTAGAAAGCCCACTGCACAGGGCTGGAGGCCCTGGAGGGAGCTGTGCCCAGGGGTCAGTCAGCTTGCCCCGGCAGGAAAGGACAGGAAAGTCCTCTCATATGGCACTGTCTGACTCTGGAGCCACTGACTTGAGCTCTATGATAAGGAGATCCTAAGCTATTTTGCAAAGAGCCAGGACTGATTTCATAGGAACAGAGGCTAAATATAGGTCGCACCTGTAAGTCTTGACTAGTTTGTTGGCGTGTGGCTCCAGGAGCAGACCCCGCAGAGTGTTCTCCACACAGGCACTGATGAGGCGCTCTGGGATGCCTCGGAGCCGCGCATACATGACCAGCATCTCCTTGCCAGTCATGTGATCTAGCAGTGCATCAAACTGGGGACAGTAGCCCATTCGCTGCCGTACCTAGATGAGGGTGTGGGAGGGAATGGGTCTGAGATGCCATCTCCTCTCAGAGGACCATAGCGACCCTGGCCATGGTGCCTGCTTCTATACCTGCCCTCCGTCTACACCCCAGTGAGTCTGCCCAGGGTTGTCTAAAGAGAGTAATTAGGCCCTGACCACAGCTGAGGCTCTCTGAGCAGCACCCAAGTGGGGACACAGGAAGGACTTGGCTATCTTAGGGAGGCTCCCAAAGGAACCAGACAGGCCAGCAAGTGGTCTAGCTGGGAGCCTGATCCACGACAGACAACTACACGGGCAGTTAGCATAAAAATGGTTTCATTAGGGGCTGGAGAGATGGCTCAGAGGTTAAGAGCATTGCCTGCTCTTCCAAAGGTCCTGAGTTCAATCCCGGCAACCACATGGTGGCTCACAACCATCTGTAATGAGGTCTGGTGCCCTCTTCTGACCTGCAGACATACACACAGACAAAATATTGTATAATAAAAAAATAAAAAAATAAATTAATAAAAAAAATAATGTTTTCATTAGTTGGGCATGATGGCGCATGCCTTTAATCTCAGCACTCAGAATAAGAGGCAGGTGGACCTCTGTGAGTTGGAGGCCAGGCTGGTCTACAGAATGAGTTCCAGAACAGCCAGAGCTGTTACATAGAGAATCCCTGTCTCGAAAAACCAAAGTAAATAAATAAACAAATAATTACATATTTAAAAACTAAAAATAAACAACAAAAACAAAATAATAAGAAAAAGGATGGTTTCATTGTCATACATATAAAGCCTTTTGGGTGAAATGTGCTCACACTCTCCCTCACTCCTCAGGTAGTAACAAACACCTGGTGTTCCAGGGCTTTTCTTCTAATAAGAAGTATGCCCTGGTAATGCTCAAAGTCAGGATGCACTGGGTCTGTCCAGGCTCTGGTGTGAGTGTGAGCTGGGGGCCATTTGCCCCTCCTTCCACTGGCTGGGTCAGCTGTGCCTAGGTTCTGAAGATTCCAGACAGTTTCGTTCTTGTAGATCTAGAGTCTGCTTTTAATTGATTTGGAACAATTCTTAGCTTTTGGCTTAGCTCCCCCACACTACTTTCCTTCTGGACCTCGGGTTAAATGTGTTCAGCACCTGTCACCCTTCCCTTCATTTTAAGATCAGATGGGGATCACTGCAAGCAATATTACTTGTGCATACATTTCTAATCTTTTTAAAATATTTGTAGCAGGGCCGTGGTGGAGCACGCCTTTAATCCCAGCACTCCGGAGGCAGAAGCAAGTGAATCTCTGTGAGTTTGGGGCCAGCCTGGTCTACAGAGTGAGTTCCAGGAGAGCTAGGGCTATTATACAGAGGAGAAATCCTGTCTTGAAAGACATAATAATAATAATAATTAATAATAATAATAATAATTTTTGATATTGTCTTTCTATGTTGATCTGACTGTATTGAAACTCACTTGGTAGACCAGGCTGACTCAAACTCACAGAGATCTACATTCCTCTGCTTCCTGAGTGATGGAATTAAAAGGTGTGTACTACCATGTCCAGTCATTTCTAATCCTTAAACATGTTAAGTTTTTTTTTATAATCTTGACCAGACAACTGAAAAATCTTAAATCTGAATTTGGAGGCTAGAGAGATAGCCCAGTGGTCAAGAGCACTTGTTGCTCTTCTAGAGGACCAGGTTTGGTTCCCAGTATGCACATGGTGATTTGTAATTATCTGTAACTTCAGTTCCAGAGTGTCCAACATCCTCTTCTGACCTCCATGGGTCAGGAATGATACATACATACAGGCAAAACACTCATACACATAAATCTAGAAAAAGAAGAAATCTGAGTTTGTTTATTCCTTGAGTGCCTGCAAATTCCTGTCACACCTGGTTGCTTGCTCTGCTCACACACCTGCACACACACAGTATCCACACCTCATTGCTCTGCTCACACACCTGCACACACACAGTATCCACACCTCATTGCTCTGCTCACACACCTGCACACACACAGTATTCATATCTCATTGCTCTGCTCACACACCTGCACACACACAGTATCCACACCTCATTGCTCTGCTCACACACCTGCACACACACAGTATCCACACCTCATTGCTCTGCTCACACACCTGCACACACACAGTATTCATATCTCATTGCTCTGATCACACACCTGGACACTGTATTCCTATCTCAGAAGCCTAGGGTGGCCCGTCCTCCAGCCCAGCACTCCCTGCTACCCGCTTAGGAGGAGAGTCAACTTCCAGGTTTATAGTCATCCCTCTTCCCCTTTCCAGCTCTGCTTGGCACACAGGGGCCTTCTATACTGTCCCTAAGCATTAGGGGACATGTGGGCTGTACCTGGTCCATTCCCACTGTGGTTTCAGTCCAATGTGTGGAAACCTGAATGGGCCCTGGGCCTTCTCAATTACTCCTTTTCTCTCTCTAGGCCTTCAAACCATATTTGTAATTTCTAGACACAGAACACTGTTGGGTGGACACAAACAGCTAAGTTATGTTTCCTTGACCAGCATTTCTTTCCTTTCTACCACCTGTTTAAGCCTGATTCTGTCACGGCCTTGCCCTGATATCAAACATTGCTATGCCCACGGTGAGCCAGAGACAAGTCTACCTGGCCTCTCAGGTGGCCCTTGACTGCTCAGACCAGTAGTGCCTTCCTGCTGCACCTACCTTGCCGATATCAGAACTGATGCTGTAGCCTCCAACAAAAGCATCCCCTGAGGTGATGGTCTCTTCTCCAGTCAGCATTTTGAATGTTGTGGTTTTTCCAGCTCCATTGAAACCCAACAGGCCAAAGCATTCCCCTTTCTGGACGGCAAGGGAGATCCTGTCCACAGCAAGGAGTGGTGCTTGCTGGTCATACACCTTTAAGATGTCGACGAGAAAGCCCAGGTGAGGAGGCTGAAGATAATGTAGGACCTCTGGCCTCTAGGCCCCACTAGCTTCTGGGGCACTAGGGCCAGTGGGGTGGAGGGCAGAGCTTTTGTTACCTTGGAGAGTTCATTGATGATGAGCGGTGTGTCAAGCATGGAGTCCAAGCTGGGGACCAGGACTCGGCTCCTCTCATCAGCTACATCTTGGTCCTCAGGAAGCACTGACGTCCGGTTCTGCAATTCTGCCTGATTATTTAAGATGAAGAAGACTACACATATGAATTCCAGCCCCATGGAAGGACGGGCGCCAGTGTCGACACAGGAAATGATGGGACTTCTCAACCCTACCCCTCACGTATACACTCTCTCATAAGAGGCAGGTGGTCTTAGCGGCTGAACTCAGTATCTGGGAATCAGGTCTAACACAAGAACCGTGTAGAACTTAAGAAGAAAACCATAATCAGGGATGTGAAGGAAGAGGGTTTTGTTTTGTTTTTGTTTTTCATTTATTTTTATTATGTGTATGGTTGGTGTGTGTGTGTGTGTGTGTGTGTGTGTGTGTGTGTATGTGCATTCATCACATACATTCCTAGTGTCTGTGGAGATCAGAAGAGGGCACAAAATCCTGTTTTTAAAACAATTTTTATTTATTTTTTTAAACAATTTTTATATTTTATATGTATGGGTTTTGTTTAGCTTGCATGTATAGCCATTTACTACATGGGTGCAGTGCCTGCGAAGGCCAGAAGAGGGCGATGGATCCCTTGGAAAGGAGGTTGCATTCAGTTGGGAGCCACCATAGAGGTGCTGGTAGTTGAAGCTGGGTCCTTTGGAAGAGCAGCAAGTATTCATTACCACTGAGTCATCTTCCAACCCTCTTTTCTTTTTTAAAATTAAAATTCTAATTGTGTGTGTGTGTGTGCATGTACACATACATGTGAAAAGCCCACAGAGGTCTGAGGTATCAGATATCCCTGGAGCTAGAGTTATGGGTAGTTGGTTGTCAGACATCTAACAGAAACTGAACTTTGTTGAAAGAGAAGTATGCGTTCTTAACTGCCGTTTTTCCAGCCCAAAGGACTTGGTTCTCTCTTCCAGCATGAGTTCCAGGGATCAAATTCAGGTTGACAGGCTTATCCAGCAAGCACTTTTACCCTCTGAAAATCTTGCGAGCTCATTATTTCATTCTCTTTAAAGAGATGTGTGCTGCTGTGTTGCTCAGGGTAGCCTCAACTACTGAGCGCATGACATCTGCCTGCTGTCTTCCTGAGTAGTTGAGAGCACAGGTCTGCACCACTGCCCGTGTCAGGGAAGACTATCAGATGCACGGGGACTCAGTCAGGAGCTGAGTGTTTCTGAGAAGTCAGTCCAACTCGGACTGGTCTGGACACCCAATGTGATCCTGACAGCCTTTGTTCTTGTTTGTGAGGGAGGAAAGAAACCACAGAGTATATCAGAGAGACCGAATGTGTGGGGTCAATAAGATGGCATCTGCTGTCAAGACTGACAACCAAGTTCTATCCTGGGAGTCACATAGCAGAAGGACAGAATCAATTCCCACAAGTTGTTTTCTGACCTCCACATTGATTACTTAATTAAAAATGAATATATGGCCAGACGGTGGTGGCAAAAGCCTTTAATCCCAGCACTCGGGAGGCAGAGGCAGTTGGATCTCTGAGTTCAAAACCAGCTTAGTCTACAGAGTGAGTTCCGGGACAGCCAGGCTACACAGAGAAACCCTAATTTGGAAAATCTCTCTCTCTCTCTCTCTCTGTGTGTGTATGTGTGTGTGGTATGTGTTAACAACTGTCCAGTTGGGCACCTCAGGTGGCTCAGGTACTGTCTTTGCCAGGCTCCACAGCAACAGGATCCCAGGCTTTATGGCAGACCTTGAAAATAATGGGTGCTGAGCCCCCTCCCATGCTATGACAGTGTACTCGGATCTGACCACGCTAGGGGCCATCACTATGTGCTGGCTGGGAGGCAGTGTGACAAATGGGAGGGATACCCAAGGTGCATAAGCTTCAAGGCTGTGCTCATAGGGAGGTAGTCCTTCACTGTTTCAGGCTCCTGGCAGATGTGGGGAGCATCTACCAGCATGCCTAGGAGCCACTCACCAGAGTCCATCTCCTCTGGAAGGCACAGATGAAGGTCCTCAGTCTCCACAGCAGGTTGGTCTCAATGAGGAAGAGCAGGGTGAGGTAGATGCACCCTGAGGCAGCCATGGAGGTCACAAACTTGCCAACTCCTGGGGTGCTCCAGGCATAGAAGTTCTCCTGGTACTGGATGTCTGTGCAGGGCAAGGAGCAAGGCTGGGCCATCTGCTGTATACTCTATCCCTTCCCAGACCCCAGCACTGCCCTTAGCTCCCTAGGCCACACAATGCCCAGACCCTCCACCAATGCTCCAATTCTTGAGGGCATGCCTTGTGTCTGTCAGTGTCAAACAAGAGTCTAGGTACTTTCCAGCTCTGGAAGAATCCTGCCATGTGAAGTGTCCCTTGTACACTTGTGACCAGGGACCAACCACGAATTACAGCCTTGTCTGCTGCTCACACTACTTTGAGTTGAGACTGGGCAGAGATGTGAGGACGTCCTAATCACACCCCTCTCTAGGCATTCAAGTTTAGAGAAGGGGCTGGCAGGCCCTGTCTTAGGGGAGAGACTGCACTTTTGCCTGAGGGTGTGCACCATTCCAAGTGTAAAAAGCCCCCATCCCCAAACACATCAAACTCTCGATCTGTGAATGTGACTTTGTTAAGAAATGAGACTGTGCATAGACAGAGGCAGGATGGATCCTCCCCTGAGCCTCTGGAGGGGCACGGCATTGCCCCCACTTTAACTACGGATATCACATGTCTGTTGATTATCTCACGGGTTGTGGTATTCTGCTCTAGAAGCTGCAGGGCACCAGGACATATGGGAAAATCAGATGTCCAGATGCAGGCCCAGAACATGAAGGCAGAAGTAAGGGGCAGGTGATGATTCAGAGTACGAGCCCTGTTATGCAGCTGGCACGCAATCCCTAGTGTGAGGTATTAAAAAGGGGAAACCTGGGGCTGGAGAGATGGCACGGCAGTTAAGAGTGCCGGCTTCTCTTCCTGAGGAGGATTCAATTCCAGGTTCAATTCCTGGTACTGACAGAGTGGCTCACAACCAACTTTTCTGGCCTCTGGGTACCAAGCATGAAAGTGGTACACAGGCAACACCTACAGACAACACACCCATACATATAATTTTCCTTAAAGGTAGAAATTTAATCCAGCCGTGGCGTTCGAAGGTAAGGCCTCTGAAAGGTGAGTAGCATTAAATACGTTCTGCAGGGCAAAGCCTCATAACTGGACCCTGACGGCCTTCTAAGAGGCCAGAGGACACGTAAGAGTCAGCTCATCTTGGGCCACATGAAGCCTTGTGCATCTTTGGGATTCTGTGAGCAAGATGACCACTCCCAGAAGTGGGCCTTTGTCCTTGCAGGACAGTGAGAACCTCTTCAATCTATAACTTGCTCAGCCTCTGATACTGTTATAGGGAGCAGAAAAAGGGCTAGGTTAAGCCCCTTCGCTGGGCAAGGCCTGGAGAAGCTCTGGCAGCCAAGGGTGAGACCTGGACACTCACTGTACTTCTTGCAGTAGCGGGCAGCGAACCGTGAGGATGTGCAGTACCGCTGAGTCTCATAGTTCTCATAGAAGCTGCTGACTGCCATGCCTAGGCAGTGGTTCGGCAGCACCAAGAACACATGATCCAAGGTTCTGGAAAGTTCTTCTAATTTCACAGCTGTGAAGAGGTACAGACAAGTTAGTGGCAGACACGATACATCCGCCTGAGGACAGATCTGGGGAAGGGAGGTTAGGTCTCAGGTATCCCTGTATCAGGCATTGGCAGATAGGATTTAGCCCAGAAAGTGGTTCCTCCTTGTGTGGCCCCTGGGAGAATGTTCCAGACACCCTCCCACTACCGTGACTGGCAAACGGGGTCTCTTGTACAAAGCGGTTAAGTGGGCGGCCAGTGGCCTAGGGTGGTGCCCAGTCTCCCACCTGGGATGCGCATGACAGTGACTATGATGAAGGGGGCAATGCCGGACAGGATGTTGAATATGGTCAGCCTGGTATAAGCCGTGGACGCAGCCGAGAAGAAGAAGCTCATGAGGTACATGAGGGGGATGATGGCCCAGCCGTACAGCATGAGCAGCAGCAGCAAGTCCGCCAGGTGGCCGTCCCTCGTGAAGGCTTGCACATCGAAGGCTCGGAACACCACCTGCGGCAGCACAGATGAGGGCGGTCAGTGCACAGGCTAGTGGGAACCAGGGCCAGGGAAAGGGAATGCTGGGAGCTCTCGGCACTCTGTCAGACCTAATGGTTTCATCCTGGGACCTCTCTAAGAAGCAGTTTCCTGGTTACTGGAGCTAGAACCAGGACAGCTAGCCCAGTCCCTGCCTATCAAAGGGCACGGAAGTAAACACTTGGTGTTTCCAACTGTCCTCTTGATCAGAATTCAGCTGCTACATGGGCTTCCCTGATGGTCCTGGTTTTGCAAGGGGACCCCAAGTGTGTTCCCTGGGTGTGCAGGGCAGGGACCGGCACACCCAGCACTCACCAGAAGTAGTAGACTGGGAATGAGGAAGGAGATGAGGTCCCACAGCAGAGCGGAAAGCCAGAAAGTAGCCACCCGGACACCGCTCACAAACTGAATGTGCTTGGCCTGGACAGCCCTCTCACTGACTGCCAGGACAGAAAACGTGCTGGCCAGAAATGCCATGGCGATGAGCAAATTGAGGGCGATGTCAAATCCCTTCCGGCCCCTGGGGAGGGCAGAGCACAGTGCGTCTGGGTAGTGGGAAAGATTGAGCCCTTGGTCATTACCATCCAAATCCATGGACAGTTGCCAAACCATTCAAGGGGGATAAGGAAGAACCCCACTCCCTGAGGATGGCTCCTACTGGTGTCCCGAATGAACAAGGACAGAGTTCTCCCCTAGGCTTCTCTATGAGTTTCTAAACCACTATCTCTGTGCATTCAGGGACACTTCTGTTTGTCACTGTGACAGCTGGGAGCTCCTGCCCTGCTCTCTGATCGTCTCTAGCTAGACCTCACTGCTAAGTTCCTGCGTCCCTATGGTAAACAAATCCCCCTTCCTATTACATCCTGTGTTCTACAGCGAGTCAACAGCAACACCTTCTAGAAATGGGCTCTGAAAGCTTTACTTCAGGGTTTAAAAATCTTCAGATCATCTCAATAAATGGTATTGGGATAAAGAGTAGGATTAAGCTGGGTGTGGTGGCTCACACTTTTAATCCCAGCACTGTGGAGGCAGAGCAGTGGATCTCTGTGAGTTTAAGGCCAGCCTGGTTTACATAATGAGCTTCAAGACAGCAGAACTACATAGTGACACCGTCTCAAAAAAAAAACTAAACAACAACAACAACAACAAAACCCATGATGGCACAAGCCTTTAATCCCAGCATTTGGGAGGCAGAGGCAGGTGGGTCTCTATGAGTTCAAGGCCGGCCTGGTCTAAAGAGTGAGTTCCAAGACAGTCAGGGACACTACACAGCGAAACACAGTCTTTGAAAAACAAAACAACGCCCCCCAACCCAAAAGTTTTTGGCAAGGAAAAACAAGGGAAGGCAGGGGAAGGAGGAGCTGATAGGCCATGTGCTATATACAATTCTATTTCTAAGAAATAACCACAACAGGAAGCCCTACAGAAACAGGAGGTGAGCAGTTCTGAGGACTGAAAGTTGGGAGGATGTGCTGTGGGATGATACTCTTGTATTCTGTAAAGATTTGTCCCTTGTATTGGTTTAATAAAACGCTCATTGGCTAGTAGCCAGGCAGGAAGTATAAGTGGGGTGACCAGACTAGGAGAATCCTGGGAAGAGGAAAGTCAGAGACGCAGTCACAAGCCAGATGTAGAGGAAGCAAGATGAGAATGTCTCACTGAGAAAAGACACTAAACCAATTGGCTAAACACAGGTAAGAATTATGGATTATTTAAATTGTAAGATCTGGTTAATAACAAGCCTGAGCAACAGGTCAAATGGTCTACAATTAATACTAGCCTCTGTGTGTTTCTTTGGGACTGAATGGCTACAGGACTGGGCAGGACAGAAACTTCCGTCTAAAAGGATGAGTGACTGTTGGAGAGTTCAGAACTGTTTTGGGGACAATTTAACAAAATGACACTGAGGTGAAGGGGCCACCTCTAGCTACACAAACAAGTGGCTGACTGCATATTGTATGCTGTGGGTGACATGTTCACGAACAACTGGTATCTTCTAAGATTCTGTGCCCCTTAGCCTGCTCTTTGGGCCTTCCAGTCTGTAGTCTAATGGATGCAATTGCCTTTCTAGAGCTCTAAGCATAGCCCCTGCTCTACTACCAAGAACCCTGCCAGGAAGAGAAGGCAAAGATGCCCACTGGATCCTCTGACCACAGACCCTGTGGGATGGGTGTTTGGAATCTGGTTTGTTGAGCAGCTGAAGTGACCTTGGCCAAGCAGCAGCAGCACCTAAGGTAAATACATCATCATTCTGCAATATACCAAGCCTTATTTCTGACACTGTCCCAATGACCCACAAAGGACACCTGAGTGGGTGTGAAAGCTGTACACGTACTCGTTGAACTGGTCCTTGGCAACTTGCAGGGTGCTCCGAGGCTGGGGATAGTTGGAGATCTCAATGGAGGCCCGAGGGCCACACAGCAGCTTGAACAGAAGATTGTCCACGATGGCCAGGGCCGTGGCTGGGGAGTGGTATGCCTGGTTGTTGAACAAGGTGGTGACCACTGTCTGCTCTCCTACATCTTGGAAGGATGTTGCTACCAGGCACCGCTCATTAAAGCCACCCCCTTCCACTGAGGCCCTGAAAACCAGGAACTCCTCCAGGTCACCTGTAGAATAACGCGGTGTCAGATACCAGGTGGGACAAACAGGAGCACCACCATCATCCCAATGACTCTCGGGGACTCAGTACAGGCACAGGGGAGATAGGACACTGGGCTCTCCTGGGACCTCCACTGGGCCAGCGGTGCCCACCACATGGTGCTGACAGCTTCTCAACTGCTGATATGATCGCCCATTTACCAAGAAGAAACTGTAATTTTGCCATCAGTCAGTCCACAGAACCTCAGGGTTGCTGGTCACAATGTGGGAGGGAGCAATAGAAGGAAAAAAACCTGCCAGGACACTCCATTTAACCAGAACATGGCAGTTCTAAGCCTGGGGCAATCCTGATCTATAGCTACCAGAGATTCAAGGCAGTTTTAAATTCCAAGGTGCTGGATGAAAGCACCACATCTCATGACGGCGCACTATCAGCAGCCTAGACTATACACAAAGAGGAGTTATGCAGAGATCACTGGACTTCTGCATTTTGTTTGGCTTCATTTATATCTGGGTGAGGGCGTTAGATCCCCTAGAGCTGGAGTTAGACAGGTGTGAGCTGCCATGTGGGTGTTGGGAATTGAACCTATGTCCTTTGGAAGAGCAGCCAGTACTCTTAACTGCTGAGCCATTTCACCAGCCCCTACATTTTATTTATAAAAGGTTCCGAAGACTGGGTGTGTCTAAGTCCTAACTGTGCCTGTGCCTCTGGTACCCCAGGGATATTTCCCCTGATTTAGGAGCATGAGCTCTAGCCTATGGAACATCTGGTGATGCTCAAAGGCAAGTCTGACTGCCGTGATAGAGGTGGCCACCCCAGGGAAGCTGCTAACTGTGATATGAAGGCAAAGGACAGTGAAGGACGACCCACCCTAGAGACAGCACTGATGCTGTCAGCACCACTGGACCCCATGCCCCGGCTACTCCTTACCCAGCACTTCACGGTGCTCCTGGCCCTCAGCCTGCAGCATGTCTTTGAGACGCTCAGACAACTGCTGCTGCAGCTGAGAGCTGCTGGAGACGGAGAAGGGCACAACTGTTCTGCCATACTCGTCCAGGCCCAGCTTCAGGAGAGGGTCATCGAGGATCTCTGAGGTGTAGTTGATAGCCAGGAGGGCCAGGGTGATGCAGGTCAGGGGGACCAGGACCTGAGCCGCTACCATCTTCCATTCCCGCCAGCTATATGCAGCCTTCTTCAGGAACATGGCCCAGAACTGCTGGCAGTGGAGGGCAAGCTGTGGCAGAAGGGAAGTAGATGACATGGGGGCTGGCCGCAGGCCAAGTGCTGACCCAAGTAACACCACTCTGTGGAACTCTGGGTGACACTGTCCCAGGCTGCTACACCAGGAACAATTTGTGGTGATGTGGGGCCATGGGTGGAGCTCAAAAACTGGGAGGGCACAGGGGGTTGTGAGGTCTCACTGTAGCCACAGAAGCTTGGCAGATTCTTTTCTCAGAGTACTGAGGGTCTGGCTGGGGCTCCCTGCCTTTCATCACAGAGAAGACTTTGGTCTAGTTTATACACAGCAGACACTGCCTCCCTGGACTCCCCTGCGCTACATCTTTCCTTCTTGACCTCTGAAGGATCAAACTCCCAGGACCAGACTTTGCACATGCTGGGCTATTTGAATTTGGGTTAGACTATTCTGGATTTTGTTGTTGTTGTTGTTTTGAGACAGGGTTTCTCTGTGTAACAGTCCTAGTTGCTAGTTGTCCTGAAATTAGCTCTTGTAGACTAAGCTGGCCTTGAACTCACAGAGATCCGCCTGCCTCTGCCTCCCGAGTGCTGGGATTAAAGGTGAGTGCCACCACCACCAGGCTTGGATTATACTATTCTGACTCTAAAATGGGTGCAGAGTCCTCCCTGCTGCTCTCTGACCTCATTAGATGGCTATCAAGGCAGGTAGCATGGATCCTGGCATAACGCAGGCTTCCCCAACAGGGCAATTTCAATGTTAAAAGCAAACACACAGTTTTCTGTGAGTGCCCAAGCTAGAACATCAAGACATTTCAGCCGGGAATGGCATAGTACATCAGTAATCTCAGCCCTTACAAGCAGAGCCAGGAAGATCCCAGCTTGAGGCCAAGCTGTTGGACAACAGAGTGAGCTCTTTTCTCACAAAATACCAAATAAAAAAGCCATTTGAATGTTTTCTCTCCCCGTCGACCTACTAATCTGCCCTCAATTTTCTACTGGAACTCCTGCTGTGTGGATGGCCCCCTGCCATGTGGAGCACCCCTGCCATGTGGTGTGGACGGCCCCCTGCCATGTGGAGCACCCCTGCTGTGTGGAGAACCCCTGCCATGTGGAGCACCTCTGCCGTGTGGTATGGACGGCCCCCTGCCATGTGGAGCACCCCTGCCATGTGGTGTGGCCAGCCCCCTGCTGTGTGGAGAACCCCTGCCATGTGGTGTGGCCGGCCCCCTGCTGTATGGAGAACCCCTGCCGTGTGGAGCACCCCTGCTGTGTGGAGAACCCCTGCCATGTGGAGCACCTCTGCCCTATGGACTGCCCCTGCCTCCCCTAAGATGAGGAGTTCAGAGAATGATAACCTTCCCGAGCTGGTCTTGTGTGGTCCCAGCTCCAGGTGCTCACCCCTGTGTTGAGCTTGAGCATGGCTTCTTCTTCCTCTATGAGGGCTCCAATGCCGTTTGTTGGGTCCATCACTCCACACAGGTTACTATCCAGAGCCCAGTCACTTGCCCGCCTCTCATGCTGGTACTGCAGCGCAGGAAGCTGGATGGCTTGAATGTCCATGCTGGTGTCTACCAGCTTACCAACCCTGCACCAGATACAGTCACCAGTCATAACTTAGTTTCATAACTCAGCTCATTGGTAGGGGATAAAGCTATTGTTCCACCCAACAACAACACAGGAAGAGGACTTTTTATAGAAGCTCCGAAGCAGAGCAGTGCCATCAGCTTGTGTGCTCACTTGCTCACTAGCTCACCTACCCACCAACAGGTATCTCCAGAATATCATCCTGTGTAGCCAGATGTAATGCCCATAGGAAAGAGACAACCAGCTGGGGTCCCAAAGGGAACTGCCCAGCATTTGTAACCAGGGTGTTCAAGGGGGAGAGAAGAGATGCACAGCACCATGGCTTCACCATGTGTGAAGGTAGCTCATCATGTAACCTGTGCTGGGTCCCAAGAAGACAAAGTTCAGGGGCACTACCGGCCAAAGCTAAGCTGGGAGGCAGACAACTGTGCTTCAGAGGGGCATGGCAGGGATAGACACTGTAGAGCAAGGCAGGTGTTGGGGTTGTAAGTCCTGCAGCAGGTACTTGGGGCTGCACTGCAGCCTGCTCCAGGCTGTCACATGGTTGGAGTTAAGGCGTTCACAGGCACATTCTTTTTGGGCTCTGGTTAGGGATATGAGCTGTAGACAGTCTCCCCCGCACACTGGAAAGTTCTTGGAGGCAGGGCCCTCTCTGGTTCTTTTTCTCTTCTGGCATTTGTGTGGTAGTGCCCATGCTTTCCCCTGATATGGGATTCTCCTTTGTATGCTATGAATATGTTTTATTACCATTGGTTATTAAAGAAACTGTTTTGACCATTGGCTTAGTAGAGTAAAGCCAGGCGGGAAATCCGAACAGAGATATAGCGAGAAAGTAGGTGGAAGGAAGCCATATAGCTGCCAAAGGAGAAAGATGCCAGCCAGAGCCTTACCCGGTAAACCACAGCCTCGTGGCGATACACAGATTAATAGAAATGGATTAATTCAAGATGTAAGAGCTAACTAAAAATATGCCTAAGTCATTGGCCAAACAGTGTTGTAATTAATATAGTTTCTGTGTGGTTATTTGGATTGAGCAGCTGGGAAATGAATGAGCAGTCCCTGCCTACAGCCCCTAGCTCGTCACTGCGCAGAAAAATGACAGGACAAGCTAATGAATAAAAAATGAGCGAATGTGAACAGACGAACAAAAAGACCAGGAAGCCAATGACATTCTTTTCTATTTTAGTGCTTCTGACAAAAACCTCTAAGTGACCGATGTGTGTCCCTAATGGAGCCACAATATGGCCAAATAATCCATTCCAGGCATTTATCTAAGAGGACAGAAACTTGTATACAAAATGTCCACAGAAACACGACCTGTAAAAGGAAAAAGAGAAAGAGCACACATGTCCTTCAACTAAAATGAATAAACAAAATGAAGCCTCTCCAAAGGACGCTGCTCAGCCATGACAAGGAGCAATGCTCTTCAGACACGCGCTACAGCCTGGATGGACCTCAACGGCATTTTGCTAAGATGAAGATGAGACAAAATACTATACGCTGTATGATCAAATTTACATCAAACGTTCATGACAGGCAAAGCTTTAATGACAAAAAGCAGGTCTATGGCTGCAATTGATGGCAAGAAGGACAGGGAGTCCTTATGTGATGTGGGAGGGTCTTCTGTTTTAATAAAGAAACTGCCTTGGCCAGCCCTTAGGTGGGTGGAGTAGACAGAACAGGAAGAAGGAAGTGAGGTAGATGGCTCAGTCAGATGCCACGCCTCTCCTAAGTGAGATAAATTGCCATGCCTCGCCTCTCTGAGGCAGACTGTCGTGCCTCTCCTCAGTGAGAGAGATGCGATGAAGCCAGCCACCAGGTCAGTCATGCTGAATCTTTCCCGGTAAGACACCACTTGTGGTGTTACACAGATTATTCGATATGGGTTAGTCAAAATGTGAGTAAGAGGCTGAAACTAATTGGCCAGGCAGTGTTTAAATGATACAGTTTGTGTGTTGTTATTTCTGGGGCTAAGCTAGCCGGTGACCGAAAGCCGGGCGGCAGGAAGCCGGCCCACAGCTCTCCACTACACTAATGTGTGGGTTTTGAGGAGTGGGGCAGAGAATGTCTAAAACACCTTAAATTTAGTACAGTAAAGACTGAGAAGCACATCAAAACCATATCAAAAAGGTGACTTTTAAATGTTATATAAATCATTTTAGTAAAGCTGCTATTTAAAAACAGAGTGCTGGGGATGTAGCTGAGTGCACAGCAGAAGCCTAGCATGTGCCAGTCCCTAGTAGGATTCTCAGCCCTGCAAAAACCCAGCTTAACCCAACCCCACAGCAGTCCTTGATCAGGAACAACTGAGCCACTGAGCGGCCAAGGGGCTTTCTGGTCTGCCCCAAGCAAGCTCGTTTCTGCCTGGCTTTGTTCTCTGAAGCTTTCTTCAAGCCTTGCTCTGCTGGCCCCTGCCCAGGCCCTCCTTCACTGATTTTTCCAAGTCCATTTATCTTTTTTTTTTTTTTAATTTTGATACAAGATATAACTATGTAGCCCTGGCTGTCCTGGAACTCACTCTGTAGACCAGGCTGGCCTTGAATTCACAGACATCCACTTGCCTCTGTTTCCTGAGTGCTAGGAATAAAGGTGTACACCACCGTGTCTGGCCTTTTAAAAAATGTATGTGTGTGTGTGTTACATGCATGTATGTGTGGAAGTCTGAGGACTTCCCTGGGGAGTTGTCTCTCCTCTTCCATCGTTAGATGGGTCTCAGGGACCAAACTCAGGCTGACAGGCTTGTGCTGAGTCATCCTTGGCCCCAGACGCATTTATTTTTCAGAGTCAAATCACAGATTCAAGATAGAGACACCAAGCTGGGTGGTGGTGAATTAAGAATAGGCTACCCACCATCTGAGTGTCTGCAGTGCTGCCCATCCTTATTGCTAACAGGGTCCTGGGCAGGCTGGCAGAGACCCAAGGCATTTTTCTCCTGAGATGAGTTACTCAGATAAACCACTGACCTAGAGCTGAGGAAAAATGACAAGGTCAGAGGCTGGATGGGGTGACCAAGTGCACCGGGGACTAGACAGGCACTAAATCCCAGGAAACACGGAGATGCAGAGGCTTACAATTTCTGAGAGTACCTGGAATTGAGCCCTCAGGGACAGTTGACAGCAGATTGGCATGTGGCTCTTTTATTCAACTAAGACACACCAAAAGCTGCTCTGATTTTCCCTTCTTCTCTCCCCTCTGTTCTGTTTCAAGGTGCACAAACTCTTCCTGTGTCTGGCTGTACCCACTGGTCTCCCTGCAGTAACGCTGGCCTTTCCTGTTGGTCTCCACAGTCGCTGTGGAAGATGCCTTTAAGCACATAGCACAAGACCTTATAACTTATGCTGCCTCCTCTGACCATGGTTTCCTCAAGAAGAAAAGATTATTTCATAAAAAAATTTTTTTTACTTCCAGCTATTAGCACTATACCAGCCAGATAAGTATTCAAGACACTTCCAAGAAATATGGCAATGGTCTGGCACTCTAAGGATCGAGAGCTAACCTACACCCTTTAGTATAGAAGCACAGATCCTGTGGGGTGACCCATGCCATGCTGACCTGTGTGCAGGGGGGGGGGCAGGCACACTCCTCACACTGTGGCCACGGCTACATGAGTACACAGGTCTCTGTGAGACTCACAGCTAAACTCTGCCTTGGAGCACCTGCCCTGCCCTGCTCACACTCCACCTCCGGCAGTGCCCTAGGGCAGAACCCTTAAAGAAAATCATCCCCAGTGAGGGTCTGGGACAGATGGAAGCCCACACTTACTGACCGAAGGAAGACTTCCTCCATGGTGGTGACAGAGGCTCCGAAGCTGGCAATGCCCAGTTCCTTCTGCTTCTTCTCCAGTTTAGCAAACAGACTTTCAAACCTGAAAAAGTGATAAGGCTTTTGCAGACACTTTCTAAGTAATCGCCTCTGTATATAATGCAGAAAAGACAGGGTAGAACTGTATCTTGCAATGCCATTTTTCCTTTTTTAAAGATGAATTAAACATATATTTGGCGGTCGAACCTGCAGCCTCCCGGTGTTGTGCAAGTGTGCTATTGCCGAAAAACAGCCACACTGACAGAGTTCTTACTTTTCTTAGAGAAGTTTAGGTTCATGGAAAAATTAGAGGAGATAGAGATTTATTATGTCATCGTACACATCGTCCCTTCTGAGCATGTGGACTTGGGCCCTGAGACCACAAAGGAACCACAAAACAACCTGAAAAACAGACAGACCGACAGAACCCTTCTGATGATTATTACTTGACTGGAGGGCAGAGGAATGCTTTGAAAATAACACTGGAAGAATCCCAGCAGAACAGATGTGATGCACAAAACATACAATTTCTATAAAAAACCCCACAAAATCAAACATAAACCATGTATATGAAAGTGGCAACAAAACGGTTGATGTGATGGCCCTGGGGCCCAAACCCAGATAGATATGAAGAGCTAAGAGTGATCCAAAACAGAGCGAAAGATATTACCCAGAGGTAACACCCTACCATTCTGACCCAGGCTGGCAGAATGCAGAGAGGTGATGATTAAGTATTTGTGAGCTTCCCAACCCATTCAATAAATACTGAAAAACAAACAAAAAACCTTATTCAAGCAACCACGAAAAGGTACGTGCTTTCATCTGAGTGTGGTGGCACACACCTCTGATCCCAGTGCTGGGAGGCAGAGGCAGGTGGATCTCTGTGAGTTCAAGGCCAGCCTGGTCTACAAGAGCTAGTTCCAGGACAGGCACTAAAACTACAGAGAAACCTTGTCTCGGAAAAAAAAAATTATTAAAACAGTTTTGAAAATGTGAAATGAATGCAGAATAGTGGAGTTTTTAAACTATGGTACACTTGAGTTATAGATCATCATGTTACTATAAAACTGCATACTAGACTGGAGAGATGGCTCAGAGGAGCAATTACTGCTCTTGCAGAGGGTTTCAGTTCAGTTCCCAGCACCCTCTTTTGACCTTTGTAGGCACTGAAGACATATAATGCTTAGACATACAAACAGGCAAATCATCCACACACAATATAAAAATCAAAATTAAACCCACATTACATGGGCTGTGGAGTATAACTTAGTGGTAGGGCAGTTGTTTAGCATGCATGAGGCCCTGGGTTTGAGCCTGTTACAAAAAATGAACATTAGAAAACCTTATATATGCATTCCTGCTGTGCTGGCTAGTCTCATGCCAACTTCACACAAGCTGTAGACATCTGAGAGGAGGAGGGGACCTCAACTGAGAGAATGCCTCCACAAAGTCAGGCTACAGTCTTAAGTCATGTCCTTAATTAGTTATTGATGTGACAGGGCCCACACTGTGGGTGGGGCTGCCCCAGTTGGTGGTCCTGGGTTCTATAAGAAAGCAGGCTGAGCAAGCCATGATGAACAAACGAGTAAGCAGCACCCCTCTATGGCCTCTGCATCAGCTCCTGCCTCCAGGATCCTACTCTGTTTGTGTTCCTGTCCTGATTTCCTTCAGTGATGAGCAGCCATGTGGAAGTGTAAGCCAAATAAACTCTTTCCTCCCCAACCTGCTTTTGGCCCTGGTATTTCACCACAGCAAGAGTAACCCTAAGTGGGACAGACATTGGTGCAAGGATTGTGGGGTACTGATGAGAGAGACCTGACCATGTGCTTTTCAGAGGATCGTGAAAAGGACTCTGGAGCTTTGGCTAGAAAAGCCATCGAGTTCACATTATATGTTTTGGGAAAAATACAGATGAAAGATGTTTGTCTTGTGACGTTCCAGAGGGAAGTCTGAGTCACTTAAAGACTCTATTAGGGCCGATGCATATTTTGAGTTAAGAATCTGTGGTTCTGGTCACAGGGAATGAAGAATTAGCAGTGGTCAATAAGATACCAGAATCACAAACGTGAAACCTTTTCTTTGTTGGGACAATCAATGCTGGTCAGCTGGAGCCGAGAAATTAGCTGTGATTGAGAAGAGAGCAGCATCCCTGAGGGGAAATCTTCAGGCAAGTGTTTCCTCAGGGTCAGCACACAGAAGCTGTGGTCCAGAGGCGGCCACGGCTGTACCATACGCTGACAGTCATGTGCAAGTGTTTCCCAGCTGGTACTAGTACTGAAGGTATAAGGGGTTGTGGAGAGCAGCTGAGGCTTGGCACTGTGTGGCAGGGATGGGAATTCTTGAAGAGAGCCCAGGAGAAGCCGTTGGTCAAAGTGCAGTCCAGTTGCAGCAAGGAGCATGGGATGAACACCCAGGACAGCAGCAACTGTGGCGTGGAGCCAGCCTGTCAATAGGAGACAATCTGTATGTGCTGCAGAGGGTGGAGCCAGAGAAGAGACCAAGTCCTTCTGAAGAGGCCTTGAGTGGATCCCAGACAGTGGACGCTGCCTTATTTACACAGGTGAAATTTGATTTTGCTTTGATTGTGACTGTACCCTGGTTCTTCCCTCTTGAAATAAGAAAGTATTTAATGAAGCTGGGCAGTGGTGGTGCACACCTTTAATCTTAGCACTTGGGAGGCACAGGGATCACTGTGAGTTCAAGGCCAGCCTGGTCCACAGAGTGATTTTCAGGACAGGTTCCAAAGCTACAGAGAAACTTTGTCTCAGAAAAATACCAACCAACCAACCAATCCAATCCAATCAAACAACAACAACAAAAGAAATACCAGACCAGTGGATGCTTCAGAACCCCCATTCCTGGGCCAGAGGATGAGAGATGCTCAAGCACAGTCATAACAGAGAGGGCACAGAGTCCTCCCAGCCATGGGACCTTCCAGGGTCTGTATCTGTGCACTCTCTAGGACACGTACCTGTGTGTGCTTTCCCTGGGAAGAATAAAGGACAGCTCGGCCCCAGCATGGCTTTCCAGCATGGCATTGGGGACATGGTGGTGTATTAGCTGAGAGATACCTTCAGGATTGCAGTGTGGCTCTTTCACCAGTGTCATGTGGTAGCCAGCTCCTGGAACACATGGATCAAGTATCAGGCCCTTTGGTGGCCCCACTGCTTCTGACATGCCACATCTCTGTGGCTCAAATCAGACACTGGCACACTGGGTACAAGTGGACCAGAACAGGTTCATCTTGGGCTCTCCCATATAGTGTCACCTCCCACAACCTATGTGGGGAAAAGTGTTGGGGAAGCTGGGTCACTGAACGCAGCCAGGTTCAGTGACCCAGAGCCAGAGCCTTCCAGAGGATAAAACCACCAGCAATAACCTAAGCATGCGAGTGTGTCTGTATAGTAGGATTCATGCAGATCATGGCTGCAAGGAAGAGATACAGCAGGAGCCATGGGGCTACACTGCACTCATTGAGCTCTGTCTGGCTTCTTGTCAATAATGCTTTTTAGAGACGAGGGTGTTGGACCCAGGACAATCAATGGCTTGGCTAATTGGGCAAACAGGCAAGAAGGAACAAGCAAAACTCTTGAGGCCCTAGTAAAGATGGACAGAAGACACTCTTGGTAAAGATACCTCAGTATCTTCACTAGGCACATGGCCACTTAGGATGACAGGGCCCCTCTCTAGCCCTGGCTAGACTGGGGAAATCTCTAGGGGTAGGTGCTTGGCACGGGAGAGGTGAGGTGAGAACGCTGGGGCATTTTGTGGGGAGAAGTACTCTTGTATGAGGGGAGGAGACAGGCATAGTTAGACCAGGAGGTGACAACAGAAAGCCACGAATTCCACACAGCAGGGGGCTGAATCCTGACTCGTGACTCAGCCTGTGGACTGGGTTGTGCGATGAATACTGCTCTTAGTACAAGCAGCACGAAGGAAAGCACCCATGACTACTCACAGGACTCCTGCCCTGGGCAGTCCTGTTGTGGCTTAAACAAGAGCCCTACCTAACTCAAGGTACTCTGCCCTACTATCCCCACTGGATGGACAAGAGAAGAGAAAGCTTGAAGATGGCCTTGCCCAGCCACTGTCGGGACCCTTCGCAGGGGGTAGTGGCACTGGCCCTGTCATTAGACGGAGCTGACCTGGACTCCGCCTTCACACTTCTCACCATATTTCTGCTTGAGGAACAGTGATGACCCACAGCACTGTAGCTCCCCCTTGGCCAAGATGGCGATGCGGTCTCCCAGCAGGTCAGCTTCGTCCATGAAGTGAGTGGTCAGTAGGATGGTGCGGTCGCTCTTCTGCTGCTGAAGAAGGTCCCAGATGGCCCTCCTGGAGACTGCATCCATGCCCGAGGTGGGCTCGTCTAACATCAATACCTGGAGGGCAGAGGTGAAGCCTTGTGACAATGACAAAGCCATGTCTCAGGCTCCGGATGGCTGTTCTGTGTGGCCTTCTGCAGCTTGAAGTGGGGGTTAGTAAGATGTCCTCACCACCCCTGGGTCTGTCCTAGTATAGGTGCCTGACTTGGCTGCATCAAGAGGCCAGACCCCCTTCCCTATACCTTGGAACCGGCTACGAGGGCGATGCCAATGGAGAGCTTGCGCTTCATCCCCCCACTCAGGAATTTGGACCGCAAGTCCCGCTTGTCCTCCAGACTAAGGATGTGCAGCATCTGCTTGACTTCTTCAGGACACTTCTGGAGAGAGAGGCCTTTCAACTGAAAGGCGGGGAGGGGAAGTACGAGTCAGGTGGTGATAATAGGTGCCAAACCCTCTAGCAGGTTCTCTGGCCCAAGAGATATCTTCCCTTGGCACGAATGGACTCTGCTCATCCACCTAGGATTACCCTTGCTTCTATGGACTAGCTCCTCAGAACAGACTACTGAGAGGCTGATGGAATACTGGGACAGCTGCAGAATCCTTGGTATATTAGCAAGGGAACAGTCACTACCCATGTGTCTTTGTTACCCTAACTCACCTGTGCATAGAAGTAAAGGTGTTCTGCAACTGTCAGGTTGTCAAACAGGACATCGTGCTGGGGACACAGGCCCAAACTCTTTCGGATTTGAACCATATCTTGGGAAATTTCATACCCATGAATATAAGCATGTCCACTGGTAGGGGGAAAGAGACCTGCAGCCAAATCAAAGACCCCCAAGTTCATCATGAAAATCTTGTTCCCTTGTACAAGGTACAATGACCTCCTGACTCAGCTAACTCACTGCCCCCATTTTACTGAGGATTGTAACCAGAAGACAGTACTGGACCCCTGCACTCGGCTACGTTAGGCTCTCTCCAGCAGAGCAGTAGGAGACAGAAGGACAGGACCTCAAGCTCTGTTGCAGGGCACACCACTGTTATAAACAAGAAACTCACTCTCATGCACACAAGTGTGTGCAGATACTGACTCCATCACTGTCACAAGCCCCACTCTGAACGTCAAGGTGTGTGCTGCTGACAAGCACCTCAGTGTTTCAGGAAGATGAGGAATAGCTTCACATGGGTGAAGTGTACAGGGGATGAAGAGTCCCTTCCTTTCCTCCTCGTATCCACTCCACATGGATGTACATCCCCAGCCCAGCACAGCTCTCTACAGTGGGATTGGGTGGCTGGAGAATTAGCCGTACTTGTCTTTACTGATCCCACCAGGTTTGGGCATTCATAGACAGGCTGAGAGCAGGATGGGAACCATTTAAAGGCTCCCCGTATGTTCCCCTGGGCCATGGGCCTAAAACTTTACTGGGTATAAACATTCCACTTCTCACAGTGAAAGAATGAAAGTCATATGAGAAAACAAATCCATGGCTGATGGAAAGTAGCCAGAGGGGAAGGGCCTGTCTGTCATAGATGGACATGGAGCTACCTCTCACCTGTTAGCATGGACATGGTCGTGGTCTTGCCAGCACCATTGTGGCCTAGTAGGACTGTTATCTGTCCTTCATACAGGTTCAGGTTCAGGTCTCTGATGCCCACCTTGTCCTTATTACCCACTTGGAACACCTGTAGGTAAGGCAAAGAGCTGCCTTGATTTCCTGTGGTTCTCAGGGTCTTCCTTTCCCTTTGGGCCTAGCATCTCAGGACATTAAAGCAGGACAATGAATCAACACCCAGAACAGAACTGTGGGGCAAGGCTACATCCCGCTGTTAGTCCCTCCATGACTTTCTTCTTGTTACTGTGCATCCAGTGTAGCCTGTACTGAGTAGCTAGTGTAAGGCACACCCAGGACTAGATGGTCACAATGCCACAGCACCACAACGCTAGCCAACCTGGGGCCAGATGTGGTGGGATGGTCTGTACCCTGGAGAGTGGGTCAAGAGCAGCTGCGGGGATCCCATCCTCCTCCTTCAGGTGTTCAGGAGAGCTGCAGGGAGCCAGGCCTGGAGAGAGCACCTCTAGCTGACTGGTCTGCTTTCAAGGCCTCACCTTAGACAGATGCTTGATTTTGATCCCAGCTACCAGGTCCTCTGGCTCGGCTTCAAAGTACTCGGTTCTGAGAGCCTTTTCGGGGTCACTGTCTTCTTCTTCTTTCCCTATGACGGTCCTTGGGTTCCCGCACCAGTAGGAGGGCTGGGATGCAGGCACGTGGGGATCGGAGTCATTAGTGCCAGTTCATTTTATTTGTGATCAACAAAGTAACTACCATTGACACACTAAAGACGTGCAACAACGTGATATCATTGCACCTTCACAGGGTGTATGGCTGAGGAGACAACACCATCTTTATACTGAGTCCCTGCATGTTTTCTGATTTGACTATACCTGGGAAAGCTCTATTTCTTGCCTTCCTAATCTGGTAAATGGGCACAAAAGTGGACTGTTGTGAAATTCAGATTTAACAAAGAGAAGGAATTTGTCATCGTTATGAAGAGACATCACTGAATAGCCCTATCCAGAGTACTATCAGAGCCTAAGAGGAACGGGGTTGTATCTCTGCCCTCTCTGTTCAGCAGTGACAAGCTCCCTGTGGATGGAGGAGGGGGTGTGGGGGACGAGAGGATGTGATGTCTGCTGAGGATCTATTAATTCTGTCCTCAGTTCTGATGGGCACACTGCACTGGTACCAGACACATCTCGTATGGAAAGTGACTGTGAAGTCAGAATGGATTTCACATATTTAATGGCATTTTCCCTCCATAGCTATGGACAAGAGTAATGTCTGGCTGGGTGGTGGTGGTGCACGCCTTTAATACCAGCACTCAGAAGGCAGAGGCAGGTGGATCTCAGTGAGTTCCAGGGCAGCCTGGTCTACAGAGCGAGTTCTATGACAGACTCCAAAGTTACAGAGAAAAACTCTGTCTTGAAAAAAAAAGTAATAATGTCTGTCTTCTCTAACAACAGGTGTCACCTTGCATTTGATGGAATACAATAGCTGACACTTGACAAATACTTGCTGAATCAAAAAAAAAATCGAAAAGCACTGGACCTAATTATCAATTGGAAGTTGCTAGTGTATGATGGTGAACCCTGACCTGGGGATACTACGTCACCACTACAAATGAAGTTCACTCATAAAAACGCTATATATTTAAGTAGAAAAACGCTTCTAAACTAACAATACACTTATAAATATGACTAGATAAAAGTCTAAGAACTATAAATAGATGCTCAGGCATATGCATTTAAAATAACAAACACTGCTATAATAATAAAAGCACATTTCATGTCTGGTTTCTAATATGGTCCACTTTTATCAAGCAAATTGTCTGCAGGGGCCAGGCAGGAAGTGCACAGGACAAGTGTGCAAAGGCCATGAGGACTAGTCCTGTCAACCCAGCGTCATCTAGAATCACACAGGAGACAACCTTCTGGGCATGTCTGTGAGCAAGGTGGGAAGACTCACATGATACATAGGTTTCATCGTTCATTCATGACTGAAGGAAAAGGAGAAAATGAACAGAGCACCAGCATTCAGGATATCTATCTCCTGAATAGAGACACTATGTGACATTGTGTTCCTGTTGCCGTATCTTCCCTGAAAATGAATAAAATTTATGCCCTGGCAATGCTGAACTCAGGACCTTTGGAAGAGCAGGCAGCACTCTTTATCGTGGAGCCATCTCTCTAGCCCCTCAATAGAATGGATCCTCCCGCCCCAAACTGTAGCTAGAATAAAACCATCTTTCCTTAAGATGCTTTCATTAGGTGTTTGTCAATGAGAAAAGCATTACAAAGGCACAACCAGGCATCCACAGTGCTCCTTTCTAGTAGTGGGAAGTGCTATCTATTTCAAAAGTGTGGTTCCCATACCCACAAAAAAAAAAAGCTTCATTGTTTTGTAGGCAGAACAGTAAGCTATTTGTTTTTATGCTGGGGACAAACCTCAGTGTTTATAGGCGAGGTCCTGGCCTTAAACCTTGACATTATTTCTAAAAATTAAAGATTTTTCATGAACAAGGATGTGAGTTTGCGGGCACCAGCGGCTGTGTGCATCAGTCTGTGTCCTTGCATCTCAGATCCTGGGGATGAAATCTGTCTTTATCCTATGAACAAACCTTAAGGGCCCTCGGGACAGATATGCACAGGTCAGAGTTCCCTAAGCCAGCCCTACACAGGTATCATGAACTGGAACTGGAAGGGGTCCTGTATGAGTGCTGGGGACACCTCTGTCCCCCAAAGAAGTGACCTGCTTGAAGAACAGGGCATCAGCACTCACCATAAGGAAGAAGTACCAGGGCTGGGGCACGCCAAACTGGCCTGGGAAGACAGCCTCCACGTACCAGGTCACCAGGCCGTAGAGCGCCGAGTCCAGCAGCAGCATCCCCAGCACTTGTCCAAAGCAGAAATCATCATCCACGTTGACAGGGTTCAGGAGGTCACGCCACTGAATGCCAGTGCCTGAGGATGCACCAGGAATAGTCCATAACTGTCTGGGCTGTCTGGGAGGGGCAAGACTCTGAAGCCCTTGACAGCACCAGTATTCATGCTTGTATGCATATTGCCCTGTGCTGCCACCATGAGGTCAGCATGGCTGTTTCTTTCTGGGCTTTGTAACAAATCTGATAACCTTCAAGTATTCTTCTTCTTCTTCTTTTTTTTTGAAACTGGGTCACATGTATTCCAGGCTGACCTCAAAATCCCTGTGTTGCTTAGCATAATCTTGAACTTTTTCTCCTTTTGGCTACACCTCCCACGTGCTGGTATTACAAATGTGTACCACCACACTCAGCTTAGGCTGAGTTAGGGACGGAACCCTAAGTAGACACAACCAGCTGAGCTACATCCCACCCCTAGACAACTTTCTTCAAGTCTTGAAGACAGTAGTAAATTTAAAAAATTAGTAAATTGGAATACTATCAAAAGCTCATGACCTTGCGCTAAGGACATGGCTCAGAAGTGAAGAGCAATGGTACTTCTTCCAGAGGACCTAGGTGTGATGCCTTCTGTAATTCCAGTTCCAGGGTATCTAACTCCCTCTTCTGGCCTCTGCAGGTAATGCATGTATGGAGTGCACAGAAACAAACGCAGGCAACTCTCTCTAATGACATCTTTAGTTTTTTAAATTTATTTTTATTTTTTATTTTTTTAGATTTTCAAGACAAGGTTTCTCTGTGTAGCTCTGGCTGTACTGGAACTCACTCTGTAGACCAGGCTGGCCTTGAACTCAGAGATTTGCCTAACTCTGCTTCCCAAATGCTGGGATTAAAGGCGTGTGCCACCATTGTGTGGCTATCTTTTAAAATTTTAAAAGCTCATAAACTTTGCATTTTATTGGTTACATGTTTACACATACATACATAAATGCATATCTATATACATAGGTATACAAATGCATGCACACGAGATCTGGTGTTAGGTCAGTGTGAACCAATAAAACCTAGTAAACTCAGGACTATTATGAAGCTCTATAAAGCTCATCAGTGAGGAGCTACAAGGCACATCAGTGTCATAGCCCTGAAAGCCTGGACCTAAGCATCTAACAGTCTTCTGTTGGCCAGAGGACCCTGGATGAAATGTTTGCTCCACAGCCTTGGTGAATATGTACCCTCAAACAGCTAGAGAGTTGTTTATTTTAAGAAAAGTCACATGCATATATGTGACAGTTGTGTAGTTTGGTTCTTGTGGGACTCTTAACAGTGGGGACAGGGGCTGTCTCTGACTCTTTTACTGGCTTTTGGGACCTTTTTTCTCATACTGGATTGCCTTGCCCAGCCTTAATAAAAGGGAAGGTTTTTAGTCTTACTGTTCTGTTGATATTATGAGAGGCCTGACCTTTTCTGAATAGAATTTGAGGAGGAGAAGTGGATGGGAGGGGGGCAGCAGAGAGGAGGTGGTAGGGAAGTACTGGAAGGAGAGGAGGGAGGAGAAACTGTAGCCAGGATGTAAAATAAACACATTAATTAATTAGTTAATTAAAAAGAGAAGAGTCACTACACAACTTTGAAAAAAAAAAGGTGTTGCCGGGCGGTGGTGGCGCACGCCTTTAATCCCAGCACTCGGGAAGCAGAGGCAGGCGGATCTCTGAGTTCGAGGCCAGCCTGGTCTACAAGAGCTAGTTCCAGGACAGGCTCTAGAAACTACAGGGAAACCCTGTCTCGAAAAACAAAAAAAAACAAAATAAACAAAAAAAAGAAAAAAAAAGGTGTCATACATTGAGATTCCTCTTTGGAAATGGTCTTTTATTTTTAAAAAGATTTATTTTTATTATTTTTAAATTATGTGTAGGCAGATGTTTATGGCTGCATGTGGGTATGTGTGTGAGTTCAGGTGCCAGAGGAGGCCAGAGGTGTCAGATCACCTGTACCTGGAGTCAAACAGTTGTGAGCTGCCTGATGTGGGTGTTGGGACTGAACCCCGATCCTCTGAAAGTTCAGTAGGTGCTCTTAAATAATGAGCCATTTCTTCTACCCTGTAAAAGGATTTTTTTTTTATCCTTGCCCCCACCTCCTTGGTGTTGGGATTACAGACGTAAAGCACTGCCATGTCTGGCTTTATTCAGTGCTAGGCAACAACCAAGGCCCTCATAAAAGGTAGTTGTTTTGTTGATGTTTGTTTGCTTGTTTTGTTTTATAAGACAGAGTTTCACTCTAGCCCATGTATGGAACTCACTATGTTTCCTGGGCGGCCTCAAACTCACAACAATCCTGCTGTGACTTCCTTAGTGCTAGGATTACCTTGCTCAGTGGTATGGTTTGAATGCATGGCCTTAAATTCATCTGTTCCCAGTTAACAATGTGAGAGACAGCCCTCATAAATGAACCAAAGCTGCTGGGCTGTGGTGGCACACATCTTTAATCCCAGCACTCAGGAAGCAGAGGCATGCGATCTCTGTGAGTTTGAGGCCAGCCTGGTCTACCAAGAGAATTCCAGGACAGCCAGGACTACACAGAGAAACTCTGTCTTTGTTGTTGTTGTTTTTTGAGACAGGATTTCTCTGTGAAACAGTGTTGGCTGTCCTGGAACTCACTCTGTAGACCAGGCTGACCTCAAACTCACCTCTGTGAGTCCCCTGCCTCTGTCTCCTGAGTGCTGGGATTAAAGAAAAGCCCTGTCTTGAAAAACCAAAAATAAACAAACAAAAACAAACCCACAAAACAAAACAAAGCAAACAGCAAAAGGACCAAAGCTGTCATAAAAAAGGTCTTAAGGAATGGTTTTCCCTTTTGGTCTCCTGCCCTATGAGAAACTACATTCATGATGCCATCTTGGGAACAGGTGTCCCATCTTCAGACCTCCCAGCCTCCAGAGCTATGAGAACTAAGTTACTCTTTCACACACTACCAGCCTCGGGTGCTCTGTGACAGCAGCACACACACATCTGACCAGAAGGGCCTCATGCAGTGAAGGGAGAGAATGACTCCCAACAGCTGTCTGCTGACCACCATACATGCTCTGGGGCACATGGATGCTCCTGTGTGTACATACATGTTCACAATAAAAAAAGTAGTAAAAAAAGTTTCTAAAGGGAATGGTGAGATAGATTAAGAGTTATTTGCTGCTCTCGCAGAGGACTGGAGTTAGATTCCTGCACCCACATCAGGTGATTCACAACCCTTGTAACTCCAGTTCCAGGGGACCCAATACCTTCTAAATCTGTAGGACCCTCACTCACATGTGCACACCCCCTACACACACACACACACACACACACACACACACACACACACAGTTGAAAATAAAAATACACTTAGAAGGCAGGGCAGTGGTGAAGCACGCCTTTAATCTCAGCACTTGAGAGGCAGAGGCAGGAGGATCTCTGTGAGTTTAAGGCCAGCCTGGTCTACAAGAGCTAGTTCCAGGATAGGCTCTAAAACTACAGTGAAACTCTGTCTCGAAAAAAAAAATACACTTAGAAAACTTTCAAATACAGAAGGAGGAAGAGAATAAAGCTAATTGGTAAAATCTAGTCATTGGAGCTGGAGAGATGGCTCGGAGGTTAAGAGCATTGCCTGCTCTTCCAAAGGTCCTGAGTTCAATTCCCAGCAACCACATGGTGGCTTACAGCCATCTGTAATGGGGTCTGGTGCCGTCTTCTGGCCTGCAGGCAGACACACAGACAGAATATTGTATACATAATAAGTAAATAAATATCTAGTCATTGGACAGAGCAGTGGGGTGACTGACACCTCTCGTGTTGTGTTTGGCTCCTAGTGGCCTTATCTGAGCTACTTCCCCATTAGTCTAGGGCCAAGCTAAACACCCTAGCTCAGGTGTTCCAATCAGTTTGCTTTCCACCTGATGTGAGTCTAACTGTTAGAAACACTTTTGGCAAGACGCTTCTTACGAAGCTCCAAGAATCAGCAAGGCATGACTTGATGACTTTTGAGGACAAGACTTACCTTTGGCTTCAAATTTTCCTATGAGCTGGGCTCCCATTGCCATGGCAACATTAGATAGGAGACAGGATAAGAGCTTTTGGCTCAGGGTCATCCAGTTGTACCGAGGAGCCACGAAAAAGTAGGGGATGAAGGTGAAGTAGTACAGGAAGCCACCCACGGCAGCAGCTATGTTGGCTGTGGGGAGAAGGAGCATAGGTGCCATGAACTTGCTAGGAGGCTTCTACGAGCAACAGTGGTCAGACCCCACCCCACCCAAAACCCAGCACGGGGACTACAGCGCCTTCTGCAGTATTAGCCCCTCATGCAGATCTTTGCCCACCTGCAGCAGCACACACACACAAATGTGTACACATAAAACACGCTGGCAACAGCTTGAATGTAAAATAGCAACCGAGCTACTATTTTGCATATGTTTTTTAAAAACAATAAAATTACTTAATAGGGAGCTTGGGAATTTATACTGATTTTTCAGAAAAATTTAAAAGCATTTAAGCTTAAAACTAAGAATAATTACTAGGAGAAATGTAGTTTGTGTATTACAAGCCATCAGACAGCCAAAAACTATAGTAAACTTTCTCTGTCCAACAGAAGTCATCAAGGAAGAAAACATAAGCACAAAATGACAAGAAGTTGAACACAAAATTCAGAGAGCAGAAACGACTTGAGTGTACAGGCAGGTGAAGCTTTTATTGCTTATATCTCAGCAGTCCACACAGTCACACTTGCCTTCTGCCGACTCCCCTTTCCCTGTAACATCCTGCCGCTCCTCTCTGGCCCACAGCGCGTGCTCTCTGCCCTCTACCCATCACCTGGCTCCTTCCTGGGGGATTCTAGGAGGCTCTGCTATGGCCTTTATTGTATTCCTTTCTGCCTTCCTCTCAAACTCAGCCTTGGGGTCATCAAAATGCATCCCTCTGACCCTGTGACCATGCATAAAGCCCCTTGTTTCTCTAGACCTGCATGACCCCAGCCCTCTGGACTAAGGGGAACAGGACTCACCTTTACTGAAGAAGGTACTGACCATGAAGCTGAAGGAGACAGAGGAGATTGCAAAACACAGCAGGAAGACCAGCACCAGGGAGGGGTCGCTGTTTGAAAGGACTGCTATGTCCTTCTTCACCTGTAGAAGCCAGAGTGGCAGGGTGAGGCAGGGATGGCAGAAATGAACAAAGAGGGGCCTAAATTTCCAGGTCTCAGGGACACTGCTGGATGGGAAGGGATCCTTGTCTCAGCCAGTGGGAAGCCCTGCTTCTTTTCCCCAGCAGGGGAAAGACTTGCCCTGGGGTCAGTGGCCATGAATGTTCTAAGGCCTAAGTGCTGGGATCTCTGCACCCTCCCTTCTTCTTGCCAAAGTCTTCATAGAAGCCACACTTACTTTGACACAGAACAGCAGGGTCATGAAAGAGACCATGATCAGGAAGAACAGGAAGAACATGAGGAACCACGCACTCCAGTGCAGCCAGCTACTGAGCCCCATCATGCGCATGTATTCCTATGAACGGGAGACGGCATCACACAGGCTATTATCCTGTCTGCATGCTAGCAGCTTTTCCCCACAGTCCCACGTGTGCCAATCTGCTTATAAAAACACAGCGCCATCTATAGAGCAGGGGGCAGACCAGTACACCTGTGCTGTAAGCATAGGCAGGAATTATCCAGCATACGTGAGGGGAAAGAGAAGGCTGTGGTCTGTCATGCTAGTTCCTGTCCAATAGTTCTTATCCCTGTGGTATGAGAATCTAGCTCTTTTCTACATTTCATCAGTGTTACACACCACCTAACTGGGAGGCTACCCCTGACAGTCAAATCAGCATTAATCGCCCTTTCCTAAGTCACGATGGTCTGCCCCACTCCCTAGCCCACCACGCAATGTGGCCTGGTCTGTTCTGCATCATGAGAGCTAAGACCATTGGGCCCACTAAGTTCTGTCATGCCAGGAAACCCCCTTCTCTGCTTGTGCCTCATTCAGGCATGACACAAGTCCCCAACAGATGTTAAACTGGTAAATTCTCTGTGTCCTTTAGGGATGCCTTGTATGCCGTGGAGCACCCCACACTCCCAAGGGATGCTTCCACATCTTCATATTACTTGAGCTGATTCTAAGAAGCCAGGAGTGTCAGCTGGCATTAAGGTCTAGAGTCACCCAGTCTGGTCCCCTCCTAAGGTTGGCAGACTCTGTAGGCCACTGACCCACTGACAGCAGCCTCCTGGGCTGTGAGCCTTGACCAGTTTGTGGCCAAGGACACACATTAAAAGACCTAGGCATCTGCTCATTTGCCTTCCCACTCTGAAGGAGAACCCCAAAACCCTTTTAGGGAAAGGTGCATCCTGTCTCTGTGGGAAAATAGGGTAAGGTGACCTGTAGCACCTCTGACCAGGTCTTTCATTCTGCCCTGTTTATCAAGCCGTTGGGAGCAGCTCCTCCACTGACCAATGCTGCCTATGGGTTCTGGGAATCTAAAGCTGCAAAGAGGCGGGGTAAAGTGAAAATTCAGCTCTTGGCTGGCAGTGTGGCTCAGTGGTAGAGTGCTTACATTCTTGAGACGCTGAACTCCATTTCAACACTGACAACAGAAGCAAAACCAAACAGAACAAAACAAAAACACCAGGAGGGCCTTGGAGAAGTCAGGGAAGGGGGAAAATATGATCACAATATAGAAAAGAAACTATTTTTTTTCGAGACAGGGTTTCTCCGTAGCTTTGGAGCCTGTCCTGGAACCGTCTCTGCCTCCCGAGTGCGGGGATTAAAGGCATGCACCACCACCGCCCAGCAGGAAAGGAATGTTTTTGAAAAAAAGAAAAAAAGTAATAAAGATAATGTAACAATTAAAAGAAGAGAAAAGAAAGAAAAGAAAAGGGAAGAAAAAGAGATGTGGTGACACACACCTTTAATTCCAGCATTCAGGAGGCAAAGGCAGGTGAGTTCAAGGCCAAACTTTCTGGTCTACAGAGTGAGTTCCAGGACAGCCAGAGAATCCCCATCTCAAAAAAACCAAAAACCAAACCAAACTAAACAGCAAACTAAAACACTAAAAACAAACAAAACCAAACTTCAGCTCCTTTAGTGCAGCATGGAGATTACAGGCAGAGGACATGCCCACTCTCAGAATCCCGGCATTTCAAAGAGCTTGGATCATAGGGTGTCTACACTGCATTTAAGAGGGAGCCCTGGCTGACAGCAACAGCCTCGAGACAGGCCAACTCTTCTGAGGAAGTCTCAGGACCCACCACTGTGGCTGTGCGATTCTCAAACTGACCTGTCACACACAGAGGGTTACCTTTAGCTTTTTCTCTTTCTCCTGCACCACTGACCGGATGATGCTGAGGGAGGTGTAGGTGAAGCTTAGCATGAGCAGCAGAGGAAGCTGGTACTGGATGGCAATGAGGAATGGGTCAGAGATGTATGGTGGGAACGGGAACCTCTTGGTGATCACGCTGAGCTTCTGGAACAGCTGGTGCGCAGAGGCGTTGGCATGGTAATGCATGATGGCTTTGTCTACAGCATGTTGCACTGCCAGGAAGCCTTCACGGATGTACCCTGAGTCCAAAAACAGAGGAAAGCTGTGTCATGGCGCTGCTCACTAGAGAGGGATGTGCTTTGAACAGACAGGACTTTTCTGGGTCCACAGAAGTAGGGCCAAGGAGGCAAAGGGTAAATGATACCCCACTCTGCGGATCACTAATAGCACCCGACACCATTCAGAGATTCCCAGGGAAAAGAGAATGTCACATATTGCCAGGTGATACTTCTACTTCATAATTAACACAACCCACACATAATCACAAACATTATCATAGTTTAAAAATAGCTTAATATAGGACTAGGGAGACAGTTTAGTAGGTGAGAGCACTTGTTACATAAGCATGAGAACCTGAGCCGGGTAGTGGTGGCACACGCTTTTAATCCCAGTACTTGGGAGGCAGAGGCAAGTGGATCTCTGTGAGTTTGAGGTCAGCCTGGTCTACAAGAGCTAGTTCCAGGACAAGCTCCAAAGCTGATGGAGGAGAGTTATCTGTCTATGTTTCTTTCATTGGTTAATTAATAAAGAAAACTGCCTTGGCCCTTTAAGAGACAGAAAATTAGGTAGGTGGAGTAGACAGAACAGAATTGTGGGAACAAGGAAGTAGAGTTGGGGAGACGCTTCAGGCAGTCTCCATAGGGAGTCTCCATGCTGCTCCTCTCCGAGATGGACGCAGGTTAAGATCTCTCCTGGTAAGCCACACCTCGTGGTGCTACCCAGATTACTAAATATGTGTTAAAGGAAGATGTGAGAATTAACCAATAAGAGGCTGAAACTATGGGCCAGGCAGTGTTTAAAAGAATACAGTTTCCGTGTAATTATTTCGGGTGTAAAGCTAGCCGGCGGCTGGGCGGCGGGACGCAGCCCGCCGCTTCACACTACACAAAGCTACAGAGAAACTCTGCCTCGAAACCTCCCCCCCACACACAAAAAAAGAGAACCTGGGTTTGGATCCCCAGAACCCTCATAAAAGCCTACCATTTATATTCTAACTGTACGGGGAAAAGGCCAGCCAAAGAAACCCACCCTGACCCTAAACCAGAGCCAGTGAAAGAAACATGCTTTAGCCCTGAAGCCAGAACCAAAGAAGTATACCCTGATTCTGAAACCAGGGTCAAAGATACACACTTTGGCTCTAGAACCAGAGCCACTGAAAGAAATATGCCCTGGTCCCAAAACAAGAGCCAAAAAGGCTAGAAAGGGTCAGTGAAAGAAGCCCAGTTTGTCTCTGAAACCAGAGCCAAATCTGCCCCTGAAAACCAACCAGATCTGAGCTCAAGGGACTGAAATCTGACCAAGTCCCACTCTGAAAATCCTCTCTCTGGAAAAACTCCACCCCTAAGAAGTCCTGCATAAGCCCTGTGCCTGTTCAGTTTGTGGCTGCCCCTTTTCCACCCTGGCAGAGGCAGCTACTCTCCTGAATTCTTCCCTCCCAGTAAATCTGAGCTGAGAGGGAGTCAAGGGCTGTGTAAGGCAGACTTCCCCTAGCAGAGCAGAGCTGTTATGCTCCAGAGCTTTGTAACAACTTCGATGCGGAAGCCCTCCCCTGCTGGAGCAGAGCTGTCACATTGGGGAAACCTTCCCTAGAGCAGGGCTGTGAGCTGCTATGCTTACTGTGACCTGTACTATTTCCTGGCTCCCAACTGCCAGAATACTCTCCCACCTGAGCTGTAACACTCAGTATTCCCTGGCCCCCGACTACCAGAATACTTCTCCCCCTGAGTTGTAGCAATAGGATTCCTTGGCTTCCGACTGCCAGGATCCCTTTCCGTCAGAGCTGCAAAGCTTATACTAACCACGCCCATGGCACAGGTTACCAAGTGCTGCCATTCTTCTGTCTCTGGTTTTATGACTGTGATGTCACTGATAAGTGTCAAGGCCAGTGCTGGTGGAGCAATAATTCTTATCATTACAAGGACACCTGTCCTCAATGGAGAGACAGACAGGCCCAGGAAGCCACAGAGCTGGTGAGGGGTCCAGGTGAGCATGGGACACCATAAACTTTGTCTTCGAAGTCAAGCCTAGTCACAACGACAGTACGGCTTTCCCCACACATAACTGCTTGCTACTTGCTAGCGTATTGTTTCCTCAGGAGACTATCAAGTGATGCAGCCATTTTTATCATTACAACCTTATGGGGACTTGACAGTCTAAGCAGTGGTTCTTTACGGTCAGCAGCAACTCTGTTGGGGTCACATATCAGATATCTCGAATATCAGATATTTACATTGTGATTCATTAACAGTAGCAAAATTACAGTTACGAGTAGCAATGAAGTAATATGATGGTTGGGGTCACAACATGAGGAATTGTGGTAAAGGGGTGCAGCACCAGGAAGGCTGAGAACCACTGGTCTAAGGCATGAAGCCATCACTCTGTAATCTACCACTTTCCCACTGGAGGAATGTTGTGGGTTATCTTGTTCTTTCAGATTATTCTGGGCACAGCCTTTAATTATTTTTTAATGAGAATGGGTATTTGGGAGATATATGTCTATATACCATGTACACGCCTGGTCAACTGAAGCAGGAGTTACATAAGGTTACATAAGGTTGTTAGCTGTCATGTGGGTACTGGGAATCAAATATGGGTCTTCTGGAAGAACAGTCAGCGCTCTTTAGCCATCTCATTATTCCTGGGGACATACAGTTATCAGGATGCTGTGAGTGAGTTCAAGGCGTGGACATCTGGGACAAAAGTGAGATTAGAGCTGACCTGCCCGGCACCAATGTTGTAACCTTCCTACCTACTTCTGCGGCTTTTACAAACTCCTAAACAACTCGGGAAGTCTTTCAAGGGTTTGAACAACCATGTCTGGCTGCAGATATTTTTCCGAGTCTTCTATTGGTGATTGGGCTTTTTCTTTTGGGGGCAATTTTTTGAGTTTGCACACACTGATATCTGTCAGTCTTTCCTCTAAGATTTAAATTTTTCCTTTTTTAAAATTTTTTTTCTTAAAAATTACTTTATGTATTTGGGTGTTTTGCCTGCACACATGTCTATGCATCACATGATTGCTCAATATCTGCAGAGGCCAGAGGACATGGGATTCCCTGACACTGCAGCTACAGACAGTTATCAGACACCACGTGGGTCTGGGTACCCACCCAGGGCTTTCACCTCTGAGCCATCTCTTTAGTCCCAGGCTTTTGTTTTGTTTTGTTTTTGAGAGAGGATCTCTTAGTTGTCCTGGAACTTACTATGTAGATCAAGTTGATCTCTGACTCAGAAAATCTGCTTGTCTCTGCCTCCCAAGTACTGAAATCCAAGGTGTGTACCACCATCCCTGGTTTAAAGAGATATTTTCTACTGCTTTCAAGAAACAAGACAGAAACAAACAAACAAAAACAAACAAGACAGGCTTGAGGAGTTACACTGTAGCATCTGTTGCCCAGTGTGTCCAGCGGGTTGACATGGCAACTGATGGTCGCTGGCGGCAGCTTCTCCTGAGCTCCAGGTCTACTCACTGCTGTAGAACCTCTCACTCCATCTCTCCTTCTTCATGTTAGTTCATTTTCCAGATTTAAGACCCCAACCCAGAGCGTTAGCCTTAGGATGGGGCCTAGAACCAGTGACAGGTGACTCTAAATGCTGCTGGTCAGATGCCTCCTGCCTGCCAGGTGTACATTCTGAGCCCTGTTCCTCAGAGAGACCTGTAGAAGACAGTGTTCTCCAGAACGTCTGGACATCTGCCAGTCTTGATTGGACTCAGCTATATTTCACCCTGGATCATCGGTCCTAGCCACCTCTTACCTCTCTCTAGCTTGGGTCCAAGATGTTCCTGCGCTTCAGAACAGACAGACATAGAAACAACAGAAAGCTCCACCACACAGACCACAGTATGCATAGACAGGGAACTGGAATAATCAACATGAACTTCTATGCAAGTTACTGAGTTAAATCAAGAATCTGAAGCCTTTCAAAATGTTATAAATCAAACACAGAGAAGGTCAGGGAAAGGATACAAAAAAAAAAACAAGCCTGAAAGGTTGATTAAAATGAGGCTTTTAAAAACCTGAGTGATAGCTGGGTGGTGGTAGCGCATGCCTTTAACTCCAGCACTTGGGAGGCAGAGGTGGGGTGGGGGGGAATCTTTGTGAGTTCGAGGCCAGCCTGGTCTACAGAGTGAGTTCCAGGTCAGTCAAGGCTACACAGAGAAACTCTGTCTCGAAAAACACAAAACACAAAAATCCGAGTGAAGAATGTTTCACTCAAGGATCCGTGTCTTCTGAAGTGGGGGCAGGATGCTAATCTTCCTAAGGCTTAGACTTAACCTTTAGGAGCCAGCCTTATTGAATGTTTTTCCCTTCACAATTAAGAAGTTTATAAAAATAATTTCCTGGCTGAGCAGTGGTGATACATGCCTTTAATCCCTGCACTCAGGAGGCAGAGGCACGTAGATCTCTGAGTTCAAGGCCAGCCTGGCCTACAGAGTGAGTTCCAGGATAACCAGGGCTACATGGAGAAACCCTGTCTCACCACCCCAACCCCCCAATTTTTTCTCTGTAGAGAAGGTAAGTTGGTTTGGACTCCTTACAGTCATCAGGAGGTAGCAACCTGGAGTTAGAACTATGGTCCCTAAGTGTCTCTCACCTGGCTCACCGCCATCAGGTGACGACGGTTCCCTTGGCCCTGGGCTTGGGAAAAGTGGGAAAAGAGAAGTGGTATGCCAGCCTTCATTCTCTCTCAGGAAAACATTTCCTGTTTGCGTCCACAAGTAATTTCTTCGTGTGTAACTGAAGCGTAGGTGGTATTTTACCTGTGAAAACAAAAGAGAAAATCAATCATCCTGAAGGATTCAGATGGAAGAGTAGATGCCAGAGTGCCCTGAGGGTTATTTCCTCACTAGGATGGTGTCACCAGGAGCTTAACATGCCCTGCCCTGCAATTACCCCAACTGCCTCAAAACATCAGAGAGACATTCTTTTATTCCTTTTTTTTTTCCCCTCGAGACAGGATTTCTCAGTAGCTACAGAGCCAGTCCTGGAACTCACTCTGTAGACCAGGCTGACCTCGAACTCAGAGATCCATCTGTCTCTCCCTCCCAAATGCTGGGATTAAAGGCCTGTGCCACTACCTACATTCTTTATTTTTTTCACTATCTATTTATTTTTATTTAATGTGCACTGGGTTTTGCCTGCATGTATGTCTGTGTGAGGGTGTTGCGTCCCCTGGAACTGTAGTTACAGACAGTTGTAAGTTGTCATGTTGGTGCTGGGAATTGACCTGGGTCCTCCAGAAGAGCAGCCAGTGCTCTTACTGCTAAGCTCTCTCTCCAGCCCCAGAGGCAGTTATTCCTCCCAGCAGGGACACAGGGACACACAGGGTACTTTTGCGATGTTGTAGCCACTTCTCTTCCATTACTTAGCAGCATGAATACTTTTTTTTTTCTTTTTTAAACAGAGTCTCACTGTGTATCTCTGGCTGGCCTAGAACTTGCTATGTAGACCAGAATGGTCTTGAACTCACAGAGATCCATCTGCCTCTGTCTCTCAAGTGCTGGAATTAAAGGTGTGCGTCACCATGCCCAGCAATATCACATTTTCATGCAAATATGCGGGAACAATGGCCGGGCACCACCATCATGTGAGAGAGTGGCTCAGTTTTGTTTTCCTGAGGCAGGGTTTTTCTGTGTAGCCTTGGCTGCCCTAGAACCTGCTTTGTAGACCAGGCTGGCATCAAACTCACAGAGATCCACCTTCCTCTGCCTCCTGAGTGCTGGGATTAAAGGCGTGCGCCACCACCGCCCCATCAGTTTGCTCAGTTTTAAAACCGTCTAGAAAGCAAAGAGCTTCCTTCATTTTTTTTAAAGATATATTTAAGTCCAAAACACCTATTTTCTTCCTTATCCTAGTTGGTTTTTATCTAAAGAGGCCCAGAGACCTTTTGTAAAATGCAAAAGTTAAGTGATTGTCCATGGGCTGATAGATTTTTTTTTTTTTTTGACTTTGCATACTCTCCAAAGTTTATTTATTTTTTTTTCTCATGGTTTATTTTTTTTTTATATTTAAAAATTTCCATCTCCTTCCCTCCTCCTCCCCCCTCCCTCCCCTCCTTCTCCCCCTTCTCTCCCCTCCTTCTCCCCCTTCCCTCCCCTCCCCTCCACCCATACCTCCCCTCCCTCCCTCTCAAGGCCAAGGAGCCATCAGGGATCCCCACTCTATGCTAAGACCAAGGTCCTAGGGCTGATAGATTTTTAAAAATTGTTCTGGACTTTTGGTTAACATCACCAAGCTCCCTCAGAGGGACTGAATATCACGGTTCCCAGGGACAGCTTAAGGTTGACTCTTAGGCAGGGGGCAGTTAATGAAAAGCATCCTTATTTGTAAGTGTAAGAGTAGTGAGGGGAAATGAGGCTCAGCACAGTGTGTGTGGAGGGGAATCAAAGTCTCACCGCCAGCGGCAGGGGGTCCTTGCTGTGGTTGAAGGTGTGCTCAAATACCACAGCTGCCAGCACGTTGGAGGAGCGGTTGTCATACCGAATGTAGTCCTCAAAGTCCTTCTCAGAGGAAAAGCCGTGCACTGTGGACAAAGCAGCAAACCACACATTGCCTAATCATCCCTGCTCCTTGAGAGCCTGGGAATGCCAGGACACTTCAGATAAAAGACATACTGACAAGGTTGTCGTGGAAACCCTCAAGACTAGAGTGGCTTTTGTCTTGGCAGAGATTTAGGCTGCTGCGGACAGTAGAACTGCTCAGTCAGAGAAGCCCTGGGTAGCATTTAGTCTTCCTGCTGCAGTCTGAATCAGGCTGGGATACCAGGCTGGCAGCAGGGCCAAGTCACAGAAAACTGTAACAAAACAGAGCCAGGGGCTGCAGTCTATGGCAGCAGTGCTCTCTTCTCCCTATCCCCACTCACTCCCCCAATCACGGCAAGTCTATTTTTTATTCATTTATTTATTATTTAAGGCAGGGTTTCTCTGTGTAACTCTGACTGTCCTGGAACTTACTCTGTAGACCAGGCTGGCCTTGAACTCACAGAGATCCATTTGCCGCTGCCTTCCAAGTGCCGGATTTGAAGGCATGCGCCACCATGACCAGCATGGCAAGCTTTAAAAATTGGAGTTGCTCAAATGACCTCTGTCCCCTGACCCTCCTTTTAAGTACAGAGCTTTATTGTAATCCTTTGGTGGGGTGAAACAAGCTATAGGCAGTCTGCGCCAACAGGAAGAGGGAAAGGGACAATAGCTTTATCTTGAAAGCAAAGATATAGAAAAGAAGGCTAGCACACATTACCCGGGTGGCTCCCTCCACAGGTCTCCTGTGACTTAATTCAGAGCTGTCCCCTGAAACCCACCCCAGGAAGGTTGTTAATACCATGTACTCAAACTGTGCTCTGCTCTCTCAGAATTAAACGGCTTTCCTGGACTGAGCCCACCCAGCTGCTCGCTATCTCTAGGTGCGACCGTGGAGCCTGATATGACCAACACCACCATATGTTTCTTCATTGGTCCCCTCAGCATTGGACAGAGGGGAGGCCGGGCTCTTGAGCCTCATTTTGTGCTGAGATGAGGTATTTAGCCAACGTGATGAGTTTCTGAGTGTGGACTCAGCTTTTCCTGGGCCCTGGAGGAGGCAACACTGTCACAAAGACCCAAACCACAAGCCCTTCCAGGTCTCACCTCTCATGCCGATCACCAGCTCCCTTTGCACGGTCTCCGTGATGGTCCTGGCAGCATCACTGTGGGAAGGGATGTAGGCGAGCTCCCAGCTCCCGCCAGGTGGATGGAATGTAAAGAACAGGGGCAGCTGCTGGACGGACTGGTCCGGGTAAACTGTGGCATTGGGCACATTCTCTGACTGGATTTTCAAGCGAAGCCAAATCAGGATCCCGGAAAACAGCAGGGGCAGGAAGAGTTCCAAGACTGTCACTAGAACTTTCCGCTTCTACAAGAGAAACAACCACCCTGTGGACCGCGACAAATGCTCCATCCTTGAGGGTTTTCCCTGGGCATCAAATGGACGATGACCACCCTTCCTTGGGCCTGGACTCACCTTCAGAGTATAGTTCTTCCAGAGTAGGAGTGCCAGCTGCCGCAGCACTGCCATCTTCCTGCAGGCACAGTGCCAACTCCAACCAAAGGCTCAAAGATGGAAAACTAAATTGCCATGAAAACACAGACCAATCACCTTGGGAATTGCTATCAAGCTCTTTTCCTCTGTATTTTCTCACCTTCCTTTCTGCCACCTTAATTCTCCCTTCCTGATGCTCCAGACACACCATGCCCAGAGACAATGCACACACTTTGGGGCAACTGCCATGTTTTTCAACAACATGCTTTACTAATTCTATTTATTCACTTTTGTGTGTATGCGTGTGTGCACATACAATGCCACGGTGTACGTGTGGAGGTCAGAGGACAACTTGTCAGAGTCTGTTCTCTCCTTTCAACCATGCAAGTCTGGAGGATCAAACTCAGGTCCTCAGGCTTGGAGCCAAACTGCTCTCCCCACTGGGCTCTCACCCACCCAACAACGAGCTTTTTATGTGCTCTCCGACTGCTGCTGTGCTTTATCATTGTTCCAATGCTTTGGTTACCATGCATGTCCCATTTAATCACAAAATAATGCTTTTTCCTTAACCAATATAGAATCAGTAAAAGAAAATTCAAGGCTGGAGAGGGGGTTTAGCGTGTAGAAGTGCTTGCAGCCAAGCTTGGCACCGGGTTACTGGGACACAGGTAATGGTGGAAGGAGAGAACCGATTCCCACAGGTGTACCAGACCACGTGTGTACACGGACACTAAATTAATCAACTAAAAAGAAAACTCAACTTAGTGTCCTGGCTACAGGTAGTTTTGGGGATGAGAGGACTGTGAGGAGGAAGGGAAAAGCAGAGGCCTAGGACTGAGGCCTTCAGTGGCCTTGCTGACCCAGGAGCCCAATGGGTCAGGAGTTGTGTAAGTCAGTCATTCTCTCTTGAATCTAAGGCCAGTTTTTTCCTATTGCTATTAGAAATACTGGAGCCCAAGATTTCACTGTGCATGGCCCGTCTCTCCCTCACATCCCCTTATTGAGACAGGGTTTTGCTCTGTAGCTCAGGCTGGTCTCACTAGGTAGCCCCAGGTTGCCTCAGTCTCCTGACAGAATTATGCCATCATACCAGACGTAAGAAAATTCATCCTAAAAGTACCTCTCCTACATTAAACATAAATCTAACATAATTCTGGCACCCACAACCAGAGGAAAAGTCTACAAAGAGTTTATCAAACACAGGCAACAGCGAAAACAACATTTATGAAGGTTGTCAACTTAAGACAAACTTTACTGCATTTCAACTATCAGAAGCAAAGGCATTGAGCTGCTAACCTGGAAAAGTAAGTAGTCTGAGTAAGCTCAGGTAAGGCTGGCAACACCCACAGTCAGGAGGATCCCATTCAGCAAACTGATGGCAAGGAGGTCCAGATGTGAAGACCCACAGGGAGGGAAGGAAGGGAGCAGCAGGGCTCCTGAGAGCTGCAAGCAGAGAGAAGTACTTCCCAGCTCAAGTCCCTAAGTGGGGAAAAGCCTTGGTGACTCACAGTGGGGAGTTTAGTTCAGTTAATGAGCTCTATGGTCATGGCTAATACTAACCAAACACCAACTCTTAGTCAGATAAGGGCAAAACAGGGTATATTGATAATTCATGAATCACTCATTAATGATCAAAAGCTAACATGCTTCTAATATGAATAGCTGGGGATTATCAAATATATGGGATAAAGAGTTTTTTGTTTGTTTTAAAGAAACCCTAGGTGGGCAGTGGTGACACACACCTTTAATCCTAGCACTCAGGAGGCAGGGGCAGGTGGATCTCTATGAGCTCCAGGCCAGCCTGGTCTAAAAAGCACGTTCCAGAACAGCCAAGGTTACACAGAGAAACCCTGTCTCAAAACAAACAAACTCCCAAAACCAAAACCAAAACAAACAAACAAAAACAACCCTGTTTTTATTTTTACAGTTAAAGTAATTTCCATAAAGAATCTTTCCAGGGCTGGAGAGATGGCCTGGAGGCTAAGACTGTGTGCTGCTCTTGGAGAGGCCAAATCCAATCCCCAGCATGTACACTGGACTCCAGTACAGGGATCCAGTACCCGGGGCCTCCGTGGGCACCGGTGCTCTAGTGCACATACCCTCACACAGACACACACACATAATTTAAAAAAAGAGTGAAATCTAAAAAAACCTTTATTTTAAAAACTAAAAATCTTGCCTTTTTAAAACAGATATTAAGTGGCACTAAATATCTTGCCTTCTTAAAACATAAATTCAAAATTCATGCATTAAAGGTAGTAGAGAAATTTCACAAACTAATTTAAAATGGGATTGTTTTTGAGACAGAGTCCTGCAGTTAGCTAAGGTTGGCCTCAGAACAGTGGTATCAGCCTCCTGACTGAGGCATGAGCTACCAAGCCCATTTAAAAAATATGACTTTTAATGACAGGAAGGACTAACAAGTGAAAAAAGCTATGACAATACAAAGCATCATTAACTGGCGACTTAGTAAATTAATAAAACTTAACGAATCTCAAACTTTATAACTTTAACTTGTAAAGGCCGTAGACAGCACTCTGTCTGTGTATCATGTTTGGGGTTTGGGGTTCTACACAACAACAAATAAATGAATAAGTATATATATTATTTTTTAAAAGTAAATTTATTTAGAATAATATTTTTAAAACACCAAAGCCAGGCATGTTGACACACACCTTTAATCCCAGCATTCAGGAGGCAGAGGCAGGCAGACTTCTGTGAGTTTGAGGTCAGCCTGGTCTACGTGAGTTCCAGGACAGCCAGGGCTACACAGAGAAACCCTGTCTCAACACTAAAAAACAAAAATAAAACTCCACCAGGCCAGGAGTAGAGATACACACCTTTAATTTCAGCACTTAGTGGGGGAAAAAACCTACAACCATCAACCATCAAAACCTAAACAACAGCAAGTAAAACCTATCAATAATGTCTTAAAAACAATTATGATGATTGATAAAGGAGCAGCAATTTAATGACATTCTTTAAGGCTTGCAGTGACTTTTTTTTAATGTTAACACATTTTTAGTTATTTATCCTGTGTGTGTGTGTGTGTTGTTTGTGGGTGTAGGTCAGAAGACAATTTAGGGAAACAACTCTTTCCTTCTATGCCAACTCTAGAGATCAAACTCAGGTCACAATGTTTTTAACAGCAGCGCTTTTCCCTGCTGAGAATTTCGCCATCCCAGATTTGTGTTTATGAAAGGTTTTCATAAATAGTCCATCTGAAAGGAGGACCAGATGGCTCTGGTCAAAGCTAATCCAGACCGACAGCTAGCTTAACCTAGATGAACTTTCTCCCTCCACCAGAGAGGAATATAAAAAGGTCACAGTTCAGAAAGATTTTGTGGCTCAGCTACCTGCCTAGCAAGCATCAGAGCACTATGGGCTTAATCCCACGCACTGTATAAACATATAGTGATGGCAAATGCCTGTAATCTTAGTTCCTGGTAGGCAGGATGATCAAAAGCTCAAATTCAATCTCCTCCACCACACAGTAAGGACAAGGCCAGCATGAGCTACATCCGACCTTGTTTCAAAAAGGATATAAAATGATCTTCTGGTAAAGAAGTAAATGGTCAGCCGGGCGGTGGAGGCGCATGCCATTAATCCCAGCACTCAGGAGGCAGAGGCAGGCAGATCTCTGTGAGTTCAGGGCCAGCCTGGTCTACAGAGCAAGTTCCAGGACAGGCTCCAAAGCTACAGAGAAACCTTGTCTGGAAAAACAGAAAACAACAACAATAAGGAAAAAGTTTTATTTTTTGGCTACTGTTCAAGAATATAACTCTCTTGCTAGCCCACTCCTTTCAGGCCCCAGCAGCACAGGCTACACAGCTATACCTGGAAAACTGCAGAGGCAGCACCAGAAACTGACCGTAGTCCCAGGCAAGGCTGGCTGAAGGTGTTGCTCCAAGGTTACAGGTGAAGGGTGGAGCCAGTGGGTCCCCGGAGAGAAGCGGTAGCCCTAGGGAGCAGGAATGATGAGATCTCGAGGGACATCTGGAGGAACCTGGGGCTCACAGGCATGACTCTCTGGCACCTTTGGGTAGATGAAGGGGGCTTAAGTTTAATTTGAAAAATAACCACAAAACAGCTACCAAGTTAGAAAGTAAGAGAGCAAAATGTGTTCCGAGGATGTTCCTCAGGGACTAGGGAATGCAGATCAGTGGCTAGCACTTGTCTGACATTCATCGGACACACCAAAGAGGACACTGCAAAAACAGACCTGCTGGATAATGGAGAGGAACAGATTTACACACACATATCCACAGCAGTGCCTGGAACTTTATGCTGATGGCCTCCTAATGTGGCCCGGGTTCCTAGTATTATCATCCTTCACAGACCGAGACCAAAAGGAAGTACTGGCCAAGACTAAACTGCAAGCAAGCTGTGTCAGCACTTGAACCTCAGCTTGTCTTGACAGCGTCGAAATCTGAGCTCTTAGGCCCTGCATGCCTCTATCCTTTATACACAGGATATATACCGTGTATATGTTACATATTTATATATAAAGTATATATATCTATCTATCTATCTATATATAGATATATATATCTTTAATATTCTAGTCACAGTGAGCATCCTTCTAACATCTTCATCTATGGCTCCTAGAATGCAGGATTAGTCAGCCTCTTTAGTGCTTTAATTTGTTCCCATTCCCCCCAATACCCTGCTTACTGCTTTGCCCTTGCTAAGCCTTATCTGAAGTCTCAGTGAAGGCTACATTCACACTTGTGCATGTTCTGTTTGAGCAAAGGCATTTAAAGGAGGAGATCCTGGAATTACAAAATCTGGAACACTTTCTGGTTACGAAAGCCAATGCGTGCAAGAGAAGGAAGTTAAAGTTCCTCAACACACTTAACACTTGAGTGGCACTGGAGATACTCAGAAGTGGTGATGGCTGAGAGCTGAGACTAACCTCAGGGGAGGAAACAACTCCCAGCTACTCTAAGGCAAACACCATGAGCTGGTCACTTTAGCCTCCCCACCCCCTGCAAGAATCCTCTAAAAAGGTCCCACTGAAGAGGGCTCAGTTTGCTCCTGAGGAAACAATGAGAAAGAAAAGGCAGCCCCCACCCTGGCAAAGGCTTGTTTGCTTCCAGTTAAGATATCAAACATTGCACAAGGCAATGAGTATTTCAATGTTTGTATTAAAGTGAACAATCAAATGGTTATGTATAAAGCAAGTGTTGACTTCTGAGAACTCTGCTGGCAGACCGTAGGAGTCCTGTAAAATGGTCTTTCTCACAATTGCTCTTAGCTTAGGGACAATGGGTTGTAACAGTCCCTGTGCACTATGGTGCCTCTAATCAGCAGCAAGCTAGACGAGTCCCAGCCAGTGCCAGGGGTAAAACTAGTGCCTCATTCGCACCAGGCAAGAGCTCTACCACTAAGCCACCATGGCAGCTACACTGAACTCTACCATCTGATTTCTTTGTTCCACATAAATATCAGCAAGCACGGAGTAGAGTACAGCCAGTGCTTCAGAGAGGGTGCCAAGGGACCTGGTATCAAGCAGAAAACCCTTTGCACCATGTGTCTGTCATGTCCCCAGCACTGGTGCATCTCCCTCCATGGAGTCACAGGCCTTGAGAAGAAAGGAACCCTAATAAGGCCACTTAATAGGCTGCTGAGGTTGCTCAGAGAGAGCTGATGACCATGGGGCTTCATATCCTACACAGGTGTGTGACACAGAGGGTCCTGGTGGGCAGCGCTGGCCACACTTCATGTTCTTCCTTCAGCCCTACTTGAGATGCTTTTAGGAAAGCATTTTATTACCAGATCTGGAGAATTCCCAGCAGCCAGCCAGGACCAAAGGTCTGTGTGTGTACATAGAGAGTGCCGACAGACTCTGTGGTTTTTTAGGATACACAAAGCAGAAAACATTTATTCATTTAACAAACATTTGCCAAATGTAATGTGTATTTGTACAACATACTAAGGATTTACTAATGGACACGTTATTACAGCTTACAGTCTGTAATGCTTCTCTCTCTTGTAACTGTTGATATTAAGCTAAGGCAGGTAAGTTAGGGTTTTCATTGCTGTGAAGAAACACCATGATTATGGCAACGAAAAACATTTAACTGGGGCTGGTTTTCAGTTCAGAGGATTAGACCATTCCCATCATGGTGGCACAGACATGGTGCTGGAGAAGGAGCCAAGAATTCAACATCTGGACCAGCAGGTAGAAGACATAGTGACCCACTGGGCCTGGCTTGAGCTTCTGAAACCTCAAAGTACACCCACTTCCTCCAGCAAGGCCACACTTACTCCATTAAGGCAACACGCCCTAATCCTTTCAAATAATGCCACTCCCTATAAGCCATTTTCATTCAGACCACCAGAGATAATATCACAAAATCCTGGAAAAGACAGGGATTAATTGTCTGTGTGTTGACAGACGGAGGGCTGGGTGACCACGGTGCTCTGGCTGCTTCTTCCTGAGGCGTTACTGGAGGATCCCAGAGAAATGGAAGGATATTTGTGGAAAAGAGTTACCCTGAAGCCTGAGTGTGAGCCTGGCAGTAACAAACAATGAGACACAGATGAAAACAGACCCCAAGGCTTAAATTCTTAAAATTAAAAAAAATTCTTTTCAAAGACAGGGTCTGTCTAGTATGTAATCCTGTTACTATATGGTTATTATATTGTTATTATAACTCAGTCTGTAGACCAGGCTGGCCTCAAATTCACAGAGATCCACCTGCTTCTGCCTTCCAAGTGCCAGCATTAAACCATGTGCTACCACGCCCAACAGACACAAAGCTTTGGATTCTGTCCCCAGAAAGAGTTGATGGGCACATGTATGTATGTGAACTAAAGCATACATAGCTTACGTCTGCTCTGACTTTGTTCTCGGCCTTTCTCTGAGGCTATTTAAGCACTGGAAAATGTCAAAGGCAATGGATTCTGCAGATGGAAACCGCATCATGAATAAAAGGGAGAAGGATTTTTAGGATACGGCCCTCATCTGTGAAGCTCACCAGCTGTTTTCTAGTCGGGTGAACAAGACAGTACATAGCAGTGGAGGGGTAATGAACAATTTCCTTGTATTCCCTAAAATAAGAAAAAAGCTTCATGAATATTTAATATGTGACGGACTCTGGCTTTGTCAGTTGTAAGGCAGTGGCTGTGGGTCCTGATAGTGAGCCCGTAACATGGGTGGTGGTGGGGCCTCTCTTGGGAGTTTATTGAAGCATCTCAGACATAAAGTGTACATGTTTCAAGATATCATTTTAAAAAATTTATTATCTATATGGCGTTCTGCCTCCATATATGCCTGTAGGCCAGAAAAGGGCACCAGATCTCATTACAGGTCGTTGTGAACCACCATGTGGTTGCTGGGAATTGAGCTCAGGACCTCTGGAAGAGCAGCCAATGCTCTTAACCTCTCAGTTAACTCTCCAGCCTTCAAGATATCATTTTAAAAAAAAGGGTATCAGGCTGGGGAGATGGCTCAGAGGCTAGAGCACTGACTGCTCTTCTAAAGGTCCAGGGTTCAATTCCCAGCAACCACATGGTAGCTCACAACCGTCTATAATGAGATTTGGTGCTCTGTTCTGGCATGTAGGCATACATGCCAGAATATTATATACATAATAAATAATTAAAAAAATAAAAATAAAATAAAAAAGGGTATCATGGATGTAGTTTTTAAAAAGAGGGCCAGAGAAATGGCACAGTATATAAAGGCTCTTGTTCCAACCCTGGTGACCTGCCCAATCCTTATACAAGAAAGATGGAATCAACTCTCATAAGTTGTCTGTCCCATCTGTATGCACATATATGCACACATATACACAAACGAATGTAATAAAAGTTTAACAGAGACTACCAGAGGTTTCCAAAGTTTTGTAGTTATCTGGGAAGTGCTGACAAGCACCTCCAGGGCTCACAGGTTAGCACGGGACTAGTGGGGAATTTAAAGAAGAGGGGTATGGAGTTCTTTGACAAAATTTCCAATCCTAGATACCTTTAAGTTTTTAAATAACAAGTGACTACAACAGTATGTGAAACTGCCTAAGCAAGGGGAGGGCAGAGAGACGGTTCAGCAATGAAGAATACTGACTGCTCTTGCAGAGGACCAGGTTGGGTCCCAGCACCCATGAGGCAGCTCACAATATTCTGTAACGCAATGTTCTCTAGTTCTAGGGGGTCTGATGTTTGCTGCTGGCTTCTGTGGTCACTAGGTCTACACATAGTGCACATACATACATACAGACAGACAAACATTCATATGTATAAAATAAAAATAAATATTTTAAAAAGCAATAAACATACTCAGGCTGAGGAGTAACTGCCTGTTATGTAAGCAGAAGAACCTGAGTTCAGACCCAGCACCTATGTGAAAAGCTGGGCATTGGAATGTGTCTGCAACCCCAGCACCGGAATGGGAGCCAGGGCAGGAGGGGTGCAGGGACAGGAAACTGCTGGAGCTTGCTGGCTAGCCAACCCAGCCAAATTAATGTGCTCCAGGTTCAATGAAAGAGCATTGTGGAGAGCAACAGAGGAACCTACGTCTGGCCTACACACACACACACACACACACACACACACACACACACACATCTATGGATATACCCTCCTTGAAAAAAACCCTCTCCATCAGAAAACCCCCACACGCAAACCTGTCCCTTCAAGGAAAAATGACAAGATATGAGAATCAGAACTATCAAACAATTCATGCTAAGAATAGAAATCTAGTGAACATGAATGTCTGAACACAGATGTGCGGTGGATCTTGTGTGTCCCCTGAAGGCTCATATGTTAAAAAGTGAGAACTTTGATAGGTGGGGCCTGGTAGGAGGTCTACATCACTGGAACATCTGTGAGAACTCTTTCTGGACCCAACCATGTGTGCGGCTTTCATCTGCCACATTATTCCCCACCATGGTGTGCGGCCTCACCATAGGCTGCAAGGCTATGGCCAATTATCATGGGCTGAAACCTCTAAAACTATGAGCCAAAATAAGTCTTTTTCCAAAAAAAGCTGCCTCAAGAATTTGTAATAGCAATAAAAAGCTGATAAGCGTAAGACAGCTCATAAGTACACGATATTGCCACAGATGCTATATGAGTGCCACATATAAAGGTATATACCACAAACATTCAAGACCAGAATTTGCATCTTTCTTTTTACCTATAAACACGCACCAACTCAAATCTACCCGGAGCATTTGCGATGCAGGTAAATGAGCTCAGACCCAGAAGCACAGCATCTGTGCCTACACAAGGTTTATCATGCTCATTTGTAAGCTCAACAAGACCTGGTTCCTGAAATAAACAGACCAAGAACAAGCATGTTCACACGCTAGGACATGAGTTTCACTTCAGCCATCTGAAGTGAAGAGGCTTTCCCTGTACAAGGCATGTTTATACTATAATTTTTGTTCTGTTACTATATTGGAAATGTTTTCATCATGTTAACTTTACCTCTTATCTACACAATTTCTCTGTGTAGCCCTGGCTGTCCTGAAACTTGTTCTGTAGACCAGGCTGGCCTCAAACTCAAAGATCCACCAGCCTCTGCCTCTCAAGTGCTGGGATTAAAGGTGTACGCCACCACTGCCTGGCCTCATCTTGTATCTCTCTAAAAAGTCCACATTCATCTATAATTCTGGATCCACTTGTTAGGATTTATTATTTGACTATATACATATATGTGTGTGTGTATGTATATATATATATGTATATATATACACATATATACATGAATATATATATATATATACTCTCTCTCTCAAATTCTTTTCTATATAGCAGTACACAAGGAAAGTGTATGGGGATGATTTGCTTACACAGTGGTCCTTATGCAAATGAGGTGATCATGGCCTACAAGCCAGAACCTGTGTCTTAGAGCTCTAGAAAGCCAAGTCTGAGACTGGGTGATTTGTTCTGCAGGCCCAGGTAGATAGAGAACTGTACTTTCTGGAACAAACACTCACCATTATCTGGTCTATCCAGAGCTGGTGGCAGTGATCTCCCTAGAAGAGGAAGCTCTTGGTGAGAACTGACAGAGTATATTTTAGCACAAATATGTGGCCTATAGAAAGTTCTCTGAAGAGAATTCAACAAAGCTTATACTGTTGCTTGCTTTCCTGCCTGATTCCCATGCTGCAGCCTTGGTTTTGTTCCCTGGGTAGCTAGCTTTTCTGCCTTTTTAGGCATGGGAAATGAGGTAATGAAGCAACAGGAGTCCCCAGAGAGGTAACCATGGATCTTCCGTAACAAGCAAAGCAGCAAGGAGAGCATTATGGTCTCTGTGAAGGTGACCACAGCCTGCTGACTCCAGGCCTTGTGCCATTTAAGGGGAATGGGCATCAATGCAGGAATGGGCCCCAGGCCCTTCTCTCCACACCCAGAATGGGCCTTCAGCACTTCACCCAACATATTGCTCTACCTGGTGAAACCCTATCGTTTCCTGGCCTGCTCCGATGTCAGGCCCTCTGTAATGCAGTCTCTGGGAAGGAGCTTGTCATCTTAGCTGCAAAGCAGAATCTTCTACGGCTGTTTTCCGACAGACACTAAAGCTGAGCCCTACCCATGAAGACTGTGGGCTCTGGTCTGAGCAGTTCTAACACGCAGCCTTGGTTTAGATCTCCTGCTCCTAATTGAAACCACACCTCTGGACACCTGTGGCACCTATTCTGGATGTGCCATGTGCCACCTACCTCATTCTTTAATAAAAATACATTGTTTATTATTTGTGCTGTGGCAGGGGAATGCTTGCACTATGGTGTCTGTATGGAGGTCAAGGACAGCTTGAAGAAGTTGGTTCTCTCGGTCTGCCAGTTGGGTTGTAGGGATCTAACTCAACCTATCAGATGGGACTGTCAAACGCCTTTACCACTGGTCCAGAACTGTTTCTGCTTTTTGCCAGGTTTTTTTTTTTTTTTTTTTTTCCTTTTTTCCTTTTTTTTTTTTTTTTTTTTTTTTTTTTTTTTTTTTGGTAAATCAGTGCCATTCTAAGATCTCTAAGACCAGGGACAATCCCCAGTGACTCAGAATCATGCCTGGAGCCTTGCCCATTTGAAGAGTGATAGGCATACCTAAGAGTTCTAGAATGTAGCTCTAGACAGACTCAGTAGCAAAGGAGCCTCCTGCCAATTGCCAGAAGCAGGGCTGGAGGAGAAACCATAGGCTCCATAAAGGCCAAATTAAGCCTTCCCAGTTAAGACTAAGTCAAACAGTTTCCATGAGACTACCTGGTCAATATAATATGGAAAGCTAGTGACTTGCTAAAACAATTACAACTACCTTGTCATGCTCCAAAAGGCTGTTCGCTCAGATTGGTGGAACAGCATTTTAGAGGAAGATGTTCTGTTTGCAAGGGCTCAATTCAAACCAATGTGGGTGAGGTAGATTCCCATGGCATCCATTTTCATTAACTTTTCCTCTCCCTTCCCCCTTCACTTCCCATGAGGCAAGTTTTCTAAAATGGTTTCAGTCTTTTCAAGCTTAATAACGGCAACACCAAAACTTTCTGAACGAAATAAGTCTGCTTAGGAGACAAGGGTGGATTTCATTTCCTTTAACTCTGTCTGGGTCTCCACATTGTTACTACAGAGCCGACATCACTCATTCTGGAACATTTCCAGAGGGCTCCTGATATGCAAACACCAAGTTCCTAAACCAGGATTCAAGAACCTTCCGGGCCCGGAGACAAGGGGACAGACAGAAATACCTTCTAAGACAAAGCCCAGAAGGGCCACACACAGGGAAAGCAGGGTCTCTCAAGCGTGCAGCGCCAGGGAACACCTGCCCTGGACGCAGGCTCTGAAGGCGACCCTAGCCCTCAGGTGCTGGTTGAAGTCCGGAGCACCAGCCCCGAGACACCTGACCCTGGGCACGGTGCTGCAGGACCATAGCCCACACCAATGATTCCCCCTTCCCTGTCTTGTCCTGCACACTGGGGGCTTCGCCAACTTCAACCCCTTATGGAAGCACCCCTTGAACGCTACGCTGAAGTTCGTGAAAATAAAGAGGGTGGAGCTTGAAGGACTCTGATTCGGGAGGAATCTCATCCCGCACCAGTACTGGCTGGGTGCGCCGGGAGCACTCCACCTGCCCGCTACCCTGTAGCCTAGAACGCACCGGAGGGCGGGCGGCTGTCAGTCCATCTGCTGGGCCCGCATAACGACCCTGGCTGTCTGTGCAGGTCCCAGCGCGCCCAGCGGTCCCGCTATAGAGAGGACACACCCAGTCTCGCCGCTGCCGCGAAAGCGACACCTGCGGCAACACACACGGACCGTCCGGGAGCCGGCGGGGACTTGGAGGCCCCAGGCTGGGGCGCTGCCCGCAGGCAAAGCGGAGACACGGGCAAGGACGAGCAACCTCAGACGCCGGCGCTAGCACGCGAGGGACGGGTCCTAGTGGCACTCACCGACCCCCAGCGCCAGGGTGGCAGCGCTCGGTGCGGCTCTCTCGCCAGGTTCCCTCCCTTAGATTCCCGGTTCCGCTCCAGCCTCGCAGGGGCGGCTGCGGCCGGCGCTGACAGCTGAGGCCGCCCCGCAGGGAGGAAGCACCGGAGACCGGCGCGGTGGGAGAACGCACCAGGAAGCTCCGGCTCCTCCAGGGGGCGCGGCGGATCGCGCGTGCGCAGTGGGCCGCCCCTGCAGGTGCCCGGGGTTTGCTCCCGGCCGGCTTAGCCTCGCCTAAGCTCCGGCTTCAGCGTCTGCGCAGTGCCTCGCACATGTTGCCCGGCTCTGAGGGCTCTCCGCGTCGCGCGCGCGTGCACCCTCTCCTAGGTCAACATTCCGGATCGTGCGTCTGCGCAGTACTTCCTGGAGGGCGCACCTCCGGCAGGCGCGTGCGCGAGTGTGGGTGGGGTGGGGCGGGGCCGTACTGCGCGTGCGTGATGGGTTGCCCCTGCGGGTTTTGGGCCGCAATCCGGTGACCGAGAGTGCGGCGCCCCCTGGTCCGCGTCCAGCAGAGGGCGTTAGTCTGGGGAGTCTGCTTCGTCGGCTGAGCGTGCGACGCCGGGGGACAGAGCCCCGGGGCCATGGGCCTGAAGCTTGTCTCAGCACAAATATGTTTCAAAGCAACTGAGGCTGGAATATTAAGTATTTCACTTTCGCGGCGGGTTTTGCTATTTCAAGTTCCTCTTTCTCCCGAGGGCCCTCGCTCCATCTCACTCCCGTCACCAAGGGAACGTGCTACTTTCCCGCTCCTGCCTGAGCAGAAAAAAACCCAAGCCCTGGTGAGGTTAGGTTGAGGAACCTTCCAGGGGCGACAGCGGGCAGCGTGTAAAGCTAGAGTCACGACCCAGCCCAGCAGCACCGCTAGGAGAACGGAGTAGGAGTAGCGGGGGTGGGGTGGGGCTAGGAGGAGGGAATCAGGGTCCCCGCTGGGAGGGAACGGCGGTGGGGTCGCAGGTTCCTGGATTCAGATCTGTGCAGCCGCGCGGCCGGCCCGTGAGAACTGGGCCACCGAGTGGAGCGTGGGCGACTGCGCCGCGGGGCCAACAGTCGCCGCGGGTGGTCCGGCGGGTCCCTGAATGCCCGCGGCCACTGGCTGGGTGCGGGCGGTGAGTGAGGCTCAGCCTTCCCCGGCATCCGGGCTGCAGAGGTGCCTAAGGTAACCCGGGATGCCAGTTTCACTGTGGTCACGACCTCTAGCTCTCTGAGGTCCAATATGGTTAACCCAGAAGGTGGGCTCCCAAGGAAAGAGCCCTTGCATGGCACACAGTCAATCCCCTGGGATCCTAGAACACCTTCCACAGAGACAGCTCTGGCCAAGTTTGCCGGATAAAGGAGTCACTGAGACCTGAATTCAGGCCTTGAGTTCTTCAGTAGTGTAGTCAAGTCATTTGACTCTTTGGAATCTTAACTTCCTACTCCTAAAATTGAAATGGTAACAATAGCAAATTTATCGCCCTTTTTGAAAGTGAAATGAGAAAAAAGCGTATTTAAGTGATTATAATGCCTGGCACTTAAATTCCAATTAAATGGTAGTATGACGCATGCCTATAATAATAAGCATGCGTGGGGGGGTTAATTAATGGAAGGCAGGGATTTGGATTCTTAGAGTGCTGCAAGCATCTCCATCATCCCTCCAAACAAAATGTCTTTTCCATTCTCTACTTCACGCCAGAAAAGTGTGTGAGCCTGACTAACTTTAGCCTGCTTCTTCCTTAATCACTTTTCTATCAAACCAGTACTTGTCATTTCCAGCTTAAATTGATTAAAACTTGCAACTCTTTAGTCTTTTCCAAACCGAATCCTAGTTCTGCAGAGCTAAATCTAGGAACAGAGCTGGATAACTTAAAATTTCCCTTAGGTAAATGAGGTTGGAAGTATTGATGAAGAACGTTCCTCAGCATCTCACAAAATAGGCGTCTTGTGTTAAATTTACATTTTTATTGTGTGCTGACTGCACAAATACAACTGGAAATGTAAGTATTAAAACACCCACTTAACATAATTCAGAGTCCTCAACAAAGTATCGTTAGACTAGTGAAGCTATTGTAATTTGAAAATAATACTAGGCCAGGTGGTGGTGGCATACACCTTTAATCCCAGCACTTGGGAGGCAGAGGCAGGTGGATCTCTGTGAGTTCGAAGCCAGCCTGGTCTACAAGAGCTAGTTCCAGGACAGGCTCCAAAGCTACAGACAAACCCTGTCTTGAAATTCATCCCACCCCCCAAAGAGAGAGGGGAGGGGAACCAATGTAATGATTTTGTGTGTTTATTTTTTTGCAACCATAATTATGCTCTCAGTAATTTAATTTTTTTCCTCACAGCCATTAATCTATTTTTTAATGTAGGTGTAGCTGGTTATGGTGTTACCTTCTAAGTACTGCATCTTTTTTTTTTTTTTTTGTTTTTTTGTTTTTCGAGACAGGGTTTCTCTGCAGCTTTTTTAGAGCCTGTCCTGGAACTAGCTCTTGTAGACCAGGCTGGCCTCGAACTCACAGAGATGCATCATATTTTTTTAATTTGTTTTTTTATTTATTATGTGCAGTGTTCTGCCTGCTTGTACAGCTGCAGGCCAGAAGAGGACACCAGATCTCATTACAAATAGTTATGAGCCATCATGTGGTTACTGGGAATTGAATTTAGGACCTTTGAAGAGCAGTCAATGCTCTTAACCCCTGAGCCATCTCTCCAGGCCCTGCATCATTTTTTAATAGTTATTTTATAATTATATGTATTTGTATGTCTGGGTCAGTCTTTCTGTCAATCCCCCCCTCCCCCGTGTGTGTGTGTGTGTGTGTGTGTGTGTGTGTGTGTGTGTGTGTGTGTGTGTATTTGTGAATGTGCGTGTGTGTGTGAGTGCCTGTGGAAGCCAGAAGAGCACATCAGATCTTCTGGAGCTGGAACTGCAGGCAATTGTCAACTGCCCCGTGTGGCTGCTAGGAACTGAACCTGGGTCCTCTGGAAAGTAGGATGGACTCTTAAATGCTAAGCCAGTTCTCCAGCCCATGCATCTTATTTTTTTAAGGCAGGGTCTATCACTGAACTTGGAGCTCAGTGTTTCAGGTCAACTACCTGGCCAGTGAGCCCCCAAGACCTAGCTGCCTCCCTGCTCAGCTAGTGCTAGGGTTACAGGCATGTGCTGCCATGCCTGACTTTACATGAGTATTGGGGACGGAACTCAGGTCCTGCAAGCATTTTGTGCAGCAAATATTTTACCCATTGAGCCATTTCTTGAGCCATCTCCCCAGTCCTGAAGTAAAGAACATTCCTTTACTTAAATATGCTAAGAAGAAAAACATGGAAAGTAGATATGGATGTCCCAAGAGACTGAAATTTTATTTAGAATGGCAATGAAAAGCTCACTGGGAAAGTAACTTCTGAATAAATATCCAAAAGAAACTGTAGAGTTCTCCATGTAAAGACATGAAGGACTTGTGTACTTGGCAAAGGAAACCCAAATGTTGATGCAGTGTGGGTTTATTGTGTTTTGGAACAGTAGTTAGGCCTGTGATGTCGTAGTAGGAACAGGAAGGTAGATGGGTAACTGATGAAATAACAGGAACTATATACTGCAGGACTTTGTAGGTCATTGTAAAGCGCAGCTTTTTCTTGGAGATTTTATGGTAGAAGGGTCATCTGGCTTGAACGATTGTTCTTGTTAGCACATAGGAGTGCGTTGCAAGGTGACAAGATCAGATGCAGTGTCTGCACTGCTGCTGCTGTCTTCGGCTGTCACCAAACCGTCAAATGTCAGGAGAGGTGAGGACTGATAAGAACTGGGGTGGTGGAAGGTGCCAAATTCTGGGACTGTTCTAAAGGCTGAACCAGCAAGCTTGTGACAGTCTGTGTTTCAAAAGAAAAGGCAGTAAAGACCATTATCTCAAGAGTGGAACTGATAGGACCTGAGGTAAAGGAGGACCCTAAGATAAATTGTTTCAGGAGAACCACAAATAGGCCAGGCCAGTTTTGAGCTAAAACACAGTGGGGCAGGGACAGGTAGCCTTCAGTTTAACATTTGGGAAAAGTCCAGACCTAGAGAAAACAAAGTAGACATTGTGTGAATGCCTGTGGATCCTGTCATGGCTATGTGAGGTCACATGTTGGCATGAAAAGGAGTCCAGACACTGAGCCTGTAGCACCTTCATGTTTGCAGGCTGTGGAGAGGAGGAGGCATCAGCCCAAAGAGCCAGGGAAGGGGTAACAATGAAAAGACAGTGTTCCGAGTGTCCCCAAGAGCAACGTTATTCAAGGAAGAAAAGAATACTTCTGTTTTTGTTTGTTTTTCTCAGGGCAGGGTCTCACTATGTAGCCCCAGCTATCCTGGAACTCACTCTGTAGACCAGGGTGGCCTTGAGCTCACAGAGATTCTCCTGCCCAAGTGCTAGAATTAAAGGTGTGTGCCATTACACCTGACTGAAAATACTTCTTGGCATATTTGTGTTATACATCCTATTTCTCAACTTGTTTCTTGACTAGTGGTGAGCGTCTTTTTCAACTGGGGGAAAAATGGCAGTGTTCAAGAAACTAAAGCTTCTCCTCTGGAAGAATTTCGTCTTAAAGGTATGGATACGCTTATCCATAGGGGAAGGTGTGGGTTCTCTGGAGCAGCTGCGTGTTTGAGTTAAATAAGTTACAATCTTAGCTTCTCTTCCTGTGGTAAGTCACCTTGACAGAAGCAGCTCAAGGGAGAAGGGGTTTATTCTGCCTCACAGCTTAAAGGTGGGGACGTCGTTGTGCCAGCTTGAAGCACATGGTCACATCACATCCACGGTCAGGAGCAGAGGACAGTGGGTGTTATTCTGTCCCCTTTTTCCACTTACACAGTCCGAGATCCTAGCTACAGAGTGGTCCCGCTCATGCTCAGCCAGTCTTCTCCCCACAGGCATTCCCAGAGGCCTGTCTCTAGGTGATTTTAGATTCTGTCAAGTTGAAGTTACAATCACTACTAATGAGTTGAAGAACAATTAAGAGTTTAATTTCTAGCCGGGTGGTAGTGACCGCACACCTTTAATCCCAGCACTTGGAGGCAGAGGCAGGCGGATCTCTGTGAGCTCGAGGCCAGTCTAGTCTACAAAGCAAGTTCTAGGATAGCCAGGGCTGATACACAGAGAAACCCTGTTTTGAAAAACAAAACAAACAAACAAACAAACAAAGAATTTCATTTCTATAAGTTCACACTCCCACAGTGATTCTGTGAGGTCTCATTATGAAACAAAACTCTTGTTGATTTCTAACTCTTGATGGTTTAGAAGCAGTATTAAATAGAGATGCCTGGCTAGCTCTTATTCTGTCTTTTACCTTTTGTGTCTGTGTTTTGTATAGGAAGGGTAGAAGAAATGAAAGAGGTTTTTTTGTGTTTGCTTGTGCACTTGTTTTGAGACAGGGTCTCAATGGTATATCAAAGGGTGGGCTCAAACTTCCTAAGTAGCCAAGGGTGACCTTGAATTTCTGATCAGTCTGCCTTTAAACCTCTAGGATTACAGATGTGAGTTTCTCCAGCTTTCTAAGTAGAAGAATGCTTGCCCCATAGAAATCACACTTGGGTTTCATCTGGGATTGACATGCAGCTGTTGTTTCTGTTTCAGAAGCGGAAGACTCTGATAACAGTTCTCGAAATCCTGATGCCGTTACTGTTTTCTGCAATTGTACTGTATCTTCGTTTCAATAGTATGCCAATACATGTATCGACTACTAAGTACCCAGCATTTGATATCAGTTTTCTTCCAATATATTTTTATTATTATCCGATGAGAAGTAAATATCAGTTGGCCTATATCCCTTCCAAAAGTGAGACTTTGAAAACCGTTACTAAAATGGTGGATCAAGCCTTCACTGTTGGCTTCCAAGGTCAGATATAAGATGGAGTAGGGAGGGCATTTCACTTTTTCTTATTGCACTAAAATGTTTTATTGCGTTTATTTGTTGTGGATGTGAGTATAGGTGTGTGTATGTGTGCATTCTGTGACGCACAAGTGGAAGTCAGAGGACAACTTGCCAGAGTCATTTCTCTCCTCCCTGTGGGCCCTGGGGATTGAACTCAGGCTGTCGGGTCTGCTGGAGACATGGCGCCATCCTGGAGGGCATTTTTATAGTGTAGTTTGAAGTGATGCAAAATCTGGAATCTCCAAGCATCTGAGGTGGTAGTTGAAGGAAAGCCTGTCCTCTATGCGTTTTTATTATTTTACAGACCACACTGAAGGCATTCTTGTATCACAAGGTTTAAATGCTAATTAAAATGTTAAATACCTTTTTGTTTGTTTTTTTTTTTTTTTTTTGAGGCAGGGTTTCTCTGTGTAACTTTGGAGCCTATCCTGAAACTAGCTCTTGTAGATCAGACTGGTCTTGAACTCACAGTGATCCTCCTGCCTCTGCCTCCTAAGTGCTGAAATTAAAGGCATGTGCTACCACTGCCTGGCCCTAACTAGCTCATATAATTAAAATTAACCCATATCCTTTGAATCTACATTCTTCTACGTGCATGTTTCCTCATCTCCATTATGCCCATCCTGGTTCTTCCAAGGCGACTCTGCCTTTCTTCTCCCTAGCATCCTCCCTTCCCCGAAAATCCTCCCTAGCTATTGGCCATTTGGCTTTTTATTGAGCCAGTCAGAATGACACATCTTCACAGTGAACAAAAAAGATTATTCTACAACATACTCATAGGTTTCTCTGCTTCTCTTTCTTATTGTAACCCAGTCTCCAGACAGAGGCAGAAAGATAACTCAAATGGTCATTAGGATTTTGCCCATGCCCTGCTTACACCCTTCTATGGTTTCCCAATACACAGACTTTCTAGACTATGCTCCTGCTGTTTCTTCTCTAGCTTCCTCTGTCAGTACTTTTCTCTGCTTTCTTCAGTGCCCTCTTCATGTAGGTCACTTGGTGCCAGCCATTCCTATGCCAGTCTGTCTTGCTTTTAGGAAGCAGCTAAATAATTAGGTTGAGTTTCTCTCTACTACCTTATTCTCCTTTATAAAGTCCGGTCTGCCATTTTATCAGTATTGTCATTAAGTGTCTTAATTACACATTTATTAGCTTTCTGTGTATTGTCTACTTTCCCCACTGTGCTCAGGGCAGAGGACCGTGTCTGTTTCTTCATCACTGTGTCTTTATAGTGCCTGGAACATAGTAGGTGGCCCAGGAAATATTTATTGAACATAACAGTTTAACTAAATGAATAAAAATTTTCCAAATGTGAGGTTCATATAAAAGTTTCTTCAACATGACTGTGATTGTTATATTGTCCCTTTATGTGTATTTAATCTTTTTCTCTTGCAGCATTTAATACTCATTTTCCTTAAATTTGAGAAACTCCTTGATTTCTTTCTTAATTTCTGTATTGACACATTTTTCATTCAGTAGTGAGTTATTTATTGTCCATGAGTTTTAAGCTTTTTCCTGTTTCTGTTGTTATTGATATGTAGCTTTAATCCATGGTGGTCGGCTGAGGGTGGTATTTCAGCTTTCCTGTGTCTGTTGAAACTTGCTTTGTGTCCAAGTATGTGGTCAGTTTTGGAGAGAGGTCTGTGAGGTGCTGAGAAGAAGGTATATTCTTTTGTGTTTGTGTGAAATGTTCTATAAATATCTATTAGGTCTATTTGGTTTATAACATCAGTTAGATTCAGCATTTCTATGTTTATTTTTTTATCTGGATGACCTGTCTATTGGTGAGAGTGGAGTACTGAAGTTTCCTCCTATAAGTGTGTGAGGTTTGATGTGTGATTTAATCTGTAGTAGTGTTTCTTTTATGAACTTGGGTGCCCTTGTGTTTGGGGTATAGATGTTAAGAACTGCAGAGTTCAATCTGCACACCTTTAATCCCAGTACTCAGGAGGCAGAGGCAGGTGGATCTCTGTGAGTTCAAGACCAGTCTGATCTACAAGAGCTAGCTCCAGGACAGGCTCCAAAGCTACACAGAGAAACCTTGTCAAAAACATAACAACAACAAAACAACAAAAACAAAACAACAAAAACAAAACAACAAAAACAACAAACGAATTTCAGTGTCCTCTGGGTGGGTTTTTCCTTTGATGAGAATGTAGCATCCTTTCCTATCTCTTCTGATTCATTTTGGTTTGAAGTCTATTTTGTCAGATATTAATATAATTAAATGAGCTTGTTTCTTGGCTCCACCTCCACTCACCTGGAATTTCTTCTTGCCCTGAGGGGATGTCTATCCTTGATGTTAAATTGTGTTTCTTGGGTGCTGCAGAAGGACCGATTCTGTTTTTGAATAGATTCTGTTAACACTATCTTTTTATTGAGGACTTGAGGCCACTGATGTTAAGAGATATCAGTGAGCTGATATTGAGGGTATCAATGATCAGTGTTTGTTGATTACTGATATTTTGTTATGTTGTGGTGTGTCTCTGTGTGTGTTTTTCCTCTTGATTTGCTTTCTGGGATATTTATTCCGTGGGTTTTCTTGGGTGTAGTTAATCTCTTTGCATTAGAGTTTTTTCTTCTAGCAGCTTCTGAAGGGTTGGATTTGGAGATAAATATTTTTTAACTTTGATTTTATTATACAATGTTTTATTTTCTCCATTTTGTTGTGACCGAAAGCTTTGCTGGGATAGTACTCTGAGCTGGTGTCTGTGGTCTCTTAGTGTTTGTAGAGCATCTGTCATGGCCCTTCTGACTTTTAGAGTCCACTGAGAAGTCGGTGTTAATCTAATAAAACTTTTCCCCTTTCAGCTTTTAATATTCTTTCTTTATTCTGTATGTTTGGTGTTTTGAATATGTAGAAAAGGGGAATTTCCTTTCTGGTTCAGTTTATTTGGTATCCTGTAAACTTCTTGTATCTTGATAGGTATCTTCTTCCTTAGGTTAGGGAAATTTTCTTCTATGATTTTATTTAAAATACTTTCTGTGCCTTTGACTTAGGTTTCGTGTACTTCCTCTATTCTTATTGTTCTTAGATTTGGTCTTTTCCTAGTATCCGGATTTCCTGGAGGTTTCGTGCCAAGATTTTATTTTAGATTTAATATTTTCTTTGACTGAGTTATCATTTCTTTCTTCCGTGCCTGAGATTCTCTCATCCATCTTTTGTATTCTTTTGATGAGACTTGCCTCTAAAGTCCCTGTTTCAGTTCCTAAATTCAGGTCTTCTTTATTGATTCTATTTTCATTTTCAGGTCTTGTTTTATTCATTTCCTTCCACTGTTTGTGTCTTCATAGTTTTATATAAGGGTATTATTCATATCCTCCTTAAGGACCTTTGTCATACTTATTTATGATTATTTTAAGGCCATTGTACTGTCCTTCAGCTACATTGCAATTCTCAATTCTTAGAAATCTGCCTGCCTTCCTCTGCCTCTTGGGTGCTGGGATTAAAGGGGTGCTCCACCACCCCCTGGCTAGAGCAACACATACTCTTAACCACTAAACCATCTCTCCAGCCCCATGAATCCTCTCTCTCTCTCTCTCTCTCTCTCTCTCTCTCTCTCTCTCTCTCTCTCTCTCTCTCTCTCTCTTTGTGTGTGTGTGAGAGAGAGAGGGGGAGATTGAAAAAGAGATTGAAGTGGGGAGAAGAAAAAGGGGAATAAATGTAGGTGTGCACATGCTATTATACATGTGGAGGGCAAAGGATAACCTCAGATGGTGGGCCTTTCCTTCTTCTTCTTCTTTTTTTTTTTTTTTTTTTTTTTTTGATTTTTCGAGACAGGGTTTCTCTGTGGCTTTGGAGCCTGTCCTGGAACTAGCTCTTGTAGACCAGGCTGGTCTCGAACTCACAGAGATCCGCCTGCCTCTGCCTCCCGAGTGCTGGGATTAAAGGCATGCGCCACCACTGCCTGGCTCTTCTTTTTTTTTAATGTGTAGCCCAGACTGGCCTTGAACTTGTGATCCTCCTGCCTCTGCCTCCTTCAGCAAATTTTACCGGTAGGCACCACCACAATCGGCCCTTCCATCTTTTCGAAATAGGGTCTCTCCATTGTTTTTCTGCTACATACACCAGGCTAGCTGGCATGATAGGTATCCATTATAATGCACCCCGTTTTTATGTGTGATTTTATAAAGTCTGTTTCTCTAGAGAACCCTAATACACTGGCCCATGAATTTCAGGGGATTTTCCTCTCACCACCACTTCTTCATTCTGTTGTGTCTGACTTGTTTTTTTTTTGGTTTTGGTTTTGGTTTTTGGTTTTTTGAGACAGGGTTTCTCTATACAATAGCCCTAGCTGTCCTAGCACTTGCTCTGTAGACCAGGCTGGCCTTGAACTCACAGAGATCTGCCTGCCTCTGTCTCCCAAGTGCTGGGATTAAAGGCCTGCGCCACCTCCACCTGGCTTATCATTTTATTTTTTATGTGTATGGATGTCATGTATCATCAGATGTGTACCTAATGCCCACAGAAGTCAGAAGGTGACATGGGATCCCTTGGGACTGGAGTTGCAGATGACTGTGGGTGGCCATGTGGGTGCTGGGACTGAAACCCAGATTCTCTGGAAGAGTACCCCGTGCTCCTAACCACTGAGCAGCTCTTGCCATCCCTTGTTGTGACTGGTCCAGGACAGTGCCTAGGGGCGGTGAAACTACAAGAGATACTTCCTAGGGATTTCTGAAAAAGAGCTAACTGTGGGTGGATGTTTCTCTGCCGGCTTCTCAACTGCACATGAAATCTACTGGTGTTTTAACTACTGCCTATGGCTCCATGTCTCCAAAGTCAGCAGCCTACCCGTCACTCAGGCTGCAGCCTGGAAGGACCCCCTGCTCAGCAGTGCTTGCAATATGTGGGTTTAAACTAGGCTGAGAAGCAACCAGCTGACCTTCCTTTTTGACTAGAGACCCAGCAAGAGGCGAGTCTCTTCACTTGTTCCAAATCAAAAGGAAGTGTCAAACACCAAGTCCAAGCCTAACTTTCCCATGAGTCTTCTCTATCCCTGTGGCTTCTCTATGGCTAATTCCCAACAACTAGTCTCTGACTCTGCCCCCTGATTCAAGGTTAACTTTATTAACACAATCTCAGAGTGTCACAGTTCAGTCAAATATCCTGAAACAGTTGGTAGACAGGTTATTTGGATCAACCCTTCAGTAATAAAGGCAATATGGATAAACTACTAAGTACATATTCTTCAGTTCATTAAAGAACTAATTAAGTAATAAAATAAGTTCTAAAAATCTGGATATTTCTTGATCAAAGAGGTAGATCCCTTGGCAGTTATAACTTCATTAAACAGAATGTTTGTTTCTTGTGTATGCATATAATTTTCAGTTTAAGTGTGAATGTGTTCAATAATGGGACACTGTGTCACTCCAAGGCTCAGGGACCACCTTGGAAGAGATGGAGAAGGATTCTAAGAGTTGGTGAGGGAAGAAGGGATTGAAACTGTCTTCTGCACATGACAGGACCTCACAGTGGCTGTGGCTGTCTGCACAAACCTAAGCCAGTCTCCACCCTGGATTAGGAGGAGAAGGGGTTCAAAAGCCTCATCCCAGCTAAGGGGCAAGGAAGAACTGATGGATTCTAAGGGAGGATGAGTCTGTCTGTCCTGGTGTGGTGGCCCACATCTTTAATCCCAGCACTCTGGAGGCAGATCTCTGTGAGTTGGAGGTCAGCCTGGTCTATACCATGAGCTCTAGGACGATTGGGCTGCATAGTCAGAGCTACCCTGAGTTACCCTGTGTGGCCTTGAGAAGTTGACTTTAACCACACTCAGGAGAATATGGACAGCATAAATTGGATTCAGTGGGCTATTAAAAAAATAAAGATATAAATTGGGTTGGGTAGGAAGGTAGGGTGGATCTGGAAGGCACTAGGGGAGGAGTGGGAATAAATATGATCAAATACACTATATGAAATTCTCAAAAATTTAAAAAATGCAGTTTTTAAACCCAGAACAATTGAACATAGAAACTATAAAAACTGTTTTTGACTTTTTTGTTTGTTTGGTTTTTTTTTTGAGACAAAGCCTGTCTAATATATAATCCTGGCTACTCTGGAACTCACTATGTAGATCAGGCTGGCCTTGAACTCACCAAGATCCATCTGCCTGCTAAGTCCTAGGAGTGCTATTGCACCACCATAGCCAGTGAAAAAAATTTAAAAAAAATAGGAAGAGACCTAAATATGCTAAGTAAAGAAAAGAACAATAACCTTATAATAACAACAATAATAATGAAAAACACTATTTTTTCTAATTATGTAAATATATAAATACAGCATTTACTCTTATGGTCAGCAACATGGCTCCATGGCTTGCCACATAAATGTGACAGCTTAGTTCAGTCCTTGGAACCCACATAAAGAAGAAGAAGAGAGCCGACTGAAAAATTATGCCATGACCTCCACATGCTCTTGCACTCACGTATTACACACGATAATGAGTAAGAGCTATCCCTTTCCCTTCCTCAGCGTCACTTCCTGGATTCACAGGCAGTTGTGGACTGCACTACACGTCCCAAACTGAATAATAACAACAAAAACAAAAGACAGGGCTTCTCTGTGTAGTCCTGACTATCCTGGAAGTCAATTTGTAGGTCAACCTGGCTTCAGACTCTGCCTCCAGAGTGCTGGGATTAAAGGCGTGTGCTAAAAGCCATGCCTTTTAACTAATTTCATTCTAAGTGTATGTCTCTCTCTGCTCATGTGTTTGCAGAATGACTGAGTGAGTGAATGGCGAAACAAGCTGGAATCTGAACTCTCCTTAGGATGACAGTCGGAGGCATCGCTTGCTTTCATGCCAGCTAGTCACTAACTGGATTTTTCTCTTTGTAGCTGTAGGCTTTCCTTCAGTGCCTTTATTTGAAAACTATATAATTAAGGATCCCAAGTCTTTCTACATACTGGCAGGAATTGTTTTTGACCACAGCTTCAATAGCAGCAATGAACCTTTGCCACTTATGGTAAGATAACCTTCCTGTAACAACCTATAATGATTTTGTGTGTGTGTGTGTGTGGGGGGGGTGATTTTCAAGACAGGGCTTCTCTGTGTAACAGTCCTAGCTGTCCTGGAACTTGTTTTGTAGACCAGGCTGACCTCGAACTCACAGAGATCTGCCTGCCTTTGTCTCCCAAATGCTGGGATTAAAAGCAAGCACCACCACCACCCGGCCCCCTGTAACAGTCTTACTATGTGGTTACATTCTGAGTGTGGGTCAGTCAGGTTCTCCACCCTCCAGCTTTCTTCCATGGCAGCTTTGTTGACTTATTCCAGAGGAAATGAGTGGATATTCCACATTCACATCTTACAGCCCACTCAGTTGTTTCAGACTCTTTAAAAGAAATCTGTTCTAGCTGAGCAGTGGTGGCGCATGCCTTTAATCCCAGCACTCTGGAGGCAAAGGCAGGCATATCTCTGTGAGTTCGAGGCCAGCCTGGTCTACAAGAGCTAGTTCCAGGACAGGCTCCAAAGCTACAGAGAAACCCTGTCTCGAAAAACAAAACCAAAAGTAGTATGTTAAACAAGACTATCTGGTTTATGTTTTGCTATGGGTGAAACACTTGTGTGTAGCTTTTGTGCTATACAGGCAGTTTAGTGACTTTTAGAACTTGCACTGTGATTAACAAAAACCAACCATATTTTACAAGCATGTGTTATGTTACATACATGTCAAATACCATATCGTGTAACCCTCCAGGCCGCTAATGGGTCAGAGACTGTTTCCATCCCCCTTTCACACTGAAGGAGCTGAGGAAAAAATGATTGAGATTAAGTAACTTGACCAGAGTGACTGCATTTTAATAAGAAATTTGGGGCTGAGGTCTAGGTGACCTGGTTCCAGAGTATTCTACAGTTCATTGTTCCTTTCCCAGGTTGGTCACAGGGATAATGTGCAGAGAAATATAAGGAAGACCATTATGTGATTCCAGGAGAGACACCTGTCTGTGTGGCCTTAAAGAGTTAAGACAAATAGTTTTGCTCTGTCGTGTACCATTGCTGAGTTCCAGGATCTCGAGGCCAAATGCTTTCTCTCTGTTTCTCGTAGGTTAAGTATGACTTGCGCTTCAGTTATGTTCAGAGGAACCTCGCACAACGGAGGCATTTCATTTTTCAAGAGGAGATAGAAGGCTGGTGCACAGCCTTTCTTTATCCTCCTAGTCTAAGCCAAGAACCCCGGGAATTTACATATGCTGATGGGGGACGCCCTGGTGAGGAAACTCTGAAGCCTGTAACATTACCATGAGCACAGCCACATTTGCCCTGTACCACATATTTGTGATACTGTTTGGCTAACTGAATGCTCGCCTAAGATTAGCATTTCAGCAGAGGTCCAAGGAGCTGCCTTTGGAAAATGTGGCGTTCAATAAAATGCTTATATTCTAGTATAAGGTAAAACAGCAGGGATGTATTTTAATTGTTTATAATGGCATTGAATTGCTTGAAAGAATGAAAGCATTTTACAAGAACAGGGGCGTGTGCGTCTATATTTGTAACATTTTGCTTTTTAAAGTATGTTTGCTACTGTTCCCTACAAACAACTCAAGTGAATTTCTTTAATTTGTTGAAATTCCTGTAAAATAACGACTCCTCTACCTTTTCCTTTCCATTTTAGGAAAGTTACTCCTGGGAAGGAGGCATACCTCAGTGGTACTTGCCTAGCGTGAGACCCCTCATGTTCAGTCTCTAGTACTGCCAGAACTAACACGCGCTGCTGACTGTTAGAGATGTATGGGAATTCATCTTCGTACAATGGTTGCTTCCAAGGTTACGGTCAGGAAAGGCCTCCCAGAGGCTAGAGAACACAAGGTCCCCAGATGCTGCTTTCTGCCACACCAGCCTCTGCCTGATGGTGTGGTTAGGGACCAGAACTCAGCCAGGGAATTAGGGAGACACCAGTGCATTTACCTTGAGCGCAGCCTGGTCCCTGTTGAGAACCCACGGGCATTATCCTTGTTTCACACGTGCAGGACCAGAGTGGAACCATAAGTATAACATGAATGGCCAGTTACTTAGGGAAGATGTAGCCTTCATCATGACAGAAACATGACTTACATTTTGTGAATGTGTAATGTTTATGTGACCTCTCTTCTCCACCTGTAAGTAGCACTCTTGTTTTTCTGCCCCTTCCCCAAACCCTACAATTTTGGGGATCAAACCCAGGATTTTCCACATATTAGGCTAACACTCTACTAATGAGCTATACCTCTAGGCCTGTGCTGTTGTTTATTCACTTTTTAAAAATGATTTATGGCAGGCGGTGGTGGTGCACGTCTTTAATCCCAGCACTCGGGAGGCAGAGGCAGGCGGATCTCTGTGAGTTCGAGGCCAGCCTGGTCTACAAGAGCTAGTTCCAGGACAGGCACCAAAGCCACAGAGAAACCCTGTCTCAAAAAACCAAAAAATAAATAAATAAACAAAAATGATTTATTTATTTAGTATGAATAGTGTTCTGCCTGCATGTGTGCCTATACGCCAGAAGAGGGCACTAGATCTCATTTTAGGTGGTTGTGAGCCACCATGTGGTTGCTGGGAATTGAACTCATGATCTTTGGAAGAGCAGCCAGTGCTCTTAACCTCTGAGCCATCTCTCCAGCCCGTTTGTTTACTTTTACAGCACTGAGGAAAGAGTTTAGCATCTCACATATGCCTGCCAGATATCTCAGTCCTGGGAGGCAGAGACAGGCTCATTTCTAGGGTTCACTGGTGAGTCTAGCCTAATTAGCAAACCCCAGGTCCCAGTGAGAGTCCTTGTTGATGGCTCTTGGGCAACAATACCTGAGTTTGGCCTCTCCCTGTGCACACATGCTCATGTGCACACACGCGGGTGGTGGGGGCAGGGTGGAGTGGGTGCTGAACACATGACCTCTGCATTGGCTAATACTCCATTTGAATTTACTGCTCTTTCTGAATCTTTAGATCTCTCGTTGGTTCTAATTCTATCCACTTTGCCCGCCCACAACTAGCTGGAGAATACTAGCTGCCTCTTTTTCAGATCGCATGACAAGCTCCACTCTTTTGTCTCCCACTTTGGAGTCATACCCTAAGAAAGTACTCTTCCCCTTACTGTTTTGCTCAGGAAAAGCAGGTAACATTACAATCAGGTGAGGTGTTCCTAGGGGCTCCTGTGTCCTAATGCATATGTAAATGGAGGCTGTTCTTCTGTTTTCTAACTGCTCAGACCCAAATAATCACACAGAAACTATATTAATTACAACACTGTTTGGCCACTGGCTCAGGCATATTCCTAGCTAGCTCTTACATCTTAAATTAACCCATTTCTATTAATCTGTGTATCACCATGAGCCTGTGGTCTACCAGTAAGGTTATGGTATCTTTCTCCTTGGGCAGCTACATGGTGTCTCTTGACTTTGCCTTCTTTCCTCCTCTATCTCTGCTTTTATTTCCTGCCTTGCTATATTCTGCCCTCCCATAGGCCAAAGCAGCTTCTATATTAACCAATGGTAATAAAACATATTCACAGCATACAGAGGGAAATAACAGGCATATGCCACATCAGGTATAACACATGGCTCCAAAGCTAGGTTGTAACTCCCAGATTCTGTAATCTTTCTGTGCAAGAAACACTGCTGACTTTCTTCTCGTAGCTCTCCAGGAAGAGTAGGGGAGAGCTTTTCTTAGTGTCTGCTTCCTGTCATCTTGTTCTCTGCTGTGGAAATGGACACATATCTAACAGTGCAGACATCCCTACTTGGCACCCACTTTCCCTGGACCTGCCCCTTCCATGGCAGCCCCCAGTTTCCTCTCTGGCAATTCCAGGCTTGTGGAGAAGTGATGTTCCATAACTGAGATGCTCTCCACATGAAGCAGCATACCCCCGAGTGGGGGCCCAGGAGCCACTCCTCACATGCAGGATACACGTTCTCCAATTCATTTTAGGTTTCTTGACTTCCCACCAGTCAAGCAACTGTTCTTCCAAAACTGATCACCAGCCCCTCATTATAGGATGACCACACAATTATCTTTCAGTCTTGTGGCTGCATGCCCACCAACTAGAATCCAAATCTAAGTACCCAAGTATTTACTCTGATTCTAGAAAATACCCTATAATTGTTTAGTGAAAACACACATACAAACCAAATTAGAATGCATAGCAATATCCAGGGCTCATTGCCAGCAATTTGCCCTTCCCTATTGTAGTTTGACAGATCTGGAGGTCTGCCTATGTCTAGACAATGGGGCACTGTGGTCGCTTCTACTAAAGGGCTCTGTACTGCTTCTACTGCCCTTCCATGGAGGCTGGTTACCCTTGCTTGGAACTAGATAACCACCACTCAGGATCTTTATCTTGCAATCTATTTTTATTAAAAGTTGATCCTGGCACACCAACTACACTGATAAAATGAGTGTTGCTTATGATAAAGACAGTGTTTGTGGCTTGCCAGCAAAATACAGCAGTCACAACACAGGAAGTCTGCGTCTTTCAAGTGCTTTGAGTCTAACTGTCCTGTATTTATTGTATAATCAAAACTACAGAACAGGTGCTCTGTCCACAGAGGTGAAGAATGAAGGGAGACGATCCCTAGAAGACCCTTGTCATTGCTTCATTCCCATGACTCTCCAAAGTGGCTCCTCTCTGACCTCTGTGGTATCACGAGACCCCTAAGAATACCTGTTGGCTGTTGTCTGTCTTAATGACTAGCCAGGATCCACCTGAATTTTCAGTCATTTTGATCATCAGCCTTTCTTATGCTTGATATTCTGATTTCTTGTAGGATACAGCAGCGAAGGCTTCCTATCAATACAGCATGCAGTAAACAAAGCCATCATGTGGCACCATGCTCCCCATGCAACACTCAACATGTTCAAGAATCTCAAAGT